>NC_044306.2:147278554-147625238 GCF_007474595.2 Lynx canadensis | reverse complement strand
AGGGCTATTAAATCATAGTTATCAACAGAAGTATGCTACCACCATGGTAGACATATATACAGGATTGGGGGTAGCTATGGCTGCCTCTAGCCCTTCAGCCCATTCAACAGTAAGAGCTCTAAAATTGTGGGCTGCTCATTTTGGAGCACCAAGAGTAGCAGAAAGTGATTGGGGAATTCATTTCACAGCCACCTCAGTTAAAATGTTCTGTGATCTGTGGGACTTACAATGGAATTACCATCTAGCCAATAACCTAACAGTCACTGGATATAGAGAGAGGCTTAATAAATGATTTAAAAGAGAATTACAATTGATAGAAAGACAACGGAGTTTTCCATAGTCCCTGGATGTGGCTTGCTTTATGCTAAATCAGAGGGACAGATTACAAAAAAGATGGTCCTTATAAGATGTTAAACACTTCTGCCCTAGATATAGGGAAAAGGGAGGCATGAATATACACCCAAACTTCTGTATAAGGTAGAAACAGAACTGAGACAATTCTGTCTCGTTATAGGATACTATTGCTCACAGACACTGCACACTTCTGGGACTACAGGGGCCAAAGACAGCTAGAACTTAAGAAAATCCAGGACCTTTCTCCCATTGCCATACTTTAATAAGTAGAAGAAAATTACATACCAGCTAGGTCTCATATTACAGATTAGAAAACTGCTATGTGCTTTATCCAGTTCTTGTGCCCCCACTCAGTTGTACAACAGCCACCTTTGCACTTGTCCTTGGAAGACAAGTCAGATACATGCACTCAATTGCACCATCAATCAGGATACAAATATGCAGTACCGATCTTATTTCCTACCAATGCTGCTGCTGGATAAAAATATTCCTTATAATTACCAATATTCTAATTTTTTGTCTTGCCAAATTAACCAGATACTTCACCTATTGCCACCGCAGAAATTGCCACCGTGGTAACAGGACCCAAACATTGTGCAGAAACTTAGCTAACTACACTATCTGCATAATTAACACAGCATTAAAAGAGTGAGATTTTTCACATTAGCGTAGAGAGATTCACCATTATACCTTACTCCCCGGAATCTTCTGACAGCAGTCTAGACTTGGCACAAAAAGTGTGGGAGGAACATCCAGAAATTACACTGCTGGTTGGAGCAGCCTGGGAAGATCGCTCAGAAGACATATTGGATGATGACAGCTGGCCACAACAAGTACATGTTGATTGGCTTCGGTGCCAAGATATGTTGACTTCCATGCAGTATCTTTACTGTAATAATTGCTTAACTAAAGTAGCAACAGCACTAGGAACTTTACAGGGATTAGTGGCAGTCACAAACAAAAATGGCTCAATTGATATACGTTGGCTTTTAATATACTTTTGTCAATGTATACAAAGGCTGATTGTTCAGAAAGATAATGGAGGACATCATTCTAGGCTACAAACATACCCACCTGTACCACATACGCATGATTTAGTCTTAGGTATTACAACCATAAATATGGCCGCTACCCGGATGAACTCAGGAGATCCCAGCAATACTCCTAAATACAATGTAAACTTCCTTATATCACAAAACCAGCCTACTCCTAACCTCGATTTTTCAAATCATGCCCCAACCATACCGGGACTGCCTGAACACATACAAGGCTATATTTTATACAATAACGTCTCCCTCTTTTCAGAGACAATTACATATGCACTTAATTCTACTAGGGCTCGAAAAGCAACCTGAAGACACTTTTGCATTTATAGTGATATTAAGCTTTGCCAACAAACCTTTTATTCTAACTTACAAGCTGTACACCTTTACTGAGCCATACATAAATCACACACTAGATGGCTGTAGACAAAATGATCAAGTGTGAAAGACCATAATTGTGCTCATTTAATGGAGACTTTAATCATGTCTCAAACCAACATGCCACTCACATTATAAATAAGAAAAATTTCCGTGAAAGCACAGAATCCATCACATTCATTAAATTTAAAAACATTACTACCATCCTGCATAATCTCACCACACAAACATATGTACTGAACGTAGAGCCATATACTGGAGGATATTGAACCTTATAATACACTCCTACAATCCTTTGTCAGCACATGGTATGAATTTTGGTACCAACTGGGCACGGAACAAGAGGATATCTATGAAGAACATGAATATCCTGAAAATATTACTAATACTGATGAATATGACAGATATGAATATCTTGAAAGTACTACTGTTAATAAACTCTCATCATCTCACTTTCCATACTTTAACACACCCATAGACAAGGTTCCAATGCCAACAGGATACCCAAGGGATTACAACATCTTATTCAGAAATGAAAATGTTACATATAATGATTGTTATTGGATGGGTTTTCCAAGCTTTCCAGTTTTTGGCAATTTTAGGTGTTTATTTATTTATTTAGAGAGAAAGAGGCAGAGAGAGACAGAAAGAATCTCCAGGAGGTTCTGCACTGCCATCACAGATGCTGGTGCAGGGCTACATCCCATGAAGTGTAAGATCATGATCTGAGCTGAAATGAAGAGTCAGACTCTTAACCAACTGAATCACCCAGGCGCCCCCATTTTTTGACAATTTTTATGAGATGTAAAGATACACAATATAACAAACATGGCACTTTGTGTGCCAAGGTTTCATCAACCTATTTAACACCTAAAGAATTTTATAAAGGAGGAAATAGAACATTTGCACCGGCTCTAATTGCATTGAAAACACATTATATGGAACAATTATGCCATAGTTGGACATTAACATGCGTGAAAAGCTTTAAAGGTACTTTTTCCATGCATCTACACAGGGACACTGCTACAAGACCAATGCTTTTAAAACCAGTTCTGCCATGCTTTCAACTGAGCCTTACAGCAGCACCCAAAAAGGGATATTTTTGCACAGAATATTCAGGGAACCAGCACCTCAACTATCCATTTGGAACAATTCAGATTTTAAAACAATTTTTTACAGAGTGGGGGCATTACCCTGGTGGACTAGTAAATTGCCCTAGAACAGCACAGATAAGATCAAATTCAGCTGCTGATACCTTCTGCATGCCAAATCGTAATAGGACAAAATCAAAGCTCTCGAACAATGCTATAATTAGGCAACTCTCACTTAATGGGATTGATGAATTTAATTCACATTTCCATATACAGGATATAGTATACAATGGAATGGTGACACAAAGTTTACACATGGATGCCAGATAAGCCCTCCATCATTGGAGATATCCCCACAATGTAGATTGCACCATGCCTTCATGGAATTGATATGTCTTCTAATGATAACACTTTCGGACATGATCCATACTTATCAAAAATTGGATACAATTACATGGTAGAATATTTTTAGAGATAATGGTTATGGCTTTAAGGACTACCTGTTATGGAGTCCTCTACTGCAAGCTAACATCCCACAACTTATGAACTACCAGTTAACATAACATAGTTAAAACAAAATGGTTCCAGGGCACCCGGGTGGGTCAGTCGGTTGAGCGTCCGACTACATCTCAGGTCATGATCTCACAGTTTGTGAGTTTGAGCCCCATGTCTAGCTCTGTGCTGACAGCTCAGAGCCTGGAGCCTGTTCCAGATTCTCTCTCCCTTTCTCTCTGCCCCTCCCCCGCTCACACCCTGTCTCTGTCTCTCCCAAAAATAAATAAACATTTTAAAAAAATTTAAAAAAATATGGTTCCTGGAACCGTCTATAATTCCCATACAATCATCTCTAAATGAGTTCTAGCATGGGAGAGGTAAGTGGGGTAACATGATCTTAACCTGTAATCATACTCAATTTTTTTTAATGTTTATTTTTGAGAGAGAAAGAGACAGTGTGAGTGGGGTTGGGGCAGAGAGAGAGGGAGACACAGAAGCAGGCTCTGAGCTGTCTGCACAGAGCCCAACATATGGCTTGAACTCATGAATCATGAGATCATGACCTAAGCTGAAGTCAGATGCTCAACCGATTGAGCCACCCAAGCACCCCACCTACCTTTTTTAAACTAGGCAATTTTAATAACCTTGCAGCTATGATTCCATCACCTTAGGTCCTTTCATGCCTACATGGTATAAGACACAACTCAATTGCTCCAATGTTATTGCCATCTATGACACATCTGTTTGTAAATTACTTGACATATGACTGGCACATATAATGCTACCTTAACATCAAAAATCTGAACTCAACCTACATAACAAAGGAAGTGATCATACTGGTATGTCCAATTAGATAAATTAGATCCAATACATTTTTTGCTATCCTTTGGCTAATATAACCTCAAGTACACAAAGAAGATCACCAGCATGTTGGGAAACACTGGGAATTGATTTTTAACACTGGGCTTAGTGACACTGATTGATCCAGGTATGCAACAATTTTTTTCATGGATCCAACCATCAGTTGCAAGATGGGTAGAATATACATGGTTGGTACAGCATCATATCTTTGAGAATATAACCAGAACTAAATCATAGCTAATTTACATAGCTAAAGGAGTCACCTTTGACAAATGTGGTGTATCACAATAGTCGAGGCTCAGAGATCTAGGATCCTTCACTGCTGGCACGTAATAAGTAGCAAGTGCTGATAGCTGACTTGGATCTGACCAAGACCTCATCTCAACTGCATGCTCACATCTGGTTCATTAACTTCCAACCCCTTGTTCCATCTTGTTTCTTGTGTGACTTGTCTTGTGCTTTGCTTTGTGTGACATGTAAGAAGCCAAGTTAAACATATGGTGAAAGGTCACTGAGTTTGGATTCCTGAACCTGCTTTATAATTATGTTAACCTTCCTTTATGCTTGAATACAGCTGACATTGTGGAAAGTCGTAACTCATGTGTATATCGCCTTCATAGCATGCTCATGACACTGGAACTTCTTATAAGGAACTTCAGATTGAGCTTTTAATAGTCTTTCAAGGTTAAGAGCTAAACCAAATCAGACTTGCCGGCAATACCTATAGATTTCAGTTACTTCCTCTCTTTTTGAGTTCCCCCCCAAATATCCTTAGATTCCCGAACCTTCCAGGCAGTCACCTTCCTTATTCACCTGGTATGGTTCCTGGGAACCCTGTAAGCAAGGTATCAGCCTAATTTTTTCCAAGGGGCTTCACTGGGTCCATAGTCAATCTTAGTCCCTTAAAGCTATCTGGTCATATCTGAGCCTGCGCAAGTCTTTCTCAAATATGGCATTCCACACAAAGTCTTGGAAATGTAACCAATGTTTCCAGTGGTGGCACATTCTAAGGAGAACAGATTCTTATTGATCTTAGAGGGGAGGGGTGAGGGAATGGGTTAAATAGATGATAAGCACCAGGCGATGCTTAGCATTGTTGAATCAGGACACGGTACACCTGAAACTAACACTGCATATTAACTGAAATTACAATAAAAACTTTAAAAAACTGTAATCGATTTTCCATTTTGTCATTGCCACAAGCCCCAGCCAAAGCCTCCTGGATATGAACTTACGTCTAATTCACAACCCACATCCGGCATTGTGCTTATACTATTCTCTGGGTAACTAGCAGCTGCATAGATTCCCATTTTGCATGACCTGCGACTAGAGGTTTCACTACTCAGATACCCAACCCGAATTTGCCTGTCATTGTATTTAGATCCAGATCCTGTAAAATATCTATGTCCAAATTATACTCAGCAATGGGGGAAATACGCTCTAGAAAACAGCGAGGAGGTTAGTGTGTCTGACTTTGATCATTTGTCCCCATAGTCATCAATAACCTTTATTTCTCCCTGGAATTTTGAGGGGGCTTCCAAATATAAGCGTGCATTCAGTTACTGTGTCTATTAGAGCTGGTACCATCTGTCAGTGCTAGACAAATAAACGGTTAATTCGATGTGGGGCCTCCGGCTGCCCCCTGTTGTGTGAACTAGAGGGCAACACTGGCCAAGCCCTAGTCTCTAGTGGTAGGGGGTATCCACCTCGGGAGTCCCCCAGTTATTGGAGGGGCATGCAGTGACACACCTGGTTTATTGAGCTTTCTTTTGAGGCTTAGCAAGCCCAAACTGGGTTGTTTGTATTTCCTCTGGGGGTCCCGGATAATATTATATCTTGCCACAATTGTCTATGAGAAACCTTGATGGGCCCCCTTTCCACCATTTTATTATCGGCATTATCCTTTGTTTCTCCCTGTTTTTCAACCCATCTAGTTCCCTTAAAATGGATTCTTTTGGCTTTACTTAAGTCAGCCACCACAGGGATGACTGTAGCGATGGGCTAACAACCCACAGGGGCAAAGACAGACACTAAAGTCCCACGCCATGCCCCCAGGCTGACTATAAAATACAGTATCTACTGTCTTCTTTCCCAGGACCCCACAGTCCTAACACCCACGCGGCCACCGCTTCTCTGCCCTGTTGCTTTCTCACCATTTCTGAGAGGATAGCTAGCAATCCCACGGGCGATTTTAGGGCATCGCCTACTCATACACTGGTCCAAAACACTCGAAAGACCTGATCAAGTCTCCCCGCATGGCGGTGGCTGGCCAGCTTGGGATTTCCCCCAGAAACAGTGGGCTTTCCGCAGGTCAGCCCCTTCACTCATGCTTATTTCGTTTTTGGTATCCGGCAGACTAACCAACTGTTAGAAGGTGAAGGAGGGTCAGCGATGTATGCTTCATACTGAGAAGGCACTGAAATACCAAAAAACGAAGCGAGCCACTCGGCACCATTTACAGAGTTGTTTTCGTTTTTGTTTTTTTAATTCAGGGTAACTTACAGACAGGAGCCATCTGGCATGTGGACGGACTGCTGAGTGATCCAGACGGTACTACCATTCTCTGCTCCTAGTAGGGCCTTAATCCTCAGCTTTTATGGAATGAGGAGCACCCTGTGAGGTCCCAGGGTAGTTATCTAAAGTGGTGCCACCTGTGTGCCAGAGGCCTTCTCCTAGTTATCTAAAGTGTCGCCATCTGTGCGCCAGAGGGGAGAACAAGATGGAGGGCCAAAGACGGAGTCAGTATTATTTGCACTCGTACAAGGAACCTTACTGTTGCCACAAAGTAGGGCAACTTTTTAAGCTCTTGCCATTTCTCAAGATGGGGAATCTAATACTTAGGTGAACTCTGTGACGATGTTGCAGAGATTTATAGCATTTTGTTTCATTTTAGCATTTTGGGTTTTTTTGTTTTTTATTTTCATTTTTATTTTTTTTTCAATATATGAAATTTATTGTCAAATTGGTTTCCATACAACACATTTTGGGGTTTTTTCAAAAATGTTTTTTCCTTTATTTATTTTTGGGAGAGAGAGAGCACAAGTGGGGAAGGGGCAGAGAGAGAGAGAGAGAGAGAGAGAGAGAGAGAAAGGAACAGAGGATCTGAAGCAGGCTGTGCACAGACAGCACAGACCCCGATGTGGGGCTCGAACTTACGAACTGTGAGATCACGACATGAGCCAAAGTCGATGCTCGACTGACTGAGCCACCCAGGCGCCCGTGGAATTTGTGTTTTTCATGACAATTTTAGGTTATGCTTTCTTTCCTTCGTAAGCAGTATTTAACCAATTTTTTTAAATATTGTTTCTAGCTCTAAGTAAATTCCTTAAGTATTGGGGCCCAAAACTTACGTTTTCTAATGCTAGTTGATGTGTTGATAATGCCTATGCCTATGGTTTTTATATTTTATTGCATTTTAAGTACTTTTACTATAACCTTCTTTACCTCTCTTTTTAATACTTTTGTAACAAATGATGATGTCTGTTTTGGTTCTCTATGTTTTCATCATTCTTCAAGTGAATTTTTTTCTTTTATATCACATATTTAAGCAGCTTCCTCATGAAGGAAATATGAGCTGTGTGTAAAGGAGTGACTTGATATTTCTGCCAAGTGTATTAATGTAAATATATGAAAAACATTTTATTTGCTAATAGTCTGGGGCATTATTTCACCACTGGGCATTTTTTACAGAAATACAGAATTAGTATTCTTTAGTTTGACTACTTATGGTTTGTAAAGGGAGAGTGGACATAATTAGCTACAATTTTTCAAAACTGATGACTAGAGATCATTTTTAGCGAGTTTGTCCCTCCTATTAATTTTTTAAAGCTAAAATGCTTATCTTTAGATTCCTGAAACTATGTTCTTTACCACCATTAATGAGACATAATGACCGTGGACCCTAGAGGAAGGCTGTGGTTTGGGCACATAATGAAGATGAGGAAGAGGTGGCTAGGGACAATACAAGGACAATGATGATACTTAATGTTTATTGAGAGCCATTATGTGTTAAGCCCTGTGCTAACAACTTTACTTTCTCATTTCTCACAGCAATTATGCAATGATGTTTGACAGTTCTGCCTCCCATTTTACAGATGAGGAAACTGACATTTAGTCTAGTTGCCCAAGATCACTCAGGATAAAGATACAGGTGCAGTTCAAACTCGAGTTGGTCTGCTTTTGCAGTGTAAACTGGTAACCATGGCAATATAGCGCCCTCTCTCCGCCCCGCCCCGCCCCGCCCCAGGCACGATGTCTCATTCCTGCCCACACTCCTGAGTCAGGTGTCATATATTCCCAGCAATCCTCAGATAATAAGGTTCAAAGCTGGTGGGCAGCTTTTCTTTAAAAACCACTCTGGGATTGCGCATTTAAAAACAGAAGTCCCTCTTTTCCTTCACACACATCCTAGCCTTATTGCCCTTTTCTCTCTTCCTCTTCATAGTTCCGTGGGATGGCTTTCAGCAAAAAGCGACCACTCATAGTCTCTCTCTCTCTCTCTCTCTTTTTTTTTTAATTAAAAACATATTATGATACATCCTGGTGTGAGGGTAGGAGACACTGTCATTTTATTTGAGCCTCTATAGAGAAAGTCCGAGGAGCTAATGCATTTGATACCATTTCACTTTGCAGGAGGAAAAGAAGTTTCCGTTACCCAGTGATGAATGTAATGATGAAACCTAGATAGAGCCAGGTCTATGTTTTGTTACCATTTTTATTGCTACGTGCTCCCAATACAACAAACAGCATCAGTAGTTTACACTTTGATCCGAAGGAATTTTTAGCTTAGTAGAAAAGGAAGCTCAGAGACCAGAAGTATAACAAATATGTACAACTTTGTGGGAGGTTGTATGCGTGTGACGATCTTGCTCTGTATTCTCCTGTGGACCAGATGCATACATATGCAAGCAAACTAGAGAGAATTTCATTCCTGGGAAGCTTTTAGGGGAAAAAAAATGACTTCTGCTTGAGGTTCAGAGATTGTTTTCCTATCTGGAATTCACCTCGTTCAGTTCAACTTGAAAAGTCTTACATGAAGTAGCAGGCAATTCTTCAGAGGTACGGAGTCAGTAGGAGAAGCTGTGAGTTTCCCATGGTTAACATGCGAAGGTCCCTGTACATTCTGTGCTTGGAGAGGTTAACATCACTGTAGTTTGTTCGCATAATACATTTTTAGACAGTTCAGGAACTGACCTCAAAAACTTTATGCTCACAACACTTTCTTTTTTCTTCTAAGTATTTATCTCTTTCATATACTTAAAAAAAAGTGTTTCTAATTCATCATTTCATTAAACAGCTATCTGAGTCCATACTATTTTATGTGTCATTGAACGGGAATAAGTCATTAACTCTGTATCAACTACTTTCAAAATGCAAAAAGTGTGCATAAAATTGAATTTAATTTTAGCTCTTTCATTTGGCTGCTGTATTTGCTTAAATTTCTCTTCCATGCGCAAAATGTGCATCTCTAATTATGTCTCTCTAGTTTACTAAAATATGTCATTGATACTAGCGTAAATATTTAGTACATAAAAATACTATCAAGAAAAAAATCACCTTTTAATAAATATCTTCAGTTCTGAATTCTATTTACAAGTACTTTACATCTACTCCCTGGAGAGAGCATTTCTGGCTTCACTGTGAGCAAGGTGACCACTGACATAAATTACTAGCACATTATTGCAGTCAGATGCATTGTGGTTGTGAACATTTGGATATGAACCATGCAGAAAATAAATATTGCAACCATTGACAAATACTTTTTTGAATCTTCTTCCAAAGCCCCAGAGTCCTACTATACTTGGGTATCAGCTGTAGTTCGTTGATGCTTTTCTCGGCTACCAACATACAAACAAATGATCTCAAAACATTTTCCCTTTGTTGTTATTACAGTACATTGAGTATAACCGTTTGTATATGTCAACAAAGGGAAAAGAAAAAACAACACAAGAACACAGGACACTTCAGCGGTGCCTATTGGGGTCCCGGTAGTAGGGTTTTAATTTTGTCTTGCACAGGCTAACTTACTAGTCTCTGTTCCCTGTGACCACAAGTATACTAAGACACCAATCCTACCCCTTTTCATTTAAAGGCTGGAAGGTAATAGGTAAGCGGAAATCTGTACATCTGCAGCACATCTGATTTTTCTTTTTCTGTGATGTACGTATCGCATTGTTGATGAAACAAAACCACACAACAACACCCTTTGTGTTGTCAGCAGCTACAATTCTTCTTGTTCATAATATTCTGCCTTGAAAATCAACCCATAGAATGTCAAATAAGGCAATACTCAACAACAGGCATCTAGAGCATCCAGAAATGTAATATAGTAAACAATCATTTGAGAACACATCTCTTAAAATAATACTGATTTCTGCAATATACAGTATTTACACGACAGCTGCAAATTCGCTCATACAATACTTCTAATATAGATAAATAGGAATACAAGTCTAAGAATTCTTTGCTCCATTTCCAAAATATTTTGTTAAAGTGTAAACTGTTGGCACCTCTTTTTTTGTTTTTAGTGTAACTTTTGAAAAATAAAAAAAATCAGCTGATATACATAATTGGTTCCAGTCCGCTTGCTGCTTTAGAGAGTGACCAACACACTTAGCAACTTACTTTCCTTCTATTAATAATCTTTGGCGCTTTCTTCCAATGAATTCTGGTAAATGAGTCAGTGCAGAACAAAAGGAGGATGAAAGCAACTAGAAAGTGAACCAGCACTTTTTGTTCCTCCACGTACAGATAAAATGTGTTGACAATTTACGGAGATTTACACTTGAAACAAGTATGCACCACGGGGAGAGAGAGCTTGTCCGGGTTTTCCTCTGATGGCTAGCCGTTGAGGTTCACTTTCTCATCTTTCCAAAGTGGGTGATCTTATGGGACGTCTCTTGTCAATAATTTTTTCATCTTTCTTTGAGGTTCTTGCCTGAGAAGAAGCACCTATTGAATCACTGACTGCAAGGAAGTGGGCGGCAGCCATTTCTGAAGATGAGTTGAGGTGGCCACTCTTGGCGGGTGGGGAGGCCAGTCTCAGAGTCTTGCTTCCTGCTTGCTGAGCTCTCCTCTGGGGTAAGTTAGCACCATCAGGTTTACTGTTTGGCCTGGAAGCAGTGACTGCATTTGGACCTCCCGCTGAAGAAATCCTACTCAAAGATTTCTTCTCAGCAGGGGGCTCTGAATGGTAAGGAACCAAAGATGTAGGCACTGCTAGAGATCCAGGGAGGTCACTAGGGTTAAAGATAGCATCATCATGAGTTTCAGCAGCTTCTGGAAGGTATGGTGGTGGCAGGGTGCTACTGCGCTTGCTACATGATTCACAACATAACTTGTTATAACCTGGTATGGAGCAGTATCGTGCCAGCACCTCCATTTGACAGAAGATGGACTTGTCTCCCAAACATGGCTCATCTGTAAAAATTAAAAGACAAAATAACACATACATCTAAACATAAAATAAAGGGGAAGAATTAAAATTGTTTATGAATATAAAAAATTTTAAGTAAAATCTAACATTAATGGGAGTTATCTAAACGAGCCTTTCATTAAAAATACGAAGGTTAGGGGCGCCTGGGTGGCGCAGTCGGTTAAGCGTCCGACTTCAGCCAGGTCACGATCTCGCGGTCCGTGAGTTCGAGCCCCGCATCGGGCTCTGGGCTGATGGCTCGGAGCCTGGAGCCTGTTTCCGATTCCGTGACTCCCTCTCTCTCTGCCCCTCCCCCGTTCATGCTCTGTCTCTCTCTGTCCCAAAAATAAATAAACGTTGAAAAAAAAAAATTTTTAATAAAAAAAAAAAAAATACGAAGGTTATGGGACGCCTGGGTGGCTCAGTCGGTTGAGCGTCCGACTTTGGCTCGGGTCATGATCTCACGATCCGTGAGTTCGAGCCCCGCGTTGGGCTCTGTGCTGACAGCTCAGACCCTGGAACCTGCTTCAGATTCTGTGTCTCTCCATCTCTCGGCCCCTCCCCTGCTCATGCTCTGTGTCTCTTTGTCTCTCAATAATATATAAATGTTAAAAAATTTTTTTTAATAAAAAATATAACAATCATATGATCCAATAATTCCGAGAAGGGGTATTTATCTGAAGAAAATGAAAACACCAATTCTAAAAGACATATGCACCCCATGTTTACTGCGCCATTATTTACAATAGCCAAGACATGGAAATAAATGTCCAGTGATGGATGGATGAATGGATACAGAAATTGTGGTATATATATTGCAATGGAGTATCACTCAGTTATAAAAAAGAATGAAATCTTGCCATTTACAACATGGATGGACCTTCGAGGCATTATGCTGAATGAAACAACTCAGAGGAAGACAAATACTGCATGATCTCACTTGTGTGAGGAATCGAAAAATAAAACCTCATTGATACAGAGAACAGAATGGTGGTTGCCAGAGGCAGGGGCTGGGGAGTAGGTGAAACGGGTGAAGGGGGTCAAAAGGTAGAAATTTTTAGTCATAAAATAAATGTCCAAATGACTAAATATTGTATTGCATATTTAAAAACTGCCAAAGGTAGATCTTTGACATTCTTATTGCAAGAAAAAATAACTTTGTAACTATATATTATGACAGATATTAACCAGACTTATGGTTGTAAGCATTTCACAATGTATAAAGATATCAAATCATTATATTGCATCTGAAACTAACATAAAGTTATATGTCAGTTATACCTCAATAAAAAATATGAACATTTGGAGAAATTCACTGAAGTAGTTCTTTATGTGCAGAGCACTTGGGTTGACCACCATTTTAATATCTCTGTCAAGAGTCTGCAGATTGAGGGTACTTTCTCTTCCTAGTAGGAACACATATCTCATTTTAGAATGAGAAAATAGGATTCATTTTGGCACAAATATTTGTAGGATATAAAGGAGACATCTTTTTTTTTTTCCTTTTTGTTCAGTACCTTTTTTTTTAATGTTTATTTTTGAGAAAGACAGAGAGAGACAGAGAGAGAATATGGAGGGTGGGGGGAGAGGTGCAGAGAGAGAGGAAGACACAGAATCTGAAGCAGGCTCCAGGCTCTGAGAGCTGTCAGCACAGGGCCTGACGCGGGGCTCGAACCCACAGACTATGAGATCATGACCTGAGTCAAAGTTGGATGCCCAACCAACTGAGCCGTATAGATGCTCCCTGTTTTTTTTTTTTTGTGTGTGTGTTTTTTTAATTTTATGGTCTTTCTGGCTTTCTAATAGAGTAGCTTCTACATTAAATCTAAATTTAAAATCATAATAAATTCTAAAGACCTGTTGGAACAAATTGAATCTTAAAAATGTATTACTGAAAGAATCAAATAATATCCAGAGTCTATGCAATGGTTTCATTTTCACTACTGAATATTCTCAGGCTATTTGTTATTTGAAAGCATAACTTTGGGTAAAGTATACCAACATTCTTTTGAAAAATTCATGGTTTTAAAATTTAATTTCATTGAATTGATAACACTTTATGTACCTTACTAAAGTAACACTCATAAAACAATACAGGTGTGTGTGGACTATTTTTATTATTTTTAAATTTTTTTTTTTTATTATAAGTTATAAGAATTAGATTCCAAAAAATTCCAAACGTTGAGCTCATGGACACATTAGTTTGTACTTATTTTCAGCCATTTTAGGGCATATCTTATGCCGAGCCCAAGAACTCGGTGCAACTCCGAAATACTGATCCTATGTCCAAATCATAAACACAAAGAATTCTAAATTGTGGCATTTATGTACTATAATCATTTAAAATTACAGTGTGTTACTGAGTAATGCCCTATGGCTAGGTAAGGAACCTGCCATATAAATTGCTAAAGAAATAAAGAACCTTTTTTTCTAAAGTTTGGGGAAGAAAAGACAGTTGGCAAGAGCAATAAACAGCTAAAATTACCACCTATACCTATTACCGATTACAAATTATAAAATTAATTATAAAATTACCTATTAGAGTTATAATACCATATCCCCTTTCCAAATTGTGGAATGACCTGTATTTGCCTGACATTTACAGATCTATTAGATGGTATGACGTGTCTAAATATTTGATGCTGGCTAAGGTAATCATCTAATTATGTTGTGAACGCCTGTGAGTCATATTCACGGGTTTCACCTCAAATACCCTTATCACTTCTGAATTACCTTTTCTACGCCTATATCTTAAAATAAGATTAATTTCTTCTTCCATATGTTTAAGGCTCTAGGTCCTGAGATGAGAGGCCTTTATTTGACTTTGTATTCTCTTCTCCCTCTGACCCTTCACCCCCTTGCACCTCCCTTCACCCCCCTCACCCCCATCTGTGGCCCAGCTCAAAGCGTGACCTATTCTCTCTGAGTCCACGTGTGGGTCTCCCCTCTCTGTGTGAGCACCTCAGCACTGCACCGAATGCTTCACAACCTGGGTCTAATTAGGGCCAGAACATGCTTCTGTATGGAGAAGGAAAAGGGAGAGACAGTCTGAGAAAAAAAATAAATAAGAGCAAAAGAATACATTCATTTTATCATAATTTGCCTCCGGACACATGGGAAGGGTTTAACAGCAACAATGAAATAGTACATCTAAGTGGGGCTTAGGAAAAGGATTCATATGACAAAATCAATCACTTAAATTAAGGAAGCTTTTTAGCTGTTTTGTCCTGTGGCCAGATCATTGTAAGAAGTTATTATAAGAAGGAAAAGCATTTTACACATAGTCTCAAAAGGCCATTTGATTTTAGTTGCAGTTTGAGACTGAAGGGAAGTATTGCTTACTTGAAATGTGTGACAGAAATGTGTGGCCTTTTCGACCTTGTAGAATTGGCTGTTGGGCCTGGATTTCAGAGCAAGAGAACAGCTACAAGAATGTGGAATCCCTAACACAGTTAGACCATCTCATTCGCACCTCTGTTGTACAATTAAAAAGGATTTCTTTTAGCTAAAGGAAGAGAACCAAGCAGCTCTCTGACAATTGGGCATATTTACAGAAATACGTAGCTCTATCAGCTATTAAGGTAATAAAGTTTACTCAGGAAGTTTTTAGCCAGCCTCCTGGCAGTAATACATAAGAATAAAATATTATGGGGGCGCCTGGGTGGCGCAGTCGGTTAAGCGTCCGACTTCAGCCAGGTCACGATCTCGCCGTCCGCGAGTTCGAGCCCCGCGTCAGGCTCTGGGCTGATGGCTCGGAGCCTGGAGCCTGTTTCCGATTCTGTGTCTCCCTCTCTCTCTGCCCCTCCCCCGTTCATGCTCTGTCTCTCTCTGTCCCAAAAATAAATAAAAATGTTGAAAAAAAAAAATTTAAAAAAAAAAAAAAAAAAAAAAAGAATAAAATATTATGGCAACAGTGAACTTCACAGTTTCTAACTGGGTAAAGTTTGTTCTTTTGGCTTTGGCTTGTGTTTTGAATTTTTAAATATACTTTTCCAGAGAAAAATGATGAAATACATAAGTCCTTTGTCTCCCCCTCATGGTCATACTTATTCTTGCTCCCATGCATTTCAAATAAAAATTTATAGTGAAATAATTTGTAAGGTTTAAAGGACTTGATGTGAAATTTCCTCAAAAAAAGGTGAGACATTTGATACAACAGTGCCTTGACAATTTTCTTGAAAAAAAGAAAGTACCATTCAACAGAGGTCGGTATTAAGGGCTTCCTGTAGTGTAGACCAACAAATAGGCAACTTTTTGAGTCCCAAGTCTCACCAGTGTGACAGTAACGTCCACAGATGTCATGAGGTACAGATTTAGAAGAATGGCATTTAAGAGGAAGCTTGTGATAGGGGTGGGGTGGGTAAGGGAGGAACAGAATAGGGAGGATGTATGAGGTGGCGGTGGGGCGGGGGGCAGGGGGAGAGAAAGAGAGAAAGAAACAGGCTGGGCAGTGGAAGGTACAAGAAGAAAGAGAGCCAGACACCGCAGAGGAACAGAGACACAGGGGCTGGGAGAAAGAAAGAAAGAAGGTGAGGAAGAGAAGAGACAGAGACAGGGGGTGGGGGAGATGAAGAGAGAGATACAGACACAGAGTGGGAGAGGAAGGCAGAGGAACAGGGAGGGGGAGAAAGGGAAGAGCAACCCGAGAACGAGAAAGATGGGGGGAAAGAGAGACACAGACACATGAGCTAGAAAAAGCCTGGAGGGAGATGTTAGGGAGAGAAAGAAGGAATATGGGAAAAGGAGACAGGAAGAGATGAGGAGACAGAAGAGAGGGCAAGAGAGAAGGGGTGGAGGTAGGGAGAGAGAGAAGAACAAGGCTGAAAAGGGTATGTGACAGACACAGAGAAAGTGAGCAACCTATAGGCTGCAAATGACAGTAAGTCAGAGAGACAGGAAGCAAGAGTGGACCAACACAGAAAATGAGAGACAGAGGCCAGCAAATGGCGATACAAAATGAGACAGAGGACAGAGATGGATGTAAAGAAAGAAAACCACCCAGAAGGAGGAAGAAGGAGACAGAGTGATAGAAACTGAAACCATCCAACATATATTTTGTTTTACCATAGCACACTGATACGGAGTTGAAAATAAAGTGCGCTCTGCTTTTGCAATACAGCAAGGAGGCAGGCTGGGCAGACGTCTGCATGCGTGCAAGGTGCCTATTCCGCAATGCCCTAGCTGAAGCGCACCCATATGTAGGGACAGATGACGGACATGGCTTTGTGAAGGATGTTTATTACCCACATGCCTAAACTGAACAACTACAGTAATATATTTCAAAACCTTCTGCCATACTACGCCGTCTACTACAATGTGAAATTGTAAAGACAATCACAGAGAGAAAGTAAGTCGCTTCTCCTACTAGAAAGACAAATCAGCAGCAGCTTCAGACAGACATCATGCCCTCACCCCAGCATTAGCACCTGAAAGGAACCGTGAAGGCTGCAGTGGTTATGATATAGCTCACACTCTCATCTGGAAAAACACTATTCGGCTCATGTCTCAAGAGGGGTTTTCCTTAGATTATTTTTTGATAAGCAAACAGGAATTCCAGACATTGTCCTGAAATTCGTTTTTTTTGAGGCTTAAAGACCATGGTCAGTGCAGTGAAACCAGTCAGTGTCACACCTACCGTGACAGGGAGGCAGCTGACAAGCTCTGGAGGACTGGGGCTTCTCCCCTGCGCAGTGGTCTCCAGCCCTGCAGAGGACCTGCCTCACCTCTGTTCCTTCACCGCATGTTACTGAACACTATAGAAACAAAGGCTGGAGTTACAGACGTTTGTTCCACCGAGACCATCTTTCTCCCTTTCTCCATGCGCATGTGCGCGCACACACACACACACACACACACACACACACATGTTTGCACAGCTCTGAAGATCTATTTCATTTTGGAGACAGATAATCATAGGTTTATAGCCTGACTTCATCATGTACCAGTCTGGGCACATTGCTGTTGAGAAATGGTAAGCAGACTCCAAGTGACAGTATTCTGTCAGGATCCACCTGTGAGAGGAAGGCTTCTTTGGGTTTGGAATGTAGAGGATGGACTGTGGGAAAGGCAGCCCTGGAAGGTGGTATTTTGGACCCTGGAGATGAGCCGTAGTGGGTGAGGAGGAGGCAGTCAGACAGGAGGAGGGGGAAGGGCCAGCAGCGAAAAGGTAGGAGGGTCGAATGAGCATGGTCTTCTTGGAATAGTAAGAAACTTTGAGAATACAGAGTTGGAATAAAGAACAACAGAGTAAGAAGAGCTAGCATGGGATTTATTGTGGTGAACATTTTATAAGATATACACAAAGGCTGAATCATTACATTGTACACCTGAAACTGGTATAATGTTATATCAGCTACACCTGAAGAAGGCAGAGCTCTGACTGGAGGGGGAGGAGGAGGAGGAGAGAAAGAGGATGAGGAGAAGGAGGAGGTGAAGGAGAAGGGAGAGGAGGAGGAGGGGGAGGGGAGAAGGAGGAGGAGGTGAAGGAGGAGGGAGAGGAGGAGAGAAAGAGGATGAGGAGAAGGAGAAGAAGGAGAAGGAGGAGGGGAAAGAAAGAAGAGGTGGAAGGGGAGGCGGGGGATGATGGGGAGAGGGGAGAAGGAGGGGGAGGAGAAGGGAGAGGGGAGGAGGGAGAGGAGAAGGAGGAGAAGGAGGAGGAGAGGAAGAAGGGGAAGAAGGAGGGGGAGAAGGAGGAGAAGAGGAAGGAGGGGGAGGAGGGAAAGGAGGGAGAAGACGGAGGAGAAGAAGGGGGAGAAGAAGGGGGAGGAGGAGGAGGTGAAGGAGGAGGGAGAGGAGGAGGAGGGGGAGGAGAGAAAGAGTATGAGGAGAAGGAGGAGGAGGTGAAGGAGAAGAAGGAGGAGGGGAAAGAAAAAAAGAGGTGGAAGGGGAGGAGGGGGATGAGGGGAAGGGGGGAGAAGGAGAAGGAGGGGGAGGAGAAGGGAGAGGGGGAGGAGAGAGAGGAGAAGGAGGAGAAGGAGAAGAAGAAGGGAAAGAAGGGGGAGAAGGAGGAGAGAGGAAGAAGGGGAAGAAGGGGGATGAGGGGGAGGGGGGAGAAGGAGAAGGGGGGAGGAGGAAGAGAAGGAGAAGGAGGAGGAGGGAGAGGAGAAGAAGGAGAAGGAGGAGGAGAGGAAGAAGGGGAAGAAGGAGGGGGAGAAGGAGGAGAAGAGGAAGGAGGGGGAGAAGAAGGAGGAGAAGAAGGAGGAGGAGGGAGGAGGAGGGAGAGGAGGAGGAGGGAGAGGAGGAGGAGGAGGAGGAGAAGGACAAGAAGGAGAAGAAGGAGGAGGGGAAAGAAGGAAGAGGAGGAAGGGGAGGAGGGGAGGGAGGGGGAGGAGGGGAAGGGGGAGAAGGAGGAAAAGAAGGGGGAGAAGGGGGGAGAAGGAGAAAAAGAAGGGGGAGAAGGGGAGAGGAGAAAGAGAAGAAGAAGAAGAAGAGAAAGAAGAAGAAGAAGGAGGAAGAGGAGGAGGGGGTGGGGGAGAAGGAGAGGTAGGGGAAGGAGGAGGGGGAGGGAGTTGGGTAGGAGGAGGGGGATAGGGAGGAGAATAAGAAGAAGAAGAAAGAAAATGAAGGAAGAAGAAAGGAAGAAGAAGGAAGAAGGGAGGAGGAGGAGAAGGAAGAGGAGGAGGAGGTGGTCAGGGGAGTTGGGGGGAGAGAGTCAGCATGGTGCCATGTGGGGCAGGGCGCTGCATTCACTCTCAGGGGTCTGGAATTTATTCCTAGGAATGGTGAAGTCAACAAAGATATTAAACAGAAGACCAGTCGCCCATAGACTTCTATGTCACAAAACATCCAACCACAGTTTGCCCCTACCAACTCATCTTCAATGCAAGCATTTGTTTTAAAATAATTTTTCTTGGGGGCGCCTGGGTGGCCCAGGCGGTTAGGCAACTGACTTCGGCTCAGGTCATGATCTCAGGGTTCGTGAGTCCCAGCCCCACATCGGTCTCTGTGCTGACAGCTCGGAGAGCGGAGCCTGCTTCAGATTCTGTGTCTCCCTCTCTCTGCCCCTCCCCCACTTGTGCTCTTTCTCTTTCTCTCTCTCTCTCTCTCTCTCTCTCTCTCTCTCAAAAGTAAATAAAATGTAATAAAAAAAATTAAAAAAAAATAGTTTTTCCTAGCACCTCTAGGTGCTCGATGATGACAAAACAGGGTTAGGGCAGTTTCTCACCTCGCATGATGCCTACGTGATACGTGAGCCAAGCGAAAATCCGCTGCACGTGCTTACACACACACACACACACACACACACACACACACACACACACACACACGCCCACGGGCTTCCCACGCCCACCTCATTCCAGGGCCCCGTCTTCCACTGGGAGGGGCAGGGCGCTCTGTTGCAGGGCCGGCGGTTCTCGGGCCTGTCACCGGCGCAGTACTTGCTGTGCACAGAGCGGTTGGTGCCGTCGCGCAGCGGCTGCAGGCAGCGCACGGTACGGAGCTGGTAGCCGGTACTTCCGCAGGTTTTGGTGCAATGCTCCCACTCTTCCGCGACCCAGCTGCGGCGTGGGGGTTAGGATTGGACATGGTCACTGCGTGTCGTGCTCCTTCCTGCCCCGCAGCCTAGCCTTTTCTGCTCTCTGAGCGACGCGCCACCCAGGGGGCGCGCTGCAGTTCCGGAAGCAGTTTCAGAAGGATGGATGCAGCAAGCAATTCCCAAGTCTTAGAATTTTCTAGCAGTAATAGGCCCCACACTTCTATTTTTAACGCCTTAGTATTTTTCTGCTTACCACTGACTTGGAAACCTGTTTTTCTAAAGGGTGATCGACAGAGGGTTTCTGAAACTCATCTTAAGGTTGCCTGGTTAGGTTCGGGCATTATAGCAATTTTTCAAAAATACACCAACTCACTGTCAGCCGGGTGGCCTAATGGTGGTACACATCTGAAAGGAAATTTAAAAAGGGAATCCACCCGATACTTACTGAGACAAACTGTTTTGGCTACTGCTGCTTTTTCAAGAAATCCTGAGTCCACTCACGTTTTAGTATTCTTACTGAGATGACTATTTCATTTGTACAATTGTTGCTGAGAAGGCTCCCTGTCATATCTATCCTGTTTGGAAAATTCAGCTCTCCATATTGGCCCTGATTGGGCTTGACAAAAAGGCAAAGGTAGTGTGCGTCCTGGGCTTGAATACACCCGATGGAAAGTTTTCTAAAAAGGTATTTTCAGAAAGAGTCGCCATGGGACGTGGCCAAATTCTGGTGTGGATGTCAAGGCCCTCAACACTCTCCACATCAGCTGTGGACACAATATTATGGATCCAGGTTCCAAAGGGCTGTCACCACAGATTCCATTTGGTTAATCATGTCTGTCAAAATGTAGTTGAGGCAGACTATTATTTATCCTTTCCAAAGCTACCTTCCCTCTGTATTTTTTTTTCTTTCCATATATATGGGGTACCAAAATATAACCATGCTAAAGCCTTGGCAGTTTTTGATATTCACAGTTTAAGATCACTTTAGCCCACCAAACTGGCATAAAACATAGTGCACCAACTAAGAAATTGTTCTCAATTTTAAAGGCCTCAATACTAACTCTCACTGGAAGACAGATTATTATACGAGAAGTATACATTTTGTTGTCATAGATACTCCTGGTTACCTTTTTCCCCTCCTGAAAATCCTAGAATGACAACAAAGGAGAAAAATAGCATAAATCCACAAAGGTAAACAAAAAATGGAATAGAAGGCACTAGAAGAAAATTTGGAACCCAGAAAGCAGTGGGACATATGGCTGCTAACTCAGTAGACCTAAGGATGAAGTTTAACTCAGCAGTAGAGGCTGGTTAAGCAAATTGAGTTGCTGGTGGAACTTCAGAAATGTACTGAATTATGCCCTTAGGTCAAAATGTGGGCTGTGAAACTGTGGGTGAAGGCAGGGCTGAAAATAGGGGACTGATGAAATGTCTGCTTAGAAAAGACATCCTGCTCCTTGCCCTCTAAGCCAGCAGGAGGTTTGAGGCTTATCCTATGTGGACGATGAACGAGACTTGTAGCTTGTGGACAACAGATATAGGCAAGAGACAACAGAGAAAGAGACCAAAGTGAAGACAGGGGGTGATGTAAGAATCCACATATGGAATGGTGAGACAACCCTAGCTCCCTACATATATACAACTTCCTATATAAATAGGGTTATAACCCCTAGGCAGGAAATTGATTCTGCTCTTTGGAATCTGATCATTTCATTAAAAGCCCTAATACACAATTAATTGAGGATCTTCACCGACATAGCCCAGCCAGCTCACCCTACAGGGAAGCCCACCAGCAAACAAGTCTTGACCATAAAGCAAGCTTCCAAGCAGCCCTTTTAACACTTCATTCTTACACATGTGTGAACAGCCAATAATCACCAGACACAGCCTCTAACACAAATGATGGAGGAGAGAAAAGAAACAGAAGGAAAGAACTCAAAAGAAATAATGCATGAAAAAGAAAATCATCTTTAATATCATAAAAGAGGTAAAGAAATACATTACATCTGTGAAATAAGCATCAAGTGCCTTTAAAAAGGAACACTTGAGGAAGAAAACAGAGTGCTTGAATATTAAAGTGCTCTTGGATATTAATGACATGATAGCAAAAATGAAAAATTCAGCAAGTAGAATAAATAATAGGTGAGAAAAGAAAAGAAAATTTGATCTGTTTAGGAATCCTAACTACAGATATCTTAGGAAGAAAGAACATTGAAAAAAATAGGGGACATTTAAAAAAAAATACAGGAAAATCTCCTAGAGATGAAAGATAATTGGTTTTGTGTTTTAAAAAGTCATGGAGTGCACAGCACGATGGAAGAAAAATGTTTAGCAACAAGGCAGTCCCATCACAGTGAAATTTCAGGACGTTGGGAACAAAAAAAGATCTTACAAACTTTCAATGACAGACAAAACTAGAAAGCATTGGGAACCAGAATAGCAAATGACTTTTCAACAGCAACATGGGATTCTAGAAAACAATGAAACAGTGGTTTCAAAATTCTGAAGGAAAATACATTACAGTTTGGAATTTTGTGTGCGTGCGTGTGTGTGTGTGTGTGTGTGTGTGTGTCCAAATGATCAAGAGTGAGGGTAGAAGAAAGACTTCCTATATACCCTTATACTTCAAATTCTTATCTACTTTTCTTAGGTGTAGGAGAACTTCTTATATAAACATTTTTACTTTGTATATACTTTTTTCATGAAGCTACTGGAAGATATGACCAACCAGAAAAAAAATGAATACATGAAAAGATAAAAAGACAAGAAATACAGGAAACAGAAGAGCTGATGCAAAAGAAAGGGAGTAGGAATACCTAGGAAGAGGTAAAAAGAAACATCAGGACTAGCAGAAGTCCAGGAGGGCAGAACTGGAACTTTCTGAGTGAGATCTCTAAGAAGTTACAAGTGACAGGATACGTGAGTGTTTAGTATTTATAGGAGATGGATACTCATGGAAGACAGTTTAGGGATGAATTAGTGAAAATTAGTAGAAAACAAAATATAAAAAATCAAGACATTCAATAATTCTAGAACAAAGTTTCAATAGGAAAAAAAGGAGCATGCTAGTAAGTGACTCCACTATTAGGAGAGACAGAAGTCGTTAAAATAATATAAACTCTGAATATTATTATCAGTAAAAGATGGGTTATAACAATATTAGAAATATGGAGGGAGATAAGTCTGGGCTGTGTGTGTCTATTTGGGGAAGGATTATGAAAGAATGCAAAATCCTTCACTTCCCACGTTGGAAATTCCATACACATAATGTCCAAAACCTGCCCCACCCCAAAAAGTCAAGTGGACACAAAAACATTTTACTTAGAGAGTTGGAAACAAGTAGTTACCAAATACCAAGAGAAGCTAGAAAGTGGTTGTTTTTAAGGAGAAGGACTATGGTAAAGGGCAGGGAGCCACAGCTTTATATAATTCCTATAAAATGATTTGACTATTTAAATCTGCTATGTACATTAGCTTTGACTAAAAATAAAATTAAGGGGTGCCTGGGTAGCTCAGCTGGTTGAGCATCTGACTCTTGATTTTGGCTCAAGTCATGATCCCAGGGTTGTGGTATGGAGCCCATGTCAGACTCTGCACTGAGCATGGAGCCTGCTTGAGATATTCTCTCTCTCTCCCTCTCTCTGTCTCTCTCTCTTTCTCTCGCTCTATCTCTTCCCTCCCCTCTGCTCCTCTCCCTTACTTGTGTGTGCTCTGTCTAAAATAAGTAAATAAATAAATAAATAAATAAATAAACAAACAGACTAAAGATATTTAAATTTCTATCATTTTGTCTTTAGTGTATGATAATTAACATGACTACTTACAGTGGATGTGTGCACTCTTGAATATTGCACATTCTTCTGATAGGTTTTGGCTTTTTGTTGGCCTCACAGAAACTGCGGTGAACCATTTTATTATCACTCTTACGACGGCATCCGTATTTAGTGTACTGGAAACCTGGGAAAGGAAATACATTTCTCTGGATTTAATCACTTCTTCATTCTGTGATATATCTGATCGATCATTCATTCATTCACTGAATATTTACTGAGTACATACAGCAGGCCAGGCACTGTTGTAGATGCTGAAGATCCAGAAGTAAATTAAATAAACAAATCCTTAACTTTTCAGAGCCTATGTTTAATAAATATTATAAATTATTAAATAGCACCTGTACATGTGCTAATGAACTAGACCCATTTGAATACACACCATCTACTGTGAGGGGCAGATTTGAGAACCACGGTGATAATACCCAGTGACACAAGCTTTCAGAGAGTTATGTAAGTAATTTACTGTAGAGGGCACCAAAGGAACACAGAGGAGAAGTTCTCAAACTCAGCTGGAGGAGAGGCAGGGAGCGCTTACAAAACCAGCATTTCTTGAACAGAATCTTGAAGTTCAAATAATATTGGGTAAAGGGAATGAAACAGAACAATACTCCAAGCAAAGGAAATGACACACAAAAAACTGAAGATCTGTTTGAATGCCCAAGTTTCAAGTGTGAAAGGGGTAGGAAATAGGAAAGAATTCAATCTTAAAAGCCTTGAGTGACAGACTAGTGTTTGGACTTTATCTTGATGGTCATAGGGAGTTTTTGAAGGTCTCTTCAATCACCAACCCTGACATCTCTAAGTAAGTAAATAAATAAATATAAATATTTTTAAAAGATTGTTTAAAAAACTTCAAACCTACAAAAATGCTGTAAGGAAAGCACAATGAATATTTGTATCCCTTATACCTCAATAACCTTGTGTTACATGTCACTGTATTTGAGGTGAATACAAACATATTTTTACATCTGTGATATATTAATTATACTATGCAATGTATGTAATATATATGTAAAATTTTGTGGAACCATTTGAGAGTAAGTTGCTGGGATTCTGATCCTTCGCTTCTAAATACTTCAGCATATTGCTCATAACCAGCACATCTCTTATATAATTCTTAAAATCAGAATACTTAACATAGATATAATGCTATTATCTAATATACAGACTATATTCAAAATTTTCCAGTTGTCCGTATAATGATCTTTACAGCAATGTTTTTTCCAATTAAGGGTTATGCACTGCATTTAGTTGTCATGGAATTAAGCAGGAATAGTTTCTGAGCATCTTTTTATCTTGAATGTTTTTGAGATGTATAGGCTATTTGTTTTGTAAAATGTCCCACAATTTGGGTTTTATATAGTTGCCTCCTAACGATTAGATTCAAGTTATTTACTTTTGGCAAGAATACTACATAAACTATGCTATGCCTTCAGAAGAACACATTAGGATGTTAAAGGAGTTAAATCAGGGAAATAATAAACTTCCACTCATTCATTCATTCATTCATTCATTCAATTACCCTGGACATAAAGGAAGAGCAGAAGATCAAATTAGACTAGTTAAAAGACTTTTGCAATAATCTTCCCTTTCAAAATCATGCAGGAAACCTGGTGAGGAATAAATAGATGTGGTAGATATTAAAAAGGTGCTTCTGACAAATCTTGTAACCAAGTAGATGTTGAGGGTGAGGCAGAAGGGAAGATTCAAATTAAATGAGCATCTTATAATGGATTAAGTATCATTTTAAATAATTAATTGAAAACATTTTATGCCCTGTCTACCTCAAAAAAAAAAAAAAAGTGTGTCTTTAGACACACATCCTTGAATTAAAATGATAAAATAAATGGTTGATGTATGCATTCCTTACTCTGAATAATATTTTTTGTTCTCAATTACTCAACATCATTGTTGTGAAAGCCCCTTGCCTTCTCCTGCCTGTCAGGGAAAATTTCTTCTAGGCCAGCTCAGTTCTGGAGCATTTATTGTTCAGAACTAGAGTAAGGGACGACGTGAGAAACTGAAAAACTCTGAGAACAGCTGAACAGATTAACTTGGGAAAGGGCAGAGAGGCGGCACAATGTAGTGAGAGCATGTAGCCAGAAGAAGCCAGACCACCTGGGTTTGTATCTTCTGATCTGGGCACATTACTTATTTTCCCCGGGGGCTTCACTTTCCCCGATCAGTTCAATGAATCATAGTGCTGACCTCACAGAATCATTCTGAGTATCCATGCACTAATACAGTGAACATTTAAAACAGCACCTGCTACCTGGTACAACTAATAGCTCCTTTATTATTAACACTGATAGAAAAGAAATGCACAGATATGGAAAGTAAAATGGAGAAGAAGAAAGGCTGGAACCACAGGACACAGCATTTGGGAGAGCTGGGGAAGAGTAAAGTCATTAGAGGCCCCATTTCATGAATATGAGACAAAAAGAACCGGAAGGAAAAGAGCAAGACAATTTTAAGAAGGTTTCTAGTTGTCATGAATGGACTCCTATCCTTTGTAGATTCAGAGATTTCAGTAAAAATGTTTTGAACTTATGTTTTGTTGGTATGTTTGCTATTTCTCAGATCGCAGCCTCAATGAGAGGCAATCTTTAAGGCAGAAAGCACAATAATTGGTGTTCTATGAATGACATTTGAATGTGATAAATGTGTTCAATTGTTACCTCCACCACAGGGCTTGGAACACTGAGACCAGCTCTTCAAAGCCCACTCAAAAGTATCTAATTCTTCCTGGATGACATTGTTGCTGCTGATTGTAGGTGCAGAATCTTCATGAATGACGTATTTATATGTCAGGCTGGAGTGGGTGTCGTTCTCCTGAGGTATGATCTAATATACACATGGAACAGATAGGTAAGTTAAGTCACCTGAAGAGGTTTTACATTTTGAATAAAAATTACAAATATTTTAGAATAGTGCTCTTATTAAAACTGGAAGACTTTCAAGCAGTTTCTAAAAATATAATGTTTCTATCACCTAAAGTGCAAGTATGCCTTGTTTAAGAAAAAAAATGCAAATATAAAAGATTGGAACCATAAAAAGTATAAAAAATATACTTAGGTATAAGATTTACATAATAAAAACGTAACTTCACAATATGATTCACCATAGATTTCTTTAATATATACATTAAGTTATAGATCTCCTTTTGCATTTGAAAATTATTCTTTAAAGTAACTCTTTTGTCATGATGGTAAATATAATGTTCCCTCCAGAAAATGTACCCATTATGGAAAAACCTAAAGAAAATAAAAATTATCCATGATTCTACCAAACCAGAGAAAACCAAAGTAACTTCTGTTATTTTGCAATATGCCCTTAAGATATTTGCATATTGCGTGTGTGTGTGTGTGTGTGTGTGTGTGCCCATGCATGCTTTTCTGGTTTTGCTTATTTCACTTAATGCATCAAGATAGTAAATATTCTTTGAAAACATACCTTTAAATGTCAGCAAAGTGTTTAATTCTAAAGGTAGTGTGCATTATTTAACAATTCACTTGTTAATATATACTTGTATTGATTAGAATTTGTCCCCATCTTTGTGGTGATTTCTGATTTTCCTAGTGAGCTGAAGGGTATAAGCATTTTGCTGTTGTTGTTGTTGTTCTTATAATAGACTGGGGAATGGCCCTTCAAAATAGTTAGAACAATTATTACTTTCATGATGAGAGTATATGAATGTACCCATTCAGATGACATAGTATATAATTGTCATCTTTGTTCATCGATTGGCAAAAGATTGTTATTTTAATTGTTATTTATTTGATAAATACTAATGTTTAACTTTCTTGGTTTATTAGTCACTTGTGTTTTGTCTGCTATACGCTACATGTTCATGTCTTCTTTTTTATTGGTATACATATCTTTTTCTAAATAATTCATGCAATAAGGACATTAATCCTTTTGTAATAAGCATTGCAAATATATTCTGTTTTTTCAGTTTGTTCTTTAATTTTGTTTGGGGCAATGTAACTCTTTTTAAAAAAATAAGTTTTTATTGACTTGCACATACTAGCTTTTATACGATTACATCAGTTATACAAAGAGAAAAACATGCAATTCACTAGTATTTTAAACTAAACTTTTGGAAATAGCTTTTGCTTGAGAAATTAGGTAATACTAAATCCAACTAGAATGAAGGATTTGGTTATCTGGCTTCTGTTTTATTTTTCTCCCTTAGTCTTTATTTTTAAAACAACATTACAAACCAAGCATTGACCCTTACACTATAGCCAGATGCCCACTGCCTTCAGCCCCAGACAGCTCGCTGCCATGCTCCAGGGCTCCCAACCTGGGGTCCAGCCCTTTAGAGAGGAAAAGAAAGGCTGAGGTGATAGAGACTGCCATACCCCACTGTCCTAACTACCGATCTCATATCTGATATGAGATCTGTAGCTCACATCTTACATCTCTAGCTCACATTGTTCCCTGCCGTCACCCAGATATCAGTGGACAAAGCCTTGAGGTAGGTTATCCTGGCAGTTAACAGCAGTTAACCATGAGGCCTGTGCCACTGGAAAAGAATGCAGTGTAATTATATGAATGGAATAGAGCTTCTGATCTCCAATCATTTGAATTTAATAAAATTTTGATTAGTTATATTTTTGCTATGAAATTATATAACGTATGGAGCAGAAAGACAGAAATAAACCCCCATAAATTTGAACAATTAATTTTTGACACAGATGAAAAGAAAACTTAATGGAAAAAAGAGGATTTTTTTCAACAAATGGTACTGGAACAAGTCATTGTGGTGGCTTTAAAAATGTGTCCACAAATCCTTTGATCCTTTTTCTCTCAATGAGTGAAGTTTAATTCTTCTCCCTTTCAGTGTGGGCTGGATTCTGCGACTTGCTTCCAGCAAACAGACAACAGGAGAAGTGATGGGATGTCACTTCCAAGATTAGGTTAAAAAAGACTCTTCTGTCTTGGCTGTACTCTGTCACTTGGATCACTCATTCTAGTAGAAGCCAGCTGTCATGTGCTAAGGACACTTAAGGAGGCTATGAAGAGGCTCACGTAGTGAAGAACTCAGACCCACCAGCCACCACATGGAAACGCTTAGAGGAAATCTTCTGAGGCCTTCCAATAGCCCTGTGACAGAGCTAGGAAGCAGATGTCCCCAGTGGAGCCTTGGGGTGACTAGCCACAGCTAACAGCAACCTCATGAGATACCCTGAGCCACAACTAGCCATTTCAGCAGCCATTTTCAGCCAAATACATGGCCCACAGAAACTATGAGAGAATCAGTGTTGCTTTGTGCTTAGCTACTAAGTTTGGGGTAATTTGTTATGCAGCAATAGGTAGTGTAGACTGCCATATGCAAAAATAAGAACCTAACACATCACACAAAGTTTATATAAGAATCAACTCAAAATATAAAATATAAAACTATAAAACTTCTACCAAAAAAAGAAGAAAATACTTTAACATTGGATTAGGCAGGAAAAAAATGTATATAGAATACCAAAATCTTGATCTATAAAAGAAAAAATGGATAAATTAGACTTCAGGAAAGTTAAAATATTTTGCTCTCAAAGACACTATTAGGAGAACAAAAAGAAACTATACATTACGAGAAAATATTTGATAAATCATATATTTTATAAAGGACATATCAAGTATATGTAACAAACTCTTAAAACTCAACAACAACAACAACAAAAAAAACCTACTTCAACAATGGGCAAAGGATTTGGACAGACACTTCACCAAAGAGAAATAATTTTCAAAGAGTATAAAAACACCTTGGAATTGAGTAGAATGCTTTGGCTTTAAGTTAGTATAATATTTTCTATAGAGAATTCAATAAATATTTGCATACAGAATCCAACAGTATTTTTCAAATCAAGTAGATGTCTTCTGTTTTCATTCACGAGAGAGTAATAAGAGTTGTCTTGCTGATATTCAAAGCAATAAAACTGGGCAGGATATAGGAAGGAACTTTTTGGGGGCACTGTATAACACAGCAAAGGATAGTGATTCCAACAAGAAGAGAAACATACCAGGTCCCAGCTTCCTGACAGGGCCAGGTTCTGGACCCTGGCGCAGGGAACAGGAGGCTAAGCCAAAATAGCAATCTCACTGAGATGAGGAGATGGAGGGTGGTGTTTGGAAATTGCAGGCAGGACACTAAAGAAGGGGCTACACAGAGGGGTGGCTCAGAAGCTGCATTAATCCTAGACTGAAGGCTGGTCTGTGCGTGCCCCAGCCAAGACACCATGCCGACTACTACTGAGAGGCTGCTGTGGGGCTGGGACTAAGTCAGGCAGGGACATAGGACATAGGGACATAGGAGTTCTTTTATAGCTAGATGAAGAGACCTCACTAACACTTCAGGTAATCAGTTAAGGTATCAAACAGGCCATGCCATTAAAATAAGGACAAAATTGAAACAGATCAGCCCTAACAAAGCAGAAACCAGGGTCCAAAGATCAGGAGAAAATGACAGCCCGAACAAAACCCAACAGCTTGTAAAGAAGGTAACATAGGGCCTCCTGGGTGGCTCAGTCAGTTAGGCATCCAACTCTTGATCTCGGCTCAGGTCGTGATCTCACAGGTCGTGAGTTAGAGCCCTGCATCGGACTCTGGGCTGACAGCATGGAGCTCGTTTGGAATTCTCTCTCCATCTCTATCTTCCCCTACCCCACTTGTGCTCTCTCTCCCTTTCTCCCTCTCTCTCTCTGTCTCTCTCTAAATAAATAACTAAACTTTCAAAAAAATGAGGCAACATAAACCAAACACCCTACAACTTACCATCTATAATGTCCTGTGTGCACTTAAAAATTTCTCATATGCAGGAAAATGTGACACATACTCAAGAGAAAAAAGCAGCCCATAGAAGCAGACAACATGAAGACATGGGACTCAAAGAAAACATTAGACATAATGGGTGAAATATATGGAAATCTCAGCATAGGAATGGAAATGATTTTTTTGGGGAAAAAAAAAAAAGGACCGAGTGGAAATTCTAGAAAAGAACACCAACTGACATGAAAAATGTACTGGATGGGCTCAACAACAGATTGGAGACCACATAAGACACAGTGAACTTGAACACAGCTCAATAGCAATTATCAAATCTGAAGAACAGAGAAAAAAAAATGAGTACAGAAGGATGAACAAGGTCCAGGAACTTATGGAACAATCGTGTAAATGAGGCCTAGGAGAAGAGGAGTGAGAGATGGGGGAAAAACACACTTGTGGAATCAACCCAAATTTGGGAAAAAACAAACAAACAAACAAACAAACCCCCAAAAAACCATCAAACTTAGATCACCAAGATGCTTGGTGAAACCCAAGCCAGATACAGACAAAGAACATCACAAACTAAGCATATCACAGTCAAACAGCTAAACCAACAAAATGAAACAAAACAAAAGATAAGGAGAAAATCTTTAAAAGGCAGCCAGAGAAAATGGATACTTCACATACAGAGCAGCAATATGAATGAGGCTGACTTCTCATCATAGATGATGGATTGTAGAAGACAAGTGTCACGTAAATGAGCCAAAGATGGCTCCTGCGTGTTGGCCCCTACTTTTGTTTCTTCGGAATAGGCTCAGACCTTTTAGCTCAGAAGCCTGCTAGCACCAAACTCACATTTTAACACACACAGTTCTTTTAAATATAGCCCAAACAAGCACATTTGTATCCATTTTAGGCCCTGTTACTTAGCATACCCCTATGAAACCGCACTCAACATTTGCTAACTATAAATAAGACTATGGCTACAAGGACCCCAAGCTGCTGCTGCTCTGTGGAGGACTCAGTACAGAGACTCCCCATTATGCTGCTGAGTGACATCGCCTAACCAGAAACACCCCCTCTCCAATCCCTTCTCTTCCAGGAGTTCCTTTGTGCATCTCTGCTGGATGGTGGCCCTGCACTCAAACCTGCTCAATGGTCAATAAAGCTTGTGCATGCTGCTTCCACCCTGTGGTCACGTCTACTTTCTTAGTGACCCCTCCAATTCCTCGAACTCCCTCTAACAGGGTAAAAATATCCCTTCTCTCTCTCTGCCCCTCCCCTGCTCATTCTTTCCTTCTCTCTCTCTCTCTCTCTCTCTCTCTCTCTATCTCTGTCTTAAAAAGAAAAATAAATAAAAAATTAAAAAAAAAGAAATGGTAAATATGTGGGTAAATATAAAAATCTCTCTTCTCTTTTGTCTTTGCCACATAACTGATTACTAAAAATCAGCAATCATACTACATTATTGGGTTAAAATGTACATATAATAAAATATATGACCAAGTTGCACAGAGTAGGGACAGGCAGATAAATGGAATAATATAAAAACAAGCAACTAAATGTACAATGTTTAGGGTAAAAGTGTTTTCAGACCAAGTAATTATAAAACTAAAATGGACATAAATTAAACCCACTACATCATGAGTCTGTAATACCACATACCAAAACAATAACAGGATCGTGTAAAGGTCCATCTGTGTGAAGAGTTTCAATGTCATCTTCAATGTTATAATCCCATTCCACACCAAGATCAATGAAGGTCCGTGACTTGGCTTCCTCCCCTTTGCCATTCAGAATGTAGTGGCCTGTAGCCTGGTTCTTAATAGCTAAAGGAAGAAAAATGAGTAACCAGCATACATTTTATTTTATCATATTATAGTTTTGGTGATCCATAGCAAATCTATCCCCTTTTAAGCATCAAAGCAATCAAAATGAGTGTTAGTTCCGGTATGATTCCCATTCCAGTCATTAGGCATTCAAAATCCTCAAAAAGCACTCCCTCGCTAATCAAGAACAATGGCAAAACGGTTAAATGGGAGATAGAAATGGGCAAATATTCCTAGTTGAAAACACTGTCAAAAAGGTTAATGGTTTCTAACTCACTCTTCCTATATATTTCCTTAGAAAGCTGGGGATATTTTGAGAATTATGGATATTTCTATAATAATGAACATAAATCATTTATGTTAGGACAGCATATAATAGAACACCTTCTTTACTGTGTATCTCTTTCAAGTTTGTAAAAATATTTATAGATATCCAACATAGTTGAACTAATTTTTAGGTAAATAAACAATTAGTTCTTATGTTTGTGAAATGCCAAGGCCACATCTCTACTTGTATGGCTAGAAAAAGCTGTTTATTGATGATAGAATTCTTAATGCATTACAGGTATACTATATATTATTTAAAAATGCTTTCTCTAATGGATAAAAAATAGCAAATGGGATTCTAAAGTTTGGAGGTATTTATCAGCACATAAAATAAAGGTTCACGTTACTACTATCTATTGAAAATGTGTAGAAAACATGAGCAATCTTAGTTAAACACATTTATTCCTCTTGAGCTTTCTAAAACAAGTCTGATGTTTCCAAGGAGAACAATCTGAATTCTAGGAGAAAAAATAAACAATTTGAATTATTGGAGAAAGAACTATGGTTGACTGCTAGACTATTAAGGAATCTAGCAGTGAATATAATTTAAATACTAAAAAAAATTCTATGACACACCATAAAACAATTCATTTTTTTTTAAGCCACCCATTTGAAAAAAGAAAAAGCAATTTGAGAGGCAAATTTTCATGGGATTGACAGATGCAACCTGAGTTCAGAGAGCTTCGTAATGCTTTAATAGATCAGGGAACAAGTGGAAGTTAGGTTTACATTGGTACATAGACCTTTGAAGATAATGCCATTTTTACACGATCCTCTCATAAAGGAGGAAAAGAATCTTCTTGTGGAAATTATAAACAGCCATGCAAATGGATCTCCATGTGCCAGTCAGAAACTGGACAAATAACTGGTATTAGGAAAATTTGCACTAGACTAGTAAAATTCACATGTGGTTGCTTTTCGGTAAAATAACTTAAAATGCAATAAAAGTAAGGAGAGGCATATAGTATGGCATCAACCAAAATATCAGAACAAATTCGTCAACCTATATATGGCAAATTTTTCTGATATTCTTCCTTAATTTAATGCATTTTATTAACATACTTATTTTTCTCCTCCCCTTATACAGAGAAAAAGTGCATAAAAACCTTGCTAAATAACTTTTTTTCCCTACATAAATAATGGACCAACCCAGGTTTCACCAAAAATTAGAACTCTGTTTTTGCATATTTCTTGTTTTAAAGAAAGAATAGTGGGGAGAAATGACCAACAAAAACCATATAGTAATGCATTTATATGTAATTCTAACTCTTGCATATCTATGTATACATACACATATACATATATATACACACGCATCTGCACACATATATATCTCTCTATATATATGACTTCTTTGACATTTCTCTAAGGTCATGCTAAAGCAAAGCCAGCAGACAGGAACACTTACCAAGAATATGAGGAGAAGCCTCGTCTTCTTGGATTAACACATGTCTAGCACCAGGGGGTATATCAAACATCTTAAGGTACCCTTTGCATGTGTAGTAAATATCGGAGAAAGCAAAGAAGAAAACAAAAGCAACAACCATGGTTAGCCGAGCATGAAATTCTCACTGCTCCTGCACGCAGAAGAGGGCATCCATAAACTGACAGAAGCAGTTTCAGAAATTAACTTCAAAGCATTGGTAGTTTTTGTGACAACGGGCATGAAATTGGAGAAAACCTTTTTTTTTTTTTTTTGTAATGGTGGGGAGAAATTAATCTTGTTCCCAATCTATTAGTGATTTATCTGGTATTGGACTATGAATTGTGTCAACAACAATTCAGGTAAATACTACACTTTCCTGTGTACTTCTATGTGATTTTAGAGTTTGTTGTTATTGCAGTTAAGTTTGTTTGTTTGTTTGTTTGTTTATTTATATCTGAGTATAGTTGACATACAATGGTACATTAGTTTCAGGTGTACAACACAGAGATTTATCAAGTTTATATATTACACGATTTTAGTTTTAATTTTCTAAACCACCCTGTTGAAGAGGGGCCAATTTTTGGTGAACTTGGTGGGTAAACTTCTTGAGATATTTTATCTATGTATTATTTTATTTTTTTAATTTTTTTTATTAAAAAAAATTTTTTAACGTTTATTTTTGAGACAGAGAGAGACAGAGCATGAACAGGGGAGGGGCAGAGAGAGAGGGAGACACAGAATCGGAAGCAGGCTCCAGGCTCTGAGCCATCAGCCCAGAGCCCGACGCGGGGCTCGAACTCACGGACCGCGAGATCGTGACCTGAGCTGAAGTCGGACGCTTAACCAACTGAGCCGCCCAGGCGCCCCTAGTCTATGTATTATTTTAAAAGCCTAAGGGCAAGTATAGATAGCTAAACTTCTAATTTATGAAGTATCTTCATATTTAAAGCCTACTTTATTCTAAAGAAATTACAGAAGAAAGGAGTATCTGGGTGGCTCGGTCGGTTGAGCATCCATCTTGGTTTCAGCTCAGGTCATGATCCCAGGATCTTGGGATTGAACCCCACGTCAGACTCTGCACTGACAGCACAGAACATGCTTAGAATTCTCTCTCTCTCCCTCTGCCCCTGTCCCCAACTCATACACTCTCTCTCTCTAAAATAATTATAAAAACCTACTCACCTAATCAATGAGTAGCTTTCATTTTTCTTGTAATCAGTCATTAATTTTAAAGCCTTAAGTTTTATCATGGGACAGTTTTAAAATACATTTTTTAGATTTGACCAAACCATTTGGTTGGAAAATGTCTGTAAGTTATGTCATACATTGCCTTTACATGGACCTTAAACTCAATTTTCTACTCCAGAAATCATGAAATCAATAGGCTGAATGGATTGCCTTGAGTTATAAAATCATACATCAATCCTATTATTGTCAATGTCATATAAAACAAATCTTAGTATTATCACATGTCCTAAAAATTATCTTAAGATGACTTAGAATTAAGATCTTAACTATAAATCAACAATAGGACAAGTAGAAATCAAGATGTTGCATCTCATTTGCATCAAACAAATGAATATATGGAGATTATGCAACTAACACCTTATATTATGAAACATCCAATTTATATACTGCAGGATGAGTGACAGAAATTCAGTTATAAATTGTGTATTTATACAATCACATATCATCAGGAAGAAATACGCTTGTCATTTCTATATGGGCAATAAATATCTACCTATGGATAGCTTTCCCCAACTTTTTCACAATATTGGTTACTGTCTTAACTCAATGGCATAGTCATTTTGGGGTTATGGTTTTCAGTACCTGAGCCTGGGTACATTCCAGTCTGTGAACTGTGCTGGGTTTGTCTGAGTATGCAATGGCCAGAAGTAACGTGCTTAAGATGCTAAGGACAGCAAAACAGCTTGATGCCATTTATGGATGCCCATCTTTCTGCAGTTTGCTACAACTTACCCAGCAGATTTTTAGCTTCCCTTGTTTCAGCAAGAGAAATATTACGAGCTCCTTTGGGTAAAGTGAAGGCGCCTCTTGTCTTCCCTTAAATAGAATGTTTTTAATTAGTAAAGGTTTCACGTTGACTCAACGTCTTGCTGTTTCACTGACCGTACTAGAAGCTATATAGTAATTTTATGTGTTGAAGTCAAAATGCATTTATAATAGTTAGCTAATGCCAATAAACAGTTAGTAGTCAATGAAAGTAAGACTACATGTGAATAAGAAATGATAAAAGTGATTTGAAGTTGAATACTTGCAGATTTCATTTTCCAGCAACTTGAATTCTGTATGGCACCTCTTGCTTAAATGTTTCCCTGTTGGAAAACGTTAATTAGTCTACTGAGTGACTATGACAACATTAGTGCAAAGAAATGGATGTTAGTTTATCTTTGAACAGTTTGAATCAGTATGACTGATGAAATCTTTTCTTCACCTCTTCTGACCTTGGTTCAGAAGGTGGTAGGTTTAGCGTAATTTTTGAGGTATCTAAAAAAACATATCACTGCCTCCTACTACACATAATACAGAATGGATGATTAATGGCAAAAACTTTTTCTTTACATTAGTTCACTCTGGAAATAAAAGAATATGAATGATTTTACACCAAAAAGAATAATGTAACTGCAATAGAGAAAGCAAAATTACTTCACAATAAGATGAAGAAAATTACATGTTATTCCACCAAAACCACAATAAATGCTATAGTTTTAATTGTTTCCCTTGTTAAAATAATGTAATCAGCCAGATATGGCAATATTTGTTTTTTAACCATTAAATTGTCATACCACACAGGAATATCAAAAACATCAGTAATGATGTTACTGATGTCACTTTGGAATACAGTTCACCTAACTCTGCCCGCCCGAAATATATCAAAGATCATAACTGATATGTGTGCACTTGCCTTATGCTGCATAGTTGAGGTATAATGAGACTACAAAGAACTAAGAGAATTATTCCATTTGGATGAAGACTACTTTTCTAATACTTTCTTTACTTCTAAAAGGGAAAATGACTGCCATGACAATGTGCTCAGAGTAAACCAAATTTCTTATCTTTATTTTTGCTTTGTTTTATTTTGTTTTTATCATTCTGTTAGAGACTCTACCAACTGTAGAGGGATGATGTAAGAGAAGCTTCTCAAGGAAGCACTACATCAAATTTATTTTTAAATGCTGAATTCTCAGAAACATTTTCCCATAAATGCTTACTGAATAACTGAATAATATTTATTAGCAACTAAAAAGTTGGTCAGTAATAAATGTTTGTATCCAGATCTTTTATGAAAATTCCAATGAATAATTATAAAACCACTCATAATTTTGCATATTATTTGTGCTTTTTTTTTTCCATCTACTGAAATTTTACTGTATGCCTAAGCCCAGATCACTGACTCTGTAATAAACATTAAAGATTATTTATTTTTGAGAGAGAGATTGGGAGGGGCAGAGAGAGAGAGAGAGGGAGACACAGAATCTGAAGCAGGCTCCAGGTTTTGAGCTGTCAGCACAGAGCCCGAAACTCAAAAACTGCAAGATCATGACCTAAGCCAAAGTCAGATGCTTAACTGACTGAGCCACCCAGGCACCCTTGTAATATAAAACATTTAGAATTATGTGAAATATGGACTCTAGATTCCTAGATTTATAAATGGGATAAATTTTTTCACCTTTAAAATAAAAGCAGCAAAACTAATGAATATTTTAAAAGTTGTATTTAGAATTGTGTGTGTGTGTTTTTTAACTTCCGATCAACAATTTATGTGAACAAAAATTCAAAATAAGCATCAATTCTAGGGGTGCCTGGGTGGCTCAGTCAGTTGAGTGTCCAACTCATGATTTCAGCTCAAGTCATGATCCCAGGTTTATGGGGTAGAGCCTTGTATTGGGCCCCACATTGGGCTCCAAGCTGAGAGTGGAGCCTGCTTAAGATTTTCTCTCTCTCCCTCTCTGTCTACCTCTGCCCCTCTCCCCCACTTACGCTCTCTCTCTCAAAAAAAAAAATCAATTCTAACAATTAGGTCTTATAAAAAACATAAAACAAAACAAAACACATATTTTAGCTAACTACTATATTTGATATTGATTTTATTTCTTCGTTATCTAAACTTAGTAGCCCATTTTTCATCATGGATGCTACGGAGTATGAATTTAATCCCAAGTGTTTGTTTTTCTTTTCTTTTCTTTTTTTTTTTTTTTTTAGTTCCTTGAAACTTAATCTGAATAAAACTAAACCAGCAGTGAATGTTTTGTTATATTTATAGGGAAATGCTACATTCCTTAAAGAAATCTCAAAAAGTACAAATCCTAGAGAAGGATAGTAAATTCATGAGAGACCTCATCTTACCAAGTTTCCTGGGGGTTCTGGTAAAGGTCCCCTTTACGGTTCGACAATGAGAATTATCTCCTCCACAGACACCACACTTATCCTCAACCTTGTTAGAACCGATTTCTTTATCACAGCCCACTTTCTGGAAAGAGAAGATGTTAAGCATGGGTAGTTTTAATGTGCCAGCTAAAGGTGAGAATCCTAGACAATGATGAAGCATTTGTTTCACTGGGACTCCACAGTGAGGCAGTCTGCACCAAGCCTTCACTCCAGCTCTCATTTCTAATGCCTCAATCTTTCGAAGAACTACTATGAAGTCAAATGACTTGTACTCTAGGTTAAATTCTACTCTAGGATCAATTCCCCCAGTCTAATGAAATATTTACCCCATTATACATAGTCATGACCATCAAACATTTACGAAGCACAGATATAGTAGGTGATGCTGAACAGACCAAAAGTAAAGATGGCGTTTATTCCCCTTGTTGCTTTCTTATTTGGAAAGATGAATAGCAAAACAGTGAGCTGTGCATTAGCATAAGCTTTACAAGCTGTTTAGGGATGTGAAACAAAACTTTATGAAGTGCTGGAGATTTTTATAGGACCCTCTGGAAGGCATTTCAAGAATGCAGAGGGATTAAAATAGAGTCATGGAAGTTGCTCATGGAAAGTGGGTTCAAAGAGCAATACTTAAGCCATATTTAAACCAATGAGGGGTGCCTGGGTGGCTCAGCTGGTTGAGTGTCTGACTTCGGCTCAGCTCATGATCTCATGACTTGTGAGTTCGAGCCCTGCTTCGGGCTCTGTGCTGACAGCTCAGAGCCTGGAGCCTGCTTCGGATTCTGTATCCCTCTCGCTCTGCCCCTCCCTTGCTCATGCTCTGTCTCTCTGTCTCTCTCTCTCTCTCTCTCTCAAGAAATAAAAACAAAAAAACAAAAACAAAAAACAACAACAACAAAAAACAATGGAAGGTTAGTGCTATAGGATAGGGGAAGAAGAGCGTGCAAAGCACAGGCTATGAAAGGCCTCAAATATCAGGCAGAGTTTACTTTTTCACATGAATTGAACAGGGAGCCACTGAAGGTTCTGAACCGGAGCAGGATCCTTCAGTGCAGGATTATGTTATATGATATGCCACTGCGCTCATAAATTTGGAAGGAAAATGGGCAGAGAAAATGATGACCACACGTTTGATGTACCAGATAATGTGGGAAGTGAGAGATGGATAAAACTCAGATTCTACTTTTGGAGGAAATTTTATTTCAAATGTAAAGCATCTGCATACTTGAGATTCATAAATATATCAGCATAACTGAAGTGAAAAAGAGACAGACAGGAGTAACATGTTAAGAAGGATGATTTCATATCAATTCAACTTGTGAACATGAACAAAAAAGTCAAGTGCATTTTTTTTTTAAGAGTCCAAATAGGGCAAAAACCATTTTTACATCTTCACCACTTTTGTTCTGATGTGGAATTCAGTGTTTAAACTTAGAATCAATTGGAAAGGGAGAGAAAGAATTTCCATTATTTTTTAAATAAAAGATAAAATACACTTAGCATTGTATTTTTGAAAAAGGCTCTGTATCATAAAAGTAGATGCCTACCAGTGAAATACTCAAAGCAAAGGCATCATTCATTCCCAAGTTGCTGTATTCCCAACCTAGATACATCAGAATAACTTAGAAAAGGCATCTGGCTGGAAATTAGGAAAAATACGTTTAAATCTTGATGCTGCCAATGGCCAAATTTTGGTTTGAAAAGTGAAATTTCTCCCACATTTAGTTTAGGCCTCCTCAACTAGTCCTAGAGTCTCATTTTAATGTGATTTTACAGATAAGAAAGGGTTAAAACCTTTTGAAAGCATGCAGATGAAAGACCATAAAAGTAGAATTTCACAAAAAAATATGAAGCTTCCGGGGAACCAACTGTAACTCACCACACACTCTCCTCGAACACATATGCTGTATGGGTCTTTGTAAGAACAGTGTGTTCCATCGTGAACCAGCTGCTTCATGTACACGACATCTCCAGTCTCTCTGGATTGACAGTAAAGGTGGCATCTTTTCTTGGCTACGTGAGATGGAAGATTAAATCAGCTATTTATATAAAACGACATATTTGAACACTACAGTTACTTTATTTTTAAAATATGAAGTTCCAACATGGTTTCCTGAAAACAAAATATTGTATACATAAATAAAGAGTAGCAGAAAAGGATGCATATTTGGCTTACAACGAATCTAAACTGTGAAACTTGTTTAAGTTTATTTTATTCACTTTGAGAGAGGGAGAGGGTGTGCACGTGCATGAGTGGGGGAGGTGCAAAGAGAGAGGGAGAGAGGGAATCCCAGGCAGGCTCTGCACTGTCAGCTCAGAGCCGAATGCAGGGATTGATCTCACAAACTGTGAGATCGTGACCTGAGCTGAAACCAAGAGTCTGATGCTCAACTGACTGAACCACCCAGGTGCCCCTAAACTGTGAAACTTTTGAGAGTGAACAGTGGTTGAAATAATAGCTACACAGCAACAACTGGGAGTGTCCCTGGCAAACCGGGTTGTACCAACAACCCTGGATTTTACCACAGCTCTTCAACAAACTTTAATTCAGAGGGAGGCAATTTACTTTTAGTGACACTTTGAGAACTAAAAGGGTTTCTCTTCTGTCTGACCCAATGCCCTGGTATGGTCAACATCTCCTATAGGATCTCATTAATTTTAATATAATTTATGTGACTCATTTCATCGAAATAAAAAAGAATGCATCTTCTTAATGCATTGCAACTCTGAATTCCTATGTGGATGCATCTTTCCCATAAAACAGCTTATAAACTGAACTTGGCAGTGTATTATATCACATGGTTATCATGTAACTATTTTTCTTTTATCCATCCAAATATGAAGTACGGCAAGATGTTCGTTCCCATTTCAACATTATTTAACCAAAAATTCATGGTAAGAAGTAAACAATTAAAAGGAAATTTAAAAATTTTTTTTAAGTTTATATATTTATTTTGAGAGAGAAAGAGAGAGAGAGAGAACAGAAGTGGGGAGGGGCAGAGAGAGAGAGGGAGAGAGAGAGTCCCAAGCAGGCTTCATGCTATCAGTGCAGAGCCCAATGAGGGGCTTGATCCCACCACGGTGAGATCATGACCTGAGTCGACATCAAGAGCCAGACATTTAACTGACTGAGCCACCCAGATACCATGAAAGGGAGTTTCTAAGTTCATTTTCTCATAACTAGTATACAGTACAAAAGTAAAAGGTTATAAATTGGCTTTTGTTCTTAAGTAATGATCTATTTCTTGGTGCTCACTCACTTGTAAAAGAACTGTATTCTTTTTCTAGTTATTCAGCAAGGAAAGATCACACTAGTCCAGAGCATTTCCTCGTAGAGGCACTTCAGTCAAAGGAGGAAACTCAACATGTCTCCTAGGGGTTGCTTTCCACTGGTCTCTTCAGTAGCCATGGTGGGAATGCTCTTGGCCAGGAACTAGCTCGCAATTCTCACCTCTCTAGAGAAAGCCTTCCTCTTCAAAACCCAGCAGGACTTACCCCTATAAACACCAAGTTTTCTAAGTTACCAACCAGGTGCCAGGAGTCCAAGGGATTGGTGTGGACAAGGCTTAACCTCTGAAGTTCCCATCCACACAGTGGGAAAGAGAGAGAAGGTCCACTCCACTCACAGTCAGGATGTTCGTAGGGCAGCCAGTGGTGCTTGGTGTTGTGGTATTCAAAGTGGGAGTTCCGCTGTTGGCACTGCTGTCCTCTGAAGTCCTCGAAGTGCTTCTGGCACTCTTCTGTATTACAAAGCTGGTACTCGAAGTTAACACCAGGACAGTCCTGACCACCATTGATGGGCCTACAGAAAAAAGACAGTACTGGAAAATGCCCTTTGGCTCTGCTCCAGCAGTGGAAGCTCGCAGACTCAGTGCCTGAAGGCAGGAGGCCAGAGTTTCGGAGCTGTAGGTGCAAAGTGAATGAACTCCTACTTCCTGATTTCAGTCCCTTTCTGACAACGCCATCCTCTCCCAGTACATGTGTGTGTCAGGTACAGGGAGGGAAGATGGGGACCAAAAACTTGACTTAAATCAGCTTTTCAAACAGTCTGTTTTGGATGTATGTGTATGGTGAAAGTATATAAAGAAATATAAAAACATATGTATCTATGGTCTGAGGGAAATAGATTTTCTGCCATGCATAAAACACATAGATATAACCCAAAGAAATCTGATCACAGCTGTAGGCCTTCGTTTTCTCATATGGCAAATGCAAAAAATAATCCCATCTTTCTTAGGGGAAAATGGAGAGGACTGAATAAGTCCACATATTTAATATACTTAGAAAGAAGCGTGGCTCGCGGTGAACCTTAGCTGTTCTTACAATTTTTATTGTTTTGGTGACTTCCACTAATACTTCTGCCATCCCTTCTGTGAAGACAGGTATGCCACATTTGATCTTCTTTATAAAATGGTAAACCCTAGACCAGAAAGAATGTTCTAAGGATCTGCTGAGCATGCAGGAAGGAAGGATCCAATATAGTTAGTTTGAGGGAGCGAATGGATAGCTGTTTCCCCAACAGTTCCTTGGTGTTCCTTCAAGGTCTTTCTGTTGCCCTGTTCAGATGTGTTGCTCTCCTAATCCCAGAGTGTGGGAGCCCCTGTCTGGAACTACTCCCCACGCTGACATGCTTCCTGCGGACAGCCTCAGTGCCCAGGCTCTCTCTGCCTCGCTCCTGAAGATTTCTAAAGAGCAACTGCTTCAAAAACCTCTAATCTTCACTCTAGCCTTTCATCTTCACTATTGACTACTCTTCACAAGATTGATGAATGGAGATTTGCCCAAAACAGACACTTAAACCCTTGGTTTTCATGTTGTGTACTTCACATGTATTTCATGAAAGAAAATATTAACAACACAATATGGAAGCATTTTCTGGTCTAGCCAAAAACAACTCGAAATTACAGCAGTTATACTCACGTGGGATTGTTACATTGGCGTGTTCTGAAACGGACCCCAGTTCCGCACGTCCGGGAACAGGAACCAAATTTGGTCCATGATCCCCAATTGCCATCTTGCTTTTGTTGATTGGCATTCTTCCACATGCAATGACCCTTATAGCACCACTTGGGAAAATGACAAAAGGCAATTATGAAAATCACGCATATGCTAAAGCTGAAGTTGTTATACAAGGGCCACCAGTTAAAGGCCTTCACTTCTTCCCCTGCCCACCAGGTAAAAATGCATTTAAAAATGAACCCAGTGCAATTATATCAATAAGGTGCCCTATACAGGATAATTTAGGCTTGCATTTTTAAGTATAAAGTGAAAAAATAACATTTACTCAGACAAGTTTTTAAATGATACATTTACAATGAGCATCAAACATAACCAGTAAGAATGATCTGAGGACCCAACTTGCATAGTGGGTACTATTCTACCCTTCATCCTTCGTTAGCTGTAATTTTAGGTTTTTTAAGGGTCATATGCACCTCTTTACAATAATAACAGAAAAATATATGCCTTAACTTTGGAATTAAATAACATAACATATCTAAAGCATATATAGTATTCAAAACACTTAAATATGTTTCAAACTTTTCATTCACAGTGATTCTGAGAGATAGGTCATTTATTTTATCTTTACATTTTAGATGAGGACTATCGCGGCCCAGAAAGGATCATGAGGAGGATAAGAACATCTGACCAAGAAATAATTAAGTGGGAACCACTGAACTTTGATACTATAGAGGTACCTCGCTTATAGTACCCAGCACATAGCAGGTGTTCAACCGGTATTCTTTTCCTTTCAACATTTTGACTTGCTTTTTTATCCTATATACAATGAAAATGTCTCTTAAAACTCAAATTTGGTTAAGTTTAAATATAACACAAATATATTTAGAGAAGTTGGATGTTCAGAGTTGATGTACAGGATATATTTTTCATAAAGCAAAAATGAATTAATTCATTATTGCTCTTGTTTTTTTAGTCAAAAGTCTGTAACACTGAATTTTTCCAAACATAATGTGTTTAGCATGGTACCTAACAAAGGTTAAACACCAATAATGGCAGATGTTATTATTATTATTATTATTATTATTATTGTAATTCTCATAGCAAATATAGTTCATACATATTTGGACTACAGCTTAAAGGGCTTTAAAAGAACTCAAAGCTATGTAAATCTTCCTTGCCAGCTTTTGGTCCTGTCTACAATATCTTATTTCCAAACTAGTCAAGGCTCTTCAGTTTGAGTTCTTAACATGCCTTTGTTTTGGGTTTGGTGATCTTTCCCCTTATGAGTAGCGTAGCTTGGCCCCTGGCCAGTTTCTGAGCATTCGATCTTGACTACACAATGTGAGATTTAAAACCTCTGGGCATCTTTCCCCAAGGAACAAGGCCAAATCTTCTGTATAAATTCACATGACTTTATTTCTGGACAACTTTCACAAGGAGTGAGACGCCAGCAAGTAAATCAAATCCCATTAGCAGGGGCACAGATATTCTGCTGAGCTGCTGTTTCCTATTCTATCAGCAGTGACTGAAGAGCGGTCTCAAAGATGTCTGATTCTATTCCTTGAAATTCGTAAATGTTACCTTATTTGGTAAATGGTCTTTGCAGATGTGATTTGGTTAAGGATTCTGAGATGGAGAGATTATCCTGGATTATCCAGGTGGGCCCTAAATGCTAGCACAGTACATGTACCCTTATAAGACAGGGGCAGAGGGAAATTTGCACACAGAAGAGAAGGAGATGATGTGGCCATGGAAGCAGAGATTGAAATGCTGCAGCCACAAGTCAAGGAATGCAGGCGGCCACCAGAAGCGGGAAGATGTGAGAACAGATCCTCCCCTAGAGCCTCTGGAGAGAGTACGGTCCTGTCCACACATTGATTTTTGCCCAGTGAAATAGATTTTGGACTTCTGGCTTCTAGAACTATTAGAAAATAACATTTCTGTTGTTTTTAGCACCCAAGTTTGGGGTAATTTGTTATAACAGCCCTAGGAAACAATGTTTGTACATGATCGTAATGAAACCCCATACACCATGTCTTGCACACAAAGGACTACAGCCATGGTCATAATTTTCTAGGTTTCTAAAGATGATTATTGTGAAACATATCTTAAATCTTTATTGCATAAATAGATACACTCACTTTTCCAGCAGCACATTCAGTCCCATCAAGTGGGGGTCCTTTTTTTGTCTTACAAAAGTAGGGATTGTCAGGATGGCTACACCACAGCTGTTTACATGGGTCAAATGTTCGGAACTGGAGGAGAGAGAATCAAGATCTCAGTGACCAACAATTGGCATGTCATACCAATGTATGTCCAACCATATCTTCTATACAGTTTCTTCATGTTTCTTGGACATTTTCATTTCAAATTAATAGTCATAGTTGTGGCATGTTAAGAAAAAAGTACTGCCTAAGAATTCCAAGGAAAGAATACTTTCATTCTGCTATTCTAAAATATTAATGACAAGCAATGATTTGTCTGGGATTCTCTGGTTCACTTTAACATTTCTGCATACTATTTTTTTATGGTTTTCAAATAGACAACACTGGAACTTTAAGGAATTTGTAAACATTATGACCATTTTAAATATAAAAACTTATTATGATCATTTTATAGCTCTCCTTAGCCCTGTAAGTATGAGCTAGTCAGGTATAAACAATAAAAATACCCATCATAATGATCTGGCTCAAAGCAGAAAATATTTGTAAGGCTTGCTATGTGAGATCAAGTTTTCTGAGTGTTACAAAATACCACAATATATTCATATAGTTTATAACGTACTTTCCACATATTTAATCCTGAAAACAATCCATGGCTGAGAATATGAGTTACAAGGTAAGGCTGTAGTTATGGTTATAAGTGAGAAAGTAACAGTCAGACCAGCATATTAGTATTCTTATTCCTGAGAATGTTTTTTTTTTTGTCTTCCTAAAACACGACATTACAATATCCAAATATTTGTCTGTGCTCTTTACTTATCTGATCTCTTTGTAACTGGAAACATCTTACCATTCTCTAGATTAAAAAAAAAAAATCAAAACACCAGTTTATCTACATATTCATTGCTTATACCACTAATTACCCACACATAGCCTTATGGTCATAGTCTTTTTTTTGTTGTTGTTTTTAAATTAGCACTCATTTTGGACCTGGGTTCTTGTTGTTGTTGTTCTAATTCCTATTACTTAAATGCAGAAATTGTACTTTTCCATAATATTGAGCCAAACTTTAGAATTCTCAGATCTAAAGCATTAATGTAAGTAGTAAGGGGCTGACAATGTGCACCTTACAGACAGACCAAATGGCTGTAGATATCTCCATATGGAAGATTTCAAACAGAAGATCAACTTCTTTTCAGTGCCATGAAATATTTATTTTTCTTTCTCTAACACATAAAGCTTGCTCCAACATATAAAAAGCCCTTCCTTTCTCCCCTCTCCCTCCTTTTTTTAATAAACTACTAAAACGCATTATAGAAATTTAGTGAAACATACCTCTAATCTGCATAGCTACATGGAACACTGGCTTTACTGAACTCCATTTACTATGTGCCTGCATTGTGCTAAGGACTTTAATTATACTATCAAATTTAATCCTGGTGCCAAATTCCACAAGATAAATACTATCGTTATCCACATTTTACACCTGAGGAAACTAAGTCAGAGAGAATGACTAAAGTTCTCAAAGTTATACATCTAGTGAGATCCAGATTCTGACAACCAACCTCATCTGAGTATGAAACACACGCTCGTTACCTTCACACTATTGCTCCTGACCTTCATACTATACCACATGACTGTCATGTGAGAGAGAATACACGAGCACAACTCTTCCATCTGGTCAGAGCGGTATGAAATTCTGGCCAACAAACTAATGAAAAGCAACCTATCAAAGGCTTAGAAGTCATTTCTGAAGGTCACAAAAACCAAGGGAGAAATAGAGCATAAAGTTTCATGGCCTGACAATCTTAGTTTCAATGCCTGGCTCCCCTATTGACCAGATGTGTGATTTAAGCAAATTGTTTAATCTCTCTCAAGTCTTGGCTTTTTCATCTGTAAAATAAAACTGGTTCCCAGTTCCCATCTAGTCTGTCACAAGGATTAAATAATAATTCACAAGGATTAAATAATATAGTACTTAGCTTCAGCACGTAGTGACACAGCAAACACACAATCATTGATAGATAACCTTATACTTGCACCAGTGAGTCTGTGAAGCTCACCAAACAGGAGCCACGCAAATAGATTTCAAGATGTAAAATCTCAATGGACTTTGAGTAACATACCGCAGTGCACATTTTATAACCAACCCCAAAGTCAAAACGACATTGTTCATCCATAGAGTAATTGATTCCAGGAAGTTCTGGGAGTTTGGGCCAATCATGTTCAAAAGGGTCATCAAGGAGACAGTCATAGGAACTGTAGAAAGGAAAATATTTCAAGTAGTAAAGTGTTCATTTTTTTTTTTTATCACATCCTAATGAAAAAGTATTCTTAGGTTACATTCTCTAGAATTCCATCACATCATATAGCAAGATCACAAAGGCATACGTTTTAAGGTTTTGGGTTTAAGTTCCATTTAGAAAAAGACCCATCATCCTTATTCATCCCAGAAATAATAAGCCAGGCATGACTCAGGAAGACAGTAGAATTTTGACAGCCTTATACATGTCTCCAGCTGAGTCCCCACATGGTGTGGTGGTGCAGATCCTGGCACTGATGCTATATCAGCATCATAGTGACACATTATGCAGGCCTCACATGGCCATCCTCTCCCTGTCCTCAACTTAAGTTTGACTATAAGTCAAAGACGCTATAAGGAATTTACTAAACGGAAACCACAGTTAAAAATTCACTTAAATTCTACGCTTATGGTTTAAAATATTGTGATTACATTATGGCATCATTGTGCCAAAAGCTCTGAGTCATAAGAAAATGTTTATTATGAGCAACAGCTCTCATTCACTGGGAGTTTGGTTATGATCAAGGTCCTAAAAGTCAGCTTCATGTCTGTGTTATGCTGTGATGTAAATGCTCTCTCACGACATGCAGAAGGGGACATACTGGATGTATCTCTTCAGTTCTTGGCCACTGCACCGGGACCAGTGGTAACGATGAAATGCTGCTTGCACCAAGGGGGCCATGACACTCCCCATAGCGGTCTCATCACCACACCTGTTGCCTTGGCCGTCGTGCTCCATTCCCAGCCTAGAACAAAAGGGAGACTTTCCTGGTAAGAATCAGAGGGGCCATTGGTTTTGCTTGATTTCACTCTTGAAAATCATTTGAGGGAAATACACATTCTAGAAATTAACATGGGTTTTGTGGAAAAGTCAAAGAAACTGCAAAATAGAGAACCATCTGACAGAAATGTCTCTCTTATTCTATAGCTATGTAAAGCACAGGGGTATCTCTGCAAGCCAGAGCCACTTACTTAGTTTCAGTACATGACCTCTTCCCTGTTTTGAGCTCCTCACACTTGGCAAGGAATGAGAGTTGCAGGCTGGCATGTACTCGGCCCAAAGTGTGAACAATACTGAGAGAAGCAGGAAAGAAAAGACTTTTTTTTTTTTTTGCTTTATAGCTGTCAACAGTGACTTACACATGGCCAGTCTCATGGGCTACTACAAAAGCAGATGAAAAACCATCCTCATGATTCAGGGTACAACTTCTCACTGGATGACACATGCCGGTGACTGGAGCATATCCTGTAGAGAATAACAATTACTTTTATTTTCATTTTATGAGAAAACCCATTAAACACTACTACTGGACCTTCGCCTAGAAAAAAAAAAGGCTTTTCAGGAAACAGAGGCAGTATTATTTCACTGCTAGTGTTGTGCCACGTTCTCTTGGGAAAGCCACACACAGGTAACGGTCTCTAAAAAGATTCATTGGGTCTGCGTTTTCTCCTTTCCTAAGGGAAGGAACTGCCTGGAGTTACCATTCTGTTCCTCCCACCAACAAAGCCCTGTCTTTCTGTTTTAGTGAATGGTCCTTCCCATGATGGTACTGATGAAGGGAGCCAGAAATTCCATCAACGTTGAAAAGAAACTCATCAGTCTACTTTTTTTCCAAAGTCTACATCAGAATTTATTAGATAAATGTAAGCTGACTTTGGAAGAAAGTTACTTGGCAGCAATCATTTCTCATGGTATCTCCTTTCCCTTTCCAAAGAGTTAGTGGAAATCACACTGCATTTTACAGCGTCCCCTCCATATCCCGAATGCATAATCATTATTTTAAAGGCAAGTATAATTTATTACAGCATTTAAGTGGCATTTAACATTGTGAATTCCACAGAAGTCACTGGAAGCAATAGAAAGAAAGTGTATGCTTGGCTGATGCATGATGGAAAGTGATGGTAGGGATTGGAACATTTGAACGGATTCTTTGATTTAGGATTATTTTTGAAAAGTCATGCCCTTAAGTTTTTCTTCTGCATATTAATAGAATACCTTGCATTCCAGCAGGTCCAAAGTCTTGCCTGGTTAAGAAAATTGCATGATCATGGTGTTCAGAGTGGTTGGGATCAGATTTTTGTTGTTGGCAAGCCCAGCGACACACGTTCTCCAAACTTCTGGATGGGTTTCCCCTTTCTATTAGGCTGATGGACTAAGAGGAAACAGTGTGTTGAAGAAGTGCACAAAACTTTCCCAAAGTCTTCCTATCATAACTTTCTCTGAAGTCAACATTTGGGAGTGCAATATTTAAGGATGTTCAATAACATTATCTAGTGCCTATATATATATCTTTTATTTGGGAATTCTAAATGCCCGTGAAGAATATCTTAAAGATGATTAGTGTTACCTGTGTGAAAGGTGAATGACACTTTTATGGGAACATGTAATGCTGACATTTGCTATCATGGGGCAACTCAATATTAATCGTTGGGGTAAGAATTTTAGTGGTCTATTACCTAATTCAGCTCAGATTTCTTAGTTTTATAGATATTAAGAACAACAACAAAAAAAGGGTTAAAGATCCTGGCATAAGACTTTTATCCAGAGCTGTTAAAGTAAACAGTTGTTCATTAACTTTTTTATTTTTATTTTTATTGGTCCAGAACTGATCAACATATGTGAAGAACACAGGTTCTTCAATGAGCTGGCAAAGCTGGTTAAACCTTCATTTTGGGAAGAGGTCAAATTATATAAACCTTACACTGAAAAAAGCAACAACACTTTTCTTAACCTCACAGCAATGAAGAGGGATGTACTCTTATCTCGCAGTTCCAAGAGATGGACTGACATTGCTTGGAACATTGCTACCACCATATTATGATCAGGAGTTAAAAGCTCAGAAGGAAAAGGGCCCATCCTTCAAGAACCAAGTATCCATACTTTCCAGAGTAGTTCTGATGGACTAAGAAATTGAATTTGGAACCCAAATTAGTCCTTAGTTGGCCAACAAGCTAAGAGTTTTGTTACATTTCAGCAAATGTTATTATCCATGTTTACATCCTGAATAAAATTAGCTTGGTTTATTATATGCTGATCACATACTTCTCCACGTAAATCCTATAACAACCAATCGAAGGCTGTTAACATCTCCAGCTGGAGTTGACTTGTATTCAGTGTTAGTGACACAAAGTAGGTCAGGTTTATGGAATAAAGTAAACATCAGTGACACCCTCTCATCAGAAAATGATAAGTGGGTGTTAAATACATAATGAAATGCAAACACATGGATTTTTCCTGTTTGCTAAATGCATAATTTCATTAGTATTTCATAATCAGGAGGATTAAGTATGGGAGTGGGAATGTGATTTTAAAACATCAAGAAAAGTGCCAAGTCAGTCCCTTTCTCAGAGGGAGAAACTATGGTCATCCATTTCATTATTTCCAAGCACAGGCACATCTACTGCCATTTTAAAGCCAGCTGAAGTTAGTTACATTACATGAAATTCCTACTGTGTACACTTTGACCTAATTTTTTGTTTGCAAAAGGATTAAAGCTCTTCTAAATGCATATCCACTGTATACTTCACTTTCCTAAGTGGAAAATATATATATAAAATAATTGTTTTTAACAAATCATGAAAGGGCAAGGACCTTTGCTATTTTTCTTCACTGATATATTCAAGGCATCTAGAAACAAGCATCTGACACATAGTAGGCACTCAGTATAGATGTTTTGAATGAATAAGTGAATCACAAATTTGATGATAATAGTAGACTAAAGAAATTCTCTTTTCTGACAATGGTATCCATTTTTTTCACTCATACAGCCATGCCTAAAGTCAAAATATCTGAATCCATTAGTCACATGAACAAAGCAAATGGCATCAGCACAAAAATCATTATCTGCTCAGATTGGGAGATGTGTACTCATTGTGGTGGTTTCTCTTCCTCAGTCTATGTGAGACATCAGTGCCACATGTTAGCTATAGCTTCAAAAATTTAAGCTTCTGTTTGCTAACCCAGTCCTTAACATTCACAGTTTACATATTTTAGGGCATTTTACCTTTGCATAACCCAGCATTATCATGCGCACCAGGACCACATTCATATGTACTCCAAGGGACTCATCATGGTAAATTTCATTCACCTAGAAACAAAGCAGATGATTGTTAAAAGAAAGGTAACACATCAATGATTATGAGAGGCACAGCATTTCAGGGACCAGCCATATAATCACAAGTACTAGAATCAAGTCACTTTTTTTTTTTTAATTTGGTTTAAGCTGAACCCTGAAATTACTTACCTTTAGCTTTGGAACAATTCTCCGATATGTGAATTACTGATTTTGTAAACCCCACAGTACCATGAACGTGGAGACTATGCCTTCAAAGGGCTTCACTAAACTATTGTTGTGTTAGAGAGAGTCCAATGTGCTATAACCCGCAATTCATCAAAAGCAACCACATGTGGGTGGTGACTCTGGCAAGAGTCTACTAGCTGTGTGGAGTCACAGCCATGTAGAGAGAATCAGACAGCAGGCATTTGTCTGGGTCCTCCTGTCACCACCACGGGTCCTAATCTGGTTGGGAGAGCTCATGGAGACAGAGCTGGTGAGCAGGAGCTGTGGTGGTTTATCTGCAGGCCAGTGAGTGGGTAGCCTGAAGTGTGCAGCTGAGACGACGGTGATTTAGAAGTTCTACAGTGTGAGAAGTCCTTAGATATTTGAATTACCAAGGTCCTGTATCAGTGTATATTAGATGAATATCACCCTTGGGTATCGCTCAGAAAAGCAAAGTTGGGTCATTCCTTTTTATTTAATTTCTAAAGTTGGGCTGACATTTCTAAAAGTGTTTTGGCATGCTTTAAAATCATAATCTCAGCAACCTCAAAATCACAGTCCAACACACATTTATACAGATGAGGAAGGTGAAGACAGTAGAGATTAATTGATATGCAAAAGCCACAGTCAACTGTCGGCAGATATGAATCTAAGGTGAACCATCATTGTGTCTTCTGATTAAGACAGTACAAAAGAAGTGTGAAAAAAAAGATTGCTTATTAAGTTGGCAAATGTTAGCAGGAATGGGAGAGGTGGAGTTATCTGATTAGATTAGAAAAATTGTTAGCTGTTCCCATGGATAGGGACCCAACATTTGTCACAATAACTAAAAGAGGGGTGGAAAACTAACTGCAATTTGACTTGAAATCCAGGAGACTTGGACAGTAAGCACCACAAATTGAAAACCCACAGAGAAAAGATAACCATAATCTCATAGAAAGGGGCTTTAAAAAGAAATACAACTCAAGAATGATAGAATGTTCTAAAAACAATCCCACAAAATTCATGAATCATAAAATTGCAAATTACCACACTGACCAAGAAACAGACTAATATATCTCAACTGAAATATTTCAAGAATCTAATGGTACTTGCCAGAACACCTTAAAAAAATGAAGGCCTTAAATATAGACTAAAGGCATACTTACTAAATTCAGATGGAACGAAAAAGAAGACAGCTAAGATGGAGGTAAAAAAAAAAACCTACAGAAACTAGTATATGCTAAAGAAGGCAAAGTACAGTTTGACAAGAAAAGATGTAGAATCCTCTCACACAGAAAAATGCATTGACATATACACACATACATTTTACAATTGCATATACACACATAGAATGCTAAGACCGATTTAATCCCTGTTCAAGATAAACAAAGGTAAAAAAAAAAAAATGTGCTCTTGCTGGGCACAGGTGTGCAGGCAGGTAACCCAGGGGCAAGCTATCCCCTCTGGAGGCCAGGGTGTACCTAAAGTATTGAGTACATTTTATCTATGATATCTTGTAAAAGAGATGTTGACAAACATGAGTATATCTAGAGAAGAAAAAAAAGCAAGAAACCTAGAAAATGTGTCACATAAAGAATGGAAGATGTAATGGCCAAAAGCAGAACACCAAACACTAATGGTCTCTCGGCTGATATCTTGGTTCAGCCCCTTATTGTGGTGTGGTCTCTATCTTTTTGAGTCTCAATAAAATGGGCATAATAAGAATACTATCACACTGGGCTAGTGCAAGAATTAAGAGATTTAACTCATGCAAACATATTGCTCAAAAAATTTGAGAGGTAAGGAGAGAGGGACGTTAAGGAACAGAAGAATACGGGAAACAGAAAAGAAAAACTTAGAAAGAAGACTTAATAGCTGCCATATGAAAAAAGCCTTCAATTTATTCTGTGTATCTACAGAAAATAAAAACCTGAAGTTCAAACTATGAGAAGGACAGATTTCAGTTCAATATAAGGAAAAACTAAATGCTGGACAAAAAAGCTGTGATTTCTTGTGACCATTTGGTCACGGGCACAATCTCTTCTTCCATACCTGCCTAATTGAAGACTGAATCCCTTTCCTCTTCTGGATTAATTATCTGATAAGAAATTCCTAACATCTGAGGTGCCTGGGTGGCTCAGTCAGTTAAACGTCCAATTCTTGATTTCGGTTAAGGTCATGATCTCACAGTTTTGTGAGTTTGAGCCCCATACTGGGCTCTGTGCTGACAGCGTGGAGCCTGCATGAGATTCTCTTCCTCTCTCTCTGCCCCTCCCCTGCTGGCACTCTCTCTGTCTTCCTCCAAAATAAATAATAAATTAAAAGTTAAAAAAAAAATTCCTAACATTATAATGCCAATGTAAGTAAAAAGGCTGAAGCCAGGCATATCGCTCACTAACACATTCATCCAGAGACTCATGGACATTCCAAGAGACTTTTCCTAAGGCAGCTGTTCTGAATTAGCAACATGACTTCACTCACATGTACTCAGCTTAATGTAATGGAAATATAAATGCATTTGATGTAAAAAGAAAGGAAAAAAAAAGACTGAAAGCAATGCTAGTAAATACACAAAATAGGAGAACAATAAAATTTTAAACTAAAGAAAAGTAGTTAGGTAAAAAAAAAAAATTCCAGGGCAAAGATGATGGAAGGAGGGAGACACAGCCACTTGCACAGCAGCAGCAACAACTATAAAATGTAGGAAATACATCAGAGATCATAAATGAAGGAAAGGTGGCGATAATGACAAATAGCATATGATAGTTCAGTTAGTATAATGTACCTATAATCATCCTAAATTAGTAAATTCATCCATACTTGGGAAATTTTAAGATCAGTACAATACCAAGAAAGTATAATGGACAAAATTTAGGTTATCAATGGTAATATTATATTATAAAATGTTAGAGTAAAAGGACACTTTTTAAAAGTCAGAGTTAACCATTCACCAAATGAAAAGTATTATTTAACAAAAGTCACTATTACGCCAGGCTAATTAGACAGCAGGGTACTCCGGTAGAGACCAAAATTGATCATGGAATCTTCTAGGTTAGCACATATTTGTGAAGCTATCACGGGACATACATAAATTATTATGGGTAGAAATCACCAAATAGAAGGCAATAATATGTATACAGAGCAGAGAGTATTCTTTCAATATGGCAGACTAACACACATTAGGTATCTGTGTTACGCAAAGCATTGGATATCATTTATTATCTTGATTTTCAAAGTTTAAAAAAGTTGCTCCCTATACATTATTTACTTTAAAATGTATTTAATAATTTGGCTGCTTTCCATCTTGCTAGGCCTTATTAACAACAGGATGCAATGTTTTTATACTCAGAGACCTATAGGATAAGAGTTGAAAAAATAATCAGCAACAAAGGATAAGATATTCAAAGACCTGGATTCCGTCCCAGCTAAGCCACTGATAAACTGAGTGACCTCAGGCTCTCTGAGTCTGTTTTCTCACTGGCAAATTATAATTGGATTTGCTGTGCCTGTTTCAAAGAGCTGTTGTCCAAATCGAGCAAAATGGCACACAACTGCTCTCAGTAAAACATGAAAAACTTTGGCACCTTTCCATCTATCCTTGAAAAAGATTTTGAAGATTTATGGATGTATTTTCATAATCTACGTGAAAAGAACAAGAAATACTACGGCCTCCGTCTTAGTTTTCACTAAAAGAGACTCAAGACTCTTTTTCTAGAAATCTCAATTGAATGAAAGATCTGATTTAAATTATATATATAATAAAATTTTGGGAAAAACCATTTGACAATTTTTTTTTTTCAAAACTGTTTCAACGTACAAAAGCTCTTTCCAGCAGATGGCAGCATGCACATTTTTGAGGGGGGTACAGGCTGCTACATACACCTGGAGGTACTTATTCACCAGTTGTTATGTCTGCCTTTTCCTATATTTACACATAAATAAAATCACTTCCTCAAAATTAAATACAAGTTTTAAAATATTCTAGCCTAAGGAAAACACTGAGTCATTTGACTCTTGAAAGCAAAGAAAAATACTGAAAACATCTTTATTTAGACTGTTTTTTCAATGTCATTAAAACACATGCGAAACAGAGAAACTCCAAGAATCTGACTACAGATTAATCACAAATCTTAACAATCAATAAATTATACACCGAATGAAATAAAAACATCTCACTGAATGAACCACTTGAATCTGTCAAGATGAAGTAGAATATTTGTCAAGAAAGAATTTTACAACTCTTAGTGACAAGGAAAGCATTTTTTTCCTAAAAGCAACATCAAAAACAAACAAAAACAACAGCTAATATTATATAGAGCTTTCCAGATTCCAGACACTGCTTTAAATGCTTTATATGAATTCAAGTAATCCTTGCAACAACTTCAGAGATCTTAGTATCTTCATTTTGTACCTAAGAAGTTGCGACCCAGAGGGACGCCTGGGCGGCTCAGTCGGTTAAGCGTCCGACTTCAGCTCAGGTCACAATCTCGCGGTCTGTGAGTTCGAGCCCCGAGTTGGGCTCTGGGCTGATGGCTTGGAGCCTGGAGCCTGCTTCCGATTCTGTGTCTCTCTCTCTCTCTGCCCCTCCCCCGTTCATGCTCTGTCTCTCTCTGTCTCAAAAATAAACTTAAAAAAAAAAAAAGCTGCTAAAGAAGTTGTGACCCAGAGAAGTAATGTGCCCAAGGTCACGTAGTTAACGGACACAGCAAAGGATGAAAACCTAGACAGTCTGACTCCAGAGTCAGTGGATTTCACCATATTGCTATACTTCCTGTAGACCACAGGTCAATCCCTATGCACAAAACAGATAGTTTTAGAATAATCAATAGTGATTTGCTCTCCCTGAATTTAAGAACCTGGTGTATAAGCATACTGAGAAAGAGGTCTTAATAACTTTACCTCCTTTTCATAAAATTCCTCCATGTAGACTTTAAAGAAATGAGGAATTGGACTCTGAGCTTATTATAAATAAGGATTTCTTGATGATCAACATACTGGCATTCTAAAAAATACTGGGGAAAATTGATGCTAGAGCAGATCACTGGAAAAAGTAAATGAGGAAAGAAAAGATAGGACTGAAATTTATAACCAGTCTTTTGGGTTGTAAGAAAGGCATTAAGCATAAATATTCTAAGAAGTCACATATTTGACACAACATAATGCAAATACATGTAAATTGGAATATCCTTTTACCATGTGAACCAATCTGTAGAGTGTGTGTAGAGTTTCTGTGAGGTGTTCAGGGTTGAGCCCAGAGTTTTTATTAAATTACCTGAAAGAAGGGGTCAATGGAACATTAATTCCATTTTCAGATGACCTTAAATTAGAAGGGGTTGCCAATGATGTGGCGGGGGTGGGGGCGGGGGAGGGAACCAAAGGTAAAATCAACTCAAGTATTCTTTTCCTTGAAAGGAAAATTCCTTCCAGGTTTGTTCCCGGACAGGACAATTTCTCCCAGGACATTTCCCTGGCAGGACAATCTGACCTGCTTTGTCTGACTAGCTGATGAACAGCTTTGTCTGGCTTCAACAAAGCAACACTCATTTTTCTTTCAGATGGGTGGATCAGGTGGGAGAGACAGACAGTATAGCTGAGTGGTTAAGAGTGTGGGCTCTGCAGGGGCACCTGGGTGGGTCAGTCGGTTAAGCATCTGACTTCAGCCCAGGTCATGATCCCAGACTTTGTAGGTTCAAGCCCTGCATTGGGCTCTGAGCTGACAGGGTGGAGCCTGGAGCCTGCTTCAGATTATCTCCCTCTCACTCTCTCTCTGCCCCTCCCATGCTTGCACTCTGTCTCTCTGTCTTCCAAAAGTAAATAAACACACACACACACACACACACAAAAAAAAAAAAAAAAAAAAAAAAAAAAAAAAAAAGAATGTGGCCTCTGCAGCCAGACTGCCTGAGTTTGATCTTAGCTATGTGAACTTGGGCACATTATTTGTCTCTGTGCTTCAGTTTTCTTATCTGTAAAATGGGAGAATTATAGTACTGCCCTTATAGGATTGTTGAGAGGAATAAATGAGCTCAGAGATGCACAGTGCTCAAGAATGGTGGCCCTTGCAAATGTAAAAACAAAAAGTTGTTAGCCATCATTAATATTATTCATACAGAAGAAAATAAATGAGACCTAAGTATGATTTTTAAAAAGAAATGGAGACTTGGTTTACTGAAGGCAAACTGAAGGTTAATGACAAGATAGTCTGGGTAATTTGGGTTGGACATAAAAATATTCTGAAAAGAACTGGGAAGGGGAACCCTAGGTGGCTCAGTGGGTTAAGCGTCTGACTTCGGCTCAGGTCATGATCTCATGGTTTGTGAGTTTAAGCCCCACGTGGGGCTCTGTGCTGACAGCTCAGAGCATGGAGTCTGCTTCAGATTCTGTGTCTCCCTCCCTCTCTGCCCCTCCTTTGCTCACAATCTCTCTCTCAAAACTAAATAAACATCAAAAAAAAATTTTTTTTAAAGAACTGAGAAGAAATAGTACTCTATCCACAACTCATTTCTTGTAGAGCTAAAGTTCCAAACACATATCTACTTGGATTCTCATCCCATACTCTATATTCCTTTTACTCAGGGTAGGTGGCTGACTTCCACCTTGCCAACTCTTCTTTTCCTACCTCCAATCTCAGACTAATAAGGACCATTTTTTATTAGCAGTCTTATCAAATATTTACTGAACAGTTACCATGTGCCCTATTGTCCTTGGGGCAGGAAACAGAATAGTAACTGAGTTTGAGTCTCTGTTCTTTATCGTGAATATGTTCTAACAGGTAAAATAGGCTATATACATGGACAAAAATCAATAAATACAAAAAAAAAAAAAAACAAACCATGCAGACAAGGTCATACCAGATAGGAAATAGGTGCTCTGAAGAACATAAATAAATCTGAGTGATGAGATATAGGACCAGAGGGAGAGGAAGAAGTTACCTAAGACTGGGTAGTCAGAGCAGGGAGACCCATGGACGAAAAGGCAAGTGCACAAAGCTCAACCCACATTATTGCAAAAGCTCAAACATCTTTATCACCACTGCAAAGGAGACATCTTTATCACTACTTTAGAAAGAGACTGAGACCCACAGAAGTTATATAGAATTTCCCCCCAAAAAAGGTTAGCACAACTAAGATTCAAATAAATCTATGTGATGCTGATGCCTATTCTTTTTTCCCAACTGCCTTGCTTGCCTTTTGCTTTCTGTCACAGTGAAAGTGTGCTCAATCTCTAGATTCTTCTGCTCCAAACAACCTGATCCAAAAAATCAACTCTATTTCCCATATTCAATCTCTCCCTTTCTTGAAGTTCCTTTTCCTCTTTTATTAAGATTCTCAATTCTCCCTCTTCATGAAAAAATAACCCATCTACAATGCTCGACAGCATTTAGCACTGCTTAGCACTGTGTTCTTCAATGATACTATTCTGTTTCTTTGTTGATATAAGCTCCCTTTTCTCTGCCTAGCTCACACGTGTCAGCATGCCTCAAAGTTTTGTCTTCAACCCTCACCTCTTCTCACCTGTCCTTTCTGCAATATTCATCCACTGCTGTTTCTTCAATCAATACCTATAGGCTGAGGAACTCCAAATGTTTGTATCTGTAACACTAATTCATCTCTCTCATGCCCCAGAGCCATCTGTTCAACTCTAGTAACAGACCCATCTATTGGGAAGATACCTATATGTGTCAAAGTATACTTGTCTTCTCCCCAAAGTCTGTTCTTTTCTCAATATTTTACATAGTTGAAGACTGAACCATCCTTTACTCCCTCCTCTTCTACAAATACTAGTCAATCTATTACCCAGTCCCATAGACATCTGTCAAGTCTATCTCTTTCCATCCACTGCGAGCTGCTCAGTATTCATCCTGCTTGGTTGAACTGCTGCAATAACCTGTTAAAACTTTTGCAAATGTTTGCATTTGGGTGATTTGGGCCCATTTCAGTAGTTCTCCAGAAGGGCCAATTATAAGGGTCAGATGGTTGTTTTCAATAAGCACGAGTCTGTCCTTTTATGTTAATTATGTGTTTATCTCCCTTAAGCATCAAAGAAGCTTTGGGTGGGCCAAGAATAGGCAATTCAAGGACTTAAAAACTCTTCTGGCCTTTAGTAAAAGCATACCGAACATCAGGTAGAACTGATTCCCTTTCTTCAAGAATGAGAAAGAGGATTCCCTCAAGAAGCTAAAAAACATTTCTGTGTTTTAGGATCCTGGAAAAAATAAAGACTGCTATCAATCTGGGAAGCATACGTTCAGTCTGATATTTGCAGCATAACAAAGGAAAAATGAGTGAATGTCAGGAAGGAAATTTGGAGCTTCAGAATCAAAGGGGAAGGAGAAAGAGGAAGCTGAGATGCTTCACTAAAAATCAAAAGGACCTCTGAAGCATCAATACTGTCCGGTGGTCCTGTTGTTATGTTAATTTAACCTGTGATGTTGGGACTGTCTTCTAGAACAACAAACCAGGATACTCCAGGGAAGGTATGCATGTTTACATAAGGGATGGCTGAACTGACTTGTATTTACTTCACTCTGTCTCTGTGACCTGGTATGATCAATACACAATTGGGAAATGAAGACAGTTTGTTGAGGCTGGGTGATGCAGTGTAAACCACAAGGGGTTTGGGCTGTTTCCTAATTCCAGATACTGTGTGTCTGTTCACCGCACAGCATCTAACAGAGACTCTTCCTCCAAATCATTCTAATGCATCCAGATTCTCTTCATAGAGCACAGACTGATAAAGTCACTAATTTTCTTTAAAATCCTCTGACTCTTCATTAGTGGGGTGAAATTCAGATGCCTTAGAATGGCACAAACCTTCTTTTTCTAAAGGTAACCCCAGTTTCCCCATCCAGCCTCATTTTCTGTCATCTCCCCTAAATACCATTCAGTTTTACCTACAGACAAGCCTCCAGTGGCCCTGAAGACACCATGAACTACAACTTTTAGTACTTTTTTACAGTCTGTTCCCCACTTCCCTTTTTCTAGCAGGGACATGCCAATTCATTCTCTAAAGTCCAACTCAAATGGCATCTTCTCTATGAAGACTCCATCTGCCACCGGCATTATTTGCCAAACCACATCCCCTTCTTTTCAATTAATGTCTACACAATAATTTGTGACTGAATCTTTTTAAGAAACTATCACATTTTATTATTATTTTTTGATTTCGCCTGCCTGCTGGAACTAGCTCCTTGTGAAAAGGAGCTAAATTTTATAAATTTCTGCCTCCCTAGAAGCAAACAGGAGTTGACCTATAGAAAAGTATGGATGCTGGGTGAATCAATGTCTGGAGGATTGATGTTAATTCTAATGTTAGAAACGGATTAAAGATAATGACCCGAAACAGAAAACTGTTTCATGATTTGCTTAGGTTGCCTAAACACATGTACTCCCCACATAAATTTGCGTTGTTCAGTGAACTCACGTTCAGTGTTTTAAGAAACATTAGTTGAGAAATCAAAAGCAGTGTAGACACTTAATCACATTAATTAACCAGTACCCACACATACCTTGATTATATCTACTAACGCTTTGTTAGGACTGGAGTACTTCCATGGAGTATTTATTTTCTTTTAAAAATATTAAGCAGGGAAGCCTGCCATGTCCATATAACACAACGATGTTATCAGTTTACTGTACATCATAAGTAGCTGACTTCAGTATAAAAAAAAATGAGTTCCCTCTTAATTAATGATACTTGGAAGTATGATTATTTCTCATACTGGGAAGTACCTTTTAAATGAATTGTTTTCTTTTCACTTGATAAATCCTGAGATTAAAACATAGACTCAATTCTCTGAAGAACACTGAAAATTTTAATAGGCACAATAGACCCAGATCACATCACAGATCTTAGTATATTGTTAGGATACCTTCCACAGATAGCAAAGGGCTAGTGACCAGGAACTTCTGGCACATTGAAAACAACACACACTCCCAACCACAAAATCTGCTTCACTGCCCTATTACAGAGAATCTTAAACTAGACTGCTAATTGATTTGATTCAATCTAGCAAGGTACTGAATTCTCACTTCAATGACTTGAATGGTATTTTAATAAGACACAGAAACAGGTAAAGGAAAGACATCAGAGTTTTATCTGGCAAGAGATATACAAAAAGCCTGGACTTTGTAACAACAGCAGTAAAGCTTAGGGAGGAAACAGCACTGGGCTCCAAAGACAGAGATCTAGGCTCAAGTTCTGTCTCTGCTACCTATTAGCTGTAAGACTATGGGAAAGTCACCTAACCTCTCTAAATCTCAATCTCCTCATTTATAAACTAAGACTAAAAGTGAGCATATTTCAGGGTTGAGGAGTGTTATACAATTCAGGTAAAATATTTAGCATAAGACCAGGCACAGAGCAAAGGCTAAAAGTTAGTTGGTTGTAGCATAAGCTGTCATGCTTAACAACATGAAACTGTTCTTTTGAAACTACACTTGAAACTAGATGATTTTAAATATCTTCAAAGATTTCATTACTAACATTGATTCCACACATTCTGTTTGTTTGATCTGTAGACCACCCTATCTACATAAATGGAACTGTCATCATCCAGCAGTGTTTAAGCCAGAAAATTATAAATCACCCCTTTCCCTCAGGCCCCTTCTGATCCACTGGCAAATCCGATTGATTCTACCGCAAATACTCCCTTGTTATTGCAATCATCACTATCCAATAAACCATCATCTCTTACGAACACATCTACAATTGAGTTCCGATTGGTTTCCCTTCATTCTAAACCTCTCCAACCCATTCTCTGCAACACAGAAAGAGGCCTTCAAAATTGGCTTTCCCTTAATTGACTTAAAATTGAATTCAAGCTCCTCCCGTGATTTGAAAGGTGCTTGCCACCTTCTTCACGCTTCATCAGATTCCTTGCATGCTAGACTCAAACCATAGCGGCTTTATTTAATAACTAAAATGCGTGGCATTGTCAATGGCTGGCTCTTCCTTTTATTTTAGGTCTCAATTTAACCATCACTTCTTGGTCGAAGGCATTCTTTACCATCATGGCTATGTAAAATCCCTATCATCCACTTGCTCTCATATTCCCTTTCCAAGCAAAGTGTTGCTTCCCTGCATGGCTTGTATCATAACCTAGGAAGCATTTATTTGATTTCTCTACTAGTCTGTAATCTTGGGATGGGTAGGAAGTAAGTCTTTTGTGTTCACCTCCACATACCTGGTATATAACATTAAAATATTCGTTAAAACACTGTATTAATTAAAGTTTTACTTCATGTTTACTCTGTGTCAGACACTGTTTTGTTTTCTTGGCTTTTTTGTTTCAATTAATATTTTCTAGATTTCATTATACATTTTCAACCTTAATTTCCCCTAGTAAAGTGCATCCTCAAAGGGAAAAACATCTCTATGATAAAAGAAGTTTTCTGGCTTGAATAATAGGGGGCTGAGAAAGTGAAGACATATAGACAAGATGTAATTTGTTTGTTATAATCTCTCAAGGTATCTGAAAGAGAACTACACTGAAATGAAAATGTAACTTTAAACAAAATCTCATAATGTTCAACTTAAAGTTATACCTTAATAAAAGTTGATATTTAAGAGTGATGTTCTATAACACATAATACTGATTTCACTTACTATTATATTACCTATGGTATATTTTCTCATGTGTGATTGGCAAAAATACATTAGCCATTTCTTTTGACTACTTATCTCTATCCATAACTGAAGTCTCCAAAAAAGATCATTTTATACTACAAGATTTAAAGAAAAATAAATGAAACAAGGGAAAGCATAAAATCAGGGTTATTTCATTATATTTAGTTTTATTTTTAACTTCATTTTGAAATAATCTCACTCTTCCAAAAAAGGGGCAAAAATAATATAAAGCATTCCTATGCACGCTTCACCAAGCTTCTCCAAATTTAATATTTTTCATAACAGCTCAATGAAACCATGAACTGGTTCTTTGAAAACAAATAATTAAATTGATAAACCTCTAGCCAGACTTACCAGAATGAAAAGAGAAAGGACCCAAATAAATAAAATCATAAATGAGAGAGGAGAAATAACCAACACCACAGAAATACAAATAATTATTAGAGAATATTATAAAAAACTATACGCCAACAAACTGGAAAACCTAGGAGAAACAGACAAATTTCTAGATACATATAAACTACCAAAACTGAAACAGGAAGAAATAGAAAACTTGAGCAGACTGATAACCAGTAGAGAAATTGAATCAGAAATCAAAAAACTCCCAACAAACAAAAGTCCAGGACCAGATGTATTCATAGGCAAATTCTACCAAACATTTAAAGAAGAGTTAATACCTATTCTCCTCAAATTATTCCAATAAATAGAAAAGGAAGGAAAACTTCCAAATTCATTCTATGAGGCCAGCATTACACTGGTACCAAAACCAGATAAAGATTCCACTGAAAAAGAGAACTACAGGCCAATAACCCTGATGAACATGGATGCAAAAATTCTCAATAAAATACTAGCAAACCAAATCCAAAAATACATTTAAATAAACCATTCACCATGCTCATGTGGGATTGATTCCTGGGTTGCAAGGGTGGTTCAATATTCACAAGTAAATAAACGTGATACATCACATCAATAAGAGAAAGATAAGAACCATATGATCATTTTAATAGATGCAACAAAAGCATTTGACAAAGTACAGCATCCATTCATGATAAAAATCCTCAACAAAGTAGGTTTAGAGGAAACATACCTCAATATGATAAAGGTCATATATGAAAAAAGCCACAACTAACGTCATCCTCAAGACAGAAAAACTGAGGGCTTTTTCTCTATGGTCAAGAACAAGATGGGGACATCCATTCTTATCACTGTTATTTAATATAGTACTGAAAGTCCTAGCCACAGCATTCAGACAACAACAAGAAACCAAAAGGCATCCAAATCAGCAAGGAAGAATTCAAATTTCACTATTTGCAGATGACATCATACTATATACAGAAAATCATAAAGACTCCACCAAAAACCTGCTGGAACTGATGCACAAATTCAGTAAAGTTGTAAAATGCAAAATCAACATACAGAAATCTACTGCATTTCTATACACCAGTAATAAAGCAGCAGAAAGAGAGACTAAGGAATCAATCCCATTTACAATTGCATCAAAACCAATAAAACACCTAGGAATAAACCTGACCAAAGAGGTGAAAGACTGTACTTTGAAAACTATAAAATACTGATGAAAGAAACTGAAGATGACACAAAGAAATGGAAAGACATTCCATGCCCATGGATTTGAAGAACAAATATTATTAAAATGTCTATATTACCCAAAGCAATCTACACATTTAATGCAATCACTATCAAAATACCAACAGCATTTTTCAGAGCTATAAAAAGCAATCCTAAAATTTGTATGGAACCACAAAAGACCCCAAATAGCCAAAGCCATCTTGAAAAAGAAAAGCAAAGCTGCAGGCATCACAATTCTGGACTTCAAGTTATATTGCAAAGCTGTAGTGATCAAAGCATTATGGTACTGGCACAAAAACAGACACGCAGTAATCAAATAGAAGAGAAAACTCAGATGAATCCACAACTATATGGCCAATTAATCTTCTACAAAGCAGGAAAGAATATCCAATGGGAAAAAGAATGTCTCTTCAACAAATGGTGCTGGGAAAACTGGACAGCTACATGCAAAAGAATGAAGCTGAACAACTTTCTTACACCACACACAAAAATAAATTCACAATTGGTTAAAGACCTAAATGTGAGACATGAAACCATTAAAATTCTAGAGAAGAACACAAGCAGGAACCTCTTTGACTTTGGCCATAGCAACTTTTTTCTAGATAGATCTCCTGAGGCAAGGGAAACAAAAGCAAAAATAAACTATTGAGACTTCATCAAAATAAAAAGTTTCTGCACAGCAAAGAAAACAATCAACAAAACTAAAACCCACAGAATGGGAGAAGATATTTGCACATGACATATCCGATAAAGGGTTAGTATCCAAAATCTATAAAAAACTTACAAAACTCAAAAATGAATAATCCAATTTAAAAATGGGCAGAAGACATGAATAGGTATTTTTCCAAACATATACAGATGGCCAACAGACACATAAAAAGATGCTCAACATCACTCATCAGTGAAATGCAAATCAAAACTACAATGAGATACCACCTCACACCTGTCAGAATGGCTAAACTCAAGAACACAAGAAACAACAGGTATTGTAGAGGGTATAAGAAAGGGGAACCCTCTTACACTGTTGGTGGGAATGCAAACTGATGCAGTCACTCTGGAAAACAGTATGGAGGTTCCTCAAAAAGTTAAAAATAGAACTACCCAAGATCTAGCAATTGCACTAGTGGTATTTACCCAAATACAAAAATGCTAATTCAAAGGGATATATGCACCCTGATATTTATAGCAGCCGATCAACAAAAGCCAAACTATGGAGACAGCCCAAGTGGCCATCAACTGATGAATGGATAAAAAAAAAAATATATATATATATATATATATATATATATATATATATATATACTGAATATTACTCAGCTATAAAAAAGAATGAAACCTTGCCATTTGCAAGGACATGGATGGAGCTACAAAGTATTATGCTAAATAAATCAATCAGAGAAAGATGGATACCATATGATTTCACTCATACGTGGAATGTAAGAAACAAAGAAACGGGGAAAGGGAAGAAAGAGAGGCCAGCAGACTCTTAATAGAGAATGAACTGATGGTTATGAGAGGGGAGGTGGCTGGTGGAATGGGTGAATTAGGTGATGGGGATTAAGGAGTGCACTTGTGATGAGCACCCTTCATCCCAGGTGATGTATGGAAGTGTTGAATCACTATATTGTACACCTGAGACTAATATTACACTGTATGTGAACTCACTAGAATTTAAATAGTTTTTCTTTTTAAAAGAAACAGTGTAAATGTACTAAAGCACATTAAGTTGAAATTAGCAAGTCAAAAGATTTTGTTTTAAATAAACTCTATCTTCAGATCAAGAAAAATTTGTTACCTGCCTAGAATACTCAGAGTTCAGTAAAGCAAACTTCATTGTTACTCACATAACAGATCTCTGGCAATAGGATTTGAATAGAAAATACAAAGAACACTGCTGGAAAAACTTCCAGGATAGTCCAATTACGTATATTTTTTACTCCAAGAAATTTCATTTCTATTTCTTTCTTTTCAAAGATTTATTCCTAATCTCTCCTCCCAATTCTCTGCTTTTATTGTCCTACTAGTGATTTTTAACTAGGAGTTTTCATCAAAATTACCCATTTGGCTTAGAAAACACTAACTCTTAGGCCTGTATCCCAAACACTCCTGATTCAGAAGCTCTTTCTTGACTCAGAACTTCTGCAATTAATGATCCATTTGACTGGATCACTCTTTCCAGCTTTCTTCCTCACAGAATTTCTATATCTCTGCCCACATAATATCTCAGAGATGCTTTTTCTAATCTCCTATCCCAAATATTCCCCACTTTGCCTCTTCTCTCCTTGACAGTATCTCTTCAATATTATTTATTTTTCTTCTCAGCAGTTATTACTACCTAAACTTACATGTTTATTTCATTTTATTATTACCTGTCTCCTCTTCCAAGCTCCAAGAGGACAGAGAATTTTCTAGTGTGTTTATTGGGATTACTTCCTAAGCCTACAAAGGCGTTGTACATAGTAGGCAATGGGATCAACATTTGTATAATGGGACACACCCCATAGCTGAGAACCACTTTCCTCACAAGTCAGCCATGCTACAAAATAGTAAAACTAAAATTTCTTAACATAACCAGGTATGATATGAGATCCTAGCAAGGACTTAACACATACCACATATATCTTGTTCAAAACATAAAAAGCTTGCCAAGAATCTAGGAATAACCGGTTATTAGTCATGCTGTTTTAGAATATAATCATATCTGTTTATTTCTTCTTTATAGATGAGACCTGAATAAATTTCAAGATCTAAAAAAAAGAAAGAGTTAAAAATAAAAGAAGATGGAAGGCAACTGACTACTACTCCCTCCTTCACTGATTCAGAGGAACCCAGGGGATGGGTAGATGGTACCCTCTCCCTCTTAGGGAATTATAGCAAAATCATCTCAGGGCCTGTTCAGACTTATTCGCTTGATCCTTAAACCCTCAGGGAAAAGTGCTAATTTAGTGAACTGCCTTTCCAGTGTCCAAATTCCCAGATTCATATGGCAAATAGCTTTTAACTTTACCGCACTCATATACGACAAAATCATTACTATCACCAGGCAATATGGCCCTGGAAGAGATGAAATATATTTGTGTCAAAAAGGTGATTAACGTGGCTAATTTAAAATAGCAGGTAAATGAGGGCAGGGGTAGGTGAAGGGGATTAAGAGGTACAAACTTCTAGTTGTAAAATAAGTAAGTCACATGATGAAAAAGACAGCATAGAGCAAAAATAAATAAAGTAGCAAATAACTTTTTTTAAATGTTTACCATTATTCCTGACATATAAGACACTGTGTTTCAAATGTTTTCTTGATTATATTTAGACTATGAGTAGCCTGAGGTAAAATAAATATGAAATATAATTTGAATTTTCTAAATAAGTTTCTCCTCACAATAACCGTGTCTTCTCCTCTTCCTCCTCCTCCTCCTCCTCTTTTAAGGCAACAGTGATAATTTCTTCTCTCTCACAGTTTCCATGGGTCAGGAATTTGGGAGCAACTTGGCTGGGTGGTTGGTTCTAGCTTGTTTTGTCATGAAGCAAGTCACTTGTCAGCTGGCGCTATTCAACTGAAGGCTCAACTGAAGCAGAAAGAGAGAAGGATCCCACTTCTGAGGTGGCTTCCTTATGCAGCTGGCAAGGTGATGCTGGCTGTTGGCTGGGGGGCCTTGGTTTTTCTTCACGTGAGCCTCTCCACCGAGTTGAGTGTTCTCACAGCATGGCAGCTGCTTTTTTTTCCCCAGACCCTTTTCTGCCCTAAACACCCAGGTAGAGTTTTCTCTTCTGCCCTTCCCCTGATAAAACTGGTCACTGTGTGCACCCTGGTGGCACCAGTTTTTGTTGCGCCAAGCCCAGCCATGTAAGGCTTTTGCTTTGTAGAAAGGAATGGTCCAAGGAAGAGAGCAGAACACTGTGCCTGCCCCCACTCCCAGTGACTCCTGAGGAGGAAACCAACTGAGAGAGGTTTGCAGCCCTCTGTCTCCTGATATTGCTCCAGGAACATCAGTGGGAAAAGGCATCAGGGTTCATAAGACTGGGACTGAGATCGGGCTCGGTCTCAGTCTCCACACATCACCAGGAGCAAATTCTTCAGTGTCTCCTGCTCTGAGATTCTGGGAAAATCAGGAGCCTCAGGTTGAGGGTGGGAGACTATGCTCCTTGTTTAGATCTCCCCACAACTTCACTCTTTTGTTTTGGGAAAGCCCTCTGCCCGGGTGAGATTCACAGTAAATACTTGCAAACAGTATCCTCACATGATGAGCTTCCTATTTCCCTTTCTTGTTGACCTGTGGGAAAGAGCAAGCTGTGGGAAGAGCTTTGAGTTCCTTTAATGCAAATGTGAACTTCCCACCTGCAAAGCACCTTATTATTTCCAGGCATATTGTATTCACAGTCTCCTTCCTCTTTAGAACTCCTTTGTGAGCACAGGACTGCTATTCCCACCTTATCGGTAAGGAAACCAAGACAGTGAGAAGTTGCTACTGGTACAAGGCCTGTCACCTGTCACCTTGTAGGTGCTAGGCTCTCTTGCCTTTCCTCTGTAGGCTACTACCTCCTATGCATTTACTGATTTTTATTTATTTTTTATTTTTTTAATGTTTATTTTTGAGCAAGAGCAGGCATGGGGGAGGGTGCAGGGGTGGGGTCAAAGGATCTGAAGCAGGCTCTGTGCTGACAGCAGGGACCCCAATTCAAGGCCCAATCCCACAAACCATAAGATCATGACCTGAGTCAAAGTTGGACGCTTAACCAATTGAGCCAATCAGGCACCCCCACATTTACTGATTTTTATGTATTTATTTTAAAATATGTATTTATTTTGGGGAAAGCACAAGCAGGGGAGGAGCAGAGAGAGGAGGATAGAGGATCTAAAGCGGGCTCTGCGCTGACAGGCTGACAGCAATGAGCCCAATGTGCGGTTTGAACTCATGACCTGCGAGATAGTGACCTGAGTCAAAGTTGGATGTTCAACCAACTGAGACACCCAGGTGCCCCTGCTGAGTTTTAAATAAAGCATATAACTCAGGAGCAGTCAAATGGAAGAGATACATAGGTCAATGGATGTGGGGAGATGTGCAGAGCATATGGAGGCAGGGTATGGAACTTCCGTGCTCTTTTCCAAGGATACCGCTTTCCCAGCACCTTGATGTAATCACCAACCAGGAAGCTCCACTCTGTCTTCTTTGAATGACTACCAGCACCACTATCATTATTTGAGACTGTTTGACACACTCAAATAATTTTAAAAATTTACCTCAATTTTATTAACATTTTAAAGTCCATTCCCTCTAGATAAAGGGCAATAATAATTCCCATCTTGAAATAAACTTGAAAAAAAAGACACCCAACAAATGTTAACTGACTTTTTTCATGTGCTTTTATCATATCATCAAGCAGATTAAAAGCCTTCATTTGTCATCTATATCCTCTTGCCTCAAGTCCAAATTTCTGCCTCCCAAGATTGTTCATAATCTTTGTTATTTATACTCATTTGTTCATTTATCCATTCTTTTAGTAAACAGAGGCTTACCATTTAACAATTTAAGAACTTCTTTTTTTTTTAAATGTTTATTTATTTTGAGAGAGAGCGTGCACATGCACAAGTGGGGGAGGAGCAGAGAGAGAGGAGAGAGAGAATCCCAAGTAGGCTCCACGCCAAGTATGGAGCCTGATGGGGGGCTCGATCTCACAAGCCATGAGATCATGAACTGAGCAGAAATCACGAGCTGGACACTGAACTGACTGATCCACCCAAGGACCTTTTTAAGATAAGAAACTATGAAATAAGAAACACAAGCTTCTCCTTAAAAAATGAGGTCAGTTTAGGGGCGCCTGGGTGGCGCAGTCGGTTAAGCGTCCGACTTCAGCCAGGTCACGATCTCGCGGTCCGTGAGTTCGAGCCCCGCGCCAGGCTCTGGGCTGATGGCTCAGAGCCTGGAGCCTGTTTCTGATTCTGTGTCTCCCTCTCTCTCTGCCCCTCCCCCGTTCATGCTCTGTCTCTCTCTGTCCCAAAAATAAATAAACGTTGAAAAAAATTAAAAAAAAAAAATGAGGTCAGTTTAAATTAAAATAACAATCATGAAGAAAATTACTTGGACACATAAAAGTACTCCAATAGTTCAGAAACCGTATAGTAAATATCATCTGGGATCTGGTATGGAAACTGAATTGACTAACAAGTAAACTAAAGGAAGAATGTATTCACTGACTACTCAAATAAGGCAAAGGTGTCATACAATGTTAAAAAGAAACCATGTTCTTTTCTCTACCACCGGGACACATTTCTCCCCAAATCAATGCAAAGAGGTAGATTCTTTTGCTCAGTTTTCTCCTACAGTTTCTGTTATGAACCTATATGACATTAAGAAAGCCTGTGTGTCTGTGTAGGCCTCAAGTTTGGTGAACCATGATTTTAGGCAACCATGGGAAGTCATAAAGCATGCTTAACATAGGTGGTAATAGCTATTCAAACATTGTTGGGGGGAAAAACCAACTTTCTTTGTCTTAAATTTCCTTAAGGCAGTTTTGTTATAATACCATTATCCAACTCTTATCTAATTGACCAATTTGAGATAGGGTAATGAGCGTGCTTATTTCACTGTTTGGGATTTAATAGTCTACAATAGGGCGATGGGGGGTGGGAAGGAGAAGAAAACATTCGGTCTTCAGTCTGTCATGCTTAAAGTAGTCTTCCGACTCTTATAAAGGAAACCTGAAATTATTCACTTGGAGAAGGATGGGAATTATAAGTTTGTCTAGTTTAGAACAGGAGTTATCAACTCTAGCACTACTGACATTTTAGATTAGATAATTCATAAGTCTTTGTTTTGTAGGGCTGTCCTTGTGTTTTATGTTTAGCAACATCCCTGGCCTCTTCTGCTAGTGGCATTAACAACCACCCCTCCCATTTGCGACAACTCACATCCTCTAAACATTGCCAAATGTCCCTGGGGACAGAGGCTGAGACAAACTGCCCTCTGCTGAGAATCAATGATTTAGAATAAGGAAAATCTTTGTGGCTATACACTTAAGTCATGTGCAATTCAGCTCACATCAATAATAAAACCATTTTCCATCTGTCTCATGACCATGTCTAGCTTTCACCTGGTTATGAACTTGGGAAGAGAAAAGGAGGAGTGTTATTATTGTCTCTGCCAAACCCCTTCCTACATCAATGACTTCAGATGCAATGAACTTCTTCAATTTTAAAAATTATTGTCTCTACTATAGTTCCATTCTCTGATGCACTATTGACTTTAGAACAAATTCTGGGATTTGAGACAAAGACTCAGTCTATTATCTAACCTTTCTAATGGTCTTAAAAATAAAGCAGCCCTTTTGACTGTTATTAAACCTAAAATGTAGTACTTTGTTTTATTCTTTGACACCCTTCAAATTAGAATTGCTGTCTGACAAATATGCTTTATCGATTTCTACTTTCTTGTCAAAAGATTCTACCTAGAAATCTTTTATGTTTTCGTGGGCCCTTCAGAAAAACAAAATCAAACAAAGCAAAAATGAAACAAAACACACCCCACAACCATAGAAACACAAATCTCTAAAGACCCAGTTTAACTCCCAACTTCTGATGAATTACAGAATTAATGAACATCGTATGGAGCTTTTCAAGTTTATAAACACAGAAAAGAAGTCCCAGGCAGAGATGTGATTTGCCTAAGGCCACAGAGCCAACCGGTAGCAGAACTAGATTGAAAGCCCCTGCCTCCTAAGTCCTAATTTAATACTCTCAACCCTTCACCACTTGGATGACTGTTGTCATAGCTGCCTTCTCCAAAGTCTTAACAGCATTTATAGCATTATAGCACCTATAACTCTTATAGCAGCATGTTTTTACTGCTTAACTTAAAAAAAAAGTTCTTATGTATTTTTCTCTTTGCTTCTTGACTAAATTATAAGGTCTGTGAGGACAAGGACCATATCAAATCTCTGCCGCATGACTCCATGTATAGTTCTGAGTACCAGGAAGGAGCCTAATAAATCTATAATGACTCGCTGCCATCCCTGCTGGTAGGACAAAGCAGCCCAGGGCACGTGAATAGCATCTTCTTAGGGTTTTTAAATTTTAGGTAATTTTGGAAGTAAATTTCATGTGGAAAACTAAAACATGACCGTTTCCTTCTGCATGTGTACACAGCACTAGACGAAGCACAGCAACTTATTTTTACCCATTTAATCCTCTCAGCATGCCTTGTGAGGTAAGTTCCATTATTTTTCTCATTACGTACATGGAGAGACTGAAGCAGGCAGAGAGGCTAAACAGCATGCCCAGAGTTTCATCACTTAGCAAGTCTACAAAAAGTTAATAGGTGAAGACATTCATGTAATTTACAAACAATGATCTTCCCTACACATCTATTGTCAAAGCTAATAATTTGTTTTCTGTGTGATGTTCAGTCTTCATAACAGCAAGTAGGGCCAATGAGCAAATAAAAGTCATTTTTATACTGCCTTTCCATCTTACCAGGCACATGGTATATGTATATTTTATAAACTAGCATCTCAATGAACAAAAACATATTTAACATATAGGCTTAAATTAGTAGAAATAAAATAATGATTAATAATATTAATAATTATTCTTCTCCATTATAATAATTTGAAATCGAATCTGAAGCATGGAAAGAAGAAGGTAAACAATATAGATAACTAAACACATTAAATTAAAATCAAAAAGTGAAGAAGAGAGAATAGGCTTAGGTAATAAATTTGTTAGATCAGTAAAATAAGTATTTCATAATTCTAGGAGGTAAAGTATATAAAATGGAGTATACTACTATCTCAATTATGTCTTAGAAGTAGGTGGTTTATATACTATTTCTCCTCAATTGCTCTCTGCCAATTCACAAGGAAAAAGAGAATCCCAGTTTTAGGATGTGGACTAAATTTCCTCTGCATTATGATTAAGTCTCATAAAGGAGAAATAAAGGAAAAATTTAAAGAGCTCTTTATTACTGCGGTGCAGCCAAGGGTTGACCATGCTTGTACATATATTACCTTCAGTTTGTATAATGTTGAAAAATACCACTCTTATTCAAAAGCTCTAGCAACAAGTATCCACCTAGGATACAAACTGATGCTATTTCATCCTTCGTGGCCCAGATCAAGGCGGGTGGACAAAGTCATGAGAGTTTTGATTATCCTCAAAACAAAATGAGAATCACAATTCATGGTATAGTTCCATCTTGTAACTGTTTAAATTTATGATTTCCCCTTGATGACAATGGAAAACTAGCCAATTACCCAAAAGAAAATTTCGTTTCAAGCTTCCTTCATATTTGCATTCTTGTATGTTAAATCCGGAGATCAAGATCTGAATCTAATGCAGTTATGTCCACATTTGGGACGTGGGGCAGGTCGTGGGAGTCCTCACATAGGCTGCCAAAAGACGCGAATAGAACAGAAGTGAATTAAAAGATCAAAAAACCTCAGAGAGGAGTCGCTACTCACAATGTTCATCAGGGTGAGGAGGTAGTTTTGGACGTGCTCTTTGCCATGGAAGCGGACCACGGAGTCGTCCACCCCCAGCAGCACCTCAATGTTGTAATCGTTCTCTCCCGCGTGTCTGCGGCGCCTCGCTGCTTCCTTCAGCTGCTGCTCAATGCTGCTGGAAATAGTATCTACATCGTCAAGGCCTTCCAGATCCGACTCTATTAAGAAACAAAAGGAACTCAGGCATTTCAGCTTCCCCGACGGGACTTCTAACAGCTTTTTACAAAAAAAGGAATCGTCTAGGGGGTCACTATACTCCAGTCACTAAGATGCTGCTTTACAGAACGTACACATGCATACGAGCAGACAGACTGTGCTGATTCAACATGGAATAGCCACACTGAGGGTAAAGTAATATTATTGTACAGGAAGCGCCATGGCCACACTGAATGTTCCAGACGAGAAGAGGGTGTAGTTTAGTCTTCCTCTAGCTGCATCATCAGTGCAGAGCAAAGAAAGTGGGGATACAGACAGAGCAGTTGTCAAGTAGTTATTAAATACATGGAGATGATAAACGAAAAAATCATGTGTTGATAAGTTTAGAGTGATTAATTGAAGTCCCTATAATCCTAGGCTGGAGGGATGGAATCTGTATCACATAAATTCAATTTTTTTTTTTAACATTTATTTATTTTTTGAAAGGCAGAGAGAGAGCATGAGCAGGGGAGGTGCAGAGAGAGGGAGACACAGAATCGGAAGCAGGCTCCAGGCTCTGAGCTGTCAGCACAGAGCCCGATGCGGAGCTCGAACTCAGGAACCATGAGATCATGACCTGGGCAGGAAGTCAGTCGCCTAACCAGTTGAGCCACCCAGGTGCCCCTGTATCATGTAAATTTAAATTATTCCTTTTACCAGTAGCCTTAACTTAAAAACCAAATTAGAGCATGGCAACACAAGAGCATCTGGTGCTACAACTATTAGTCACAATATATTACTTTATTTCTTATGCGGATGGTTTTCTAGTGAATGATGCTAGGGAGACACTACAGGTCTCCACATTTGTAGTGGGCATCATCTAGATAGCAGGTCACTTCAACAGCTATATATGTGACTCTGTGAGACACCAAACTAAGAAGTCAATCAGAAAATACCTACATCTAAAGAAAAATAAAAGAATAAACATTTTTTTATTTAATACAGTTGAAGCTATTTATTTATTTTTTTTATTTTCCAAATAAATCTCTCTCTCTCATACACACACATGAAAGAGAGACACACACAAATATCCATATACTATCTATCTATCTAGAAAGAGAATGACAGAGGCATTCTCAATTTCTAGTTATCTTGTTTATCTACTTTCAGATTACCATACTTTTGGTGAAGAAAAATGTTTTTGTGAAATGAAAAATAAAATTTATCACTTGGAAGCCAAAACAAAAGATATTTTCCAAAACTGCTGGTACGAAACTGAAAGCAAAATTCATTTCCATTTCAAATATATATAAGCTGGAAAGGATTTTATTTTACAAACTGCCCTGCTGCCTATAACAACCCCATACCTAAAAACAAGTTTGAAAGAACCAGTTCTGACTCATGGGAGTCTTACTTCATGCTTCACTAGGGCCTGTAAGCCATTTGAATCGGTGTCTGACATTAACAAATAGGCATTTTCCTCTCCACCTTTGTGGTTTTAGTAAGGTTGAAGGGGGAAAAAAAAGGTGTCTCTTGGCCGGGAAGATTGATGACCAAGCCCTAGCCACATGGGATTAGAAGTAGTAGAAGTACAGATTTTACTCACACCCTTTCCACTATTAAAAAACACACAGAAACACCAGAACTCTCCCTTGCAAGGATGGGCAAGGGACTACTGAGGTTTGAAAGCCATACTGTAATTCACTTTGACCCAAGCCCAAATGCTAGATCATTAGCTGGGAATTTTCTTCTCATCGGGGAATCACACTGACTCCACAATACATAAATAGCTCTCGCCGCCATCCACATCAAACAGAAAGTTTTCCTCAAAAGTTGTTTTTAAGCACTGTAACCCACATTGAGGGCAAGAGACTACACCTGCAAACAGCTTTACCTAATTCAACCTCAAGCCTTTCACACACTTGAGAAAGTGAAAGGTTGTGATACCTAGTGTACAAACAGGAAACTCATACACAAGCTCCCAGTTCTAAAAATGGCTCTTTTTGGCAGAACGGCCAGTGACAGTGTCCAATGCAAATATAGTAGCAATGTCATCATATCATTAAGTCTGATGCATGAATGGAGAAGGCTGAATACTTATTTCAGAAAGACAGTTCATTCTGCTCTCATACACCTTTGGTTTGGCCTTTGAATCCCTCCTTAAATAGGTGGTTTTCTGGTAAGAGAAGAGAATCTCTTTTTCCATTGCATGAGGAACCTGGAAAGGAAGAAGGAAGCCTTTTTCTTTTAACCATTGCCTTGATTCGGTCAAGAATACTCCTGTCCCTATTCCCCCCCTGTACTGTACAGTGCTCTTTCTATGATTCCTAAAGTGAGTACCGTCAAACGTTTCAAAGAAAGACAGGGGAATAATTTATGGCATTTTTTATCCATATACACCAGCATTAATTATAGACAATTCTGAGGCTGTGAAATATCTTCATTCACAAAGAAATTTTCCCAGCATGTCCACTCTGTAAGGTAACTGTCATGGGCGTTGTAATCAGACATACCTGGCTCCAAATCCTGGCAGTGTCATATCCTAGCAATGTAAATTTAGTTAAGATGCCTAGCCTCTCTAAATCTCACTTTCCTCATCTGTAAAATGGGATAATACCTAATCGGCAGAGTTGCTATGAAGGGACGATTATAATAAAGGCACCGTGTACAGTGCTTAGACGTAAGTGCTCAACAAATAGCATTCACTGTTACTACTATCGTGATGATGATTATGATTTCCCATTAAGAGAAGTCTCCTACACCTTTTATAGCTTTCTACATTTTATTTATATATGACAAATCAAATAGATATAGTGTTTTTTTAAATAGAGGTCAGAAAAAAAATTAGAATTAGTGAAGGGAAATCTGAACTGCTAATAACTTTAGAAAGAATAAGGGTAACAATATTTCCCAAAAAGCATAACGTTGGTACAAGGAGAAAAGAATCTAGAATGTTTACTTTCAGGTAAATTAGGATGACCCCCAATGGGACAAACTTGTTTAGTAGATTAAAAAACCTAACGCAAAACTGGACACAGTCTGCTTATAGATGGTGCTGATTTTCACTCAATGCGTATTTATTGAGTACTCACACATAGCAGACCCTGAGAAGCTAAAGAACCAGTTGGCACGTCTGTAGGTGTCAACTCCGGGAACCACAAAGTCGTACACGATTATATTCAGAGTGGAGCTGAGTTTGTATCATGTAGTCACAAACCATTATATAGGCTGGAATCACACAATCTCTAGTTTAAGCAGATCTAGGCAGGGTACAGAACATACCTGTGGGTAATAGCTTACACCTTTAGAAAGCTTCCGAGTTTAAAAGCTGACACATGCTTTGGCAAAATTTAAGATGCCTCTGTGTCTAATTCTACCATTATTTCTGTGCCCCATGAAATACAGGAACAGGAAAAATTAAAGGTGAGCGTCATGCTAATCATGTCCACACTCACAACACCCATCAGATCTGTTTACTGCAAAAAGGGGTGAGAAGAATCACAGAGAAGGCAATAGGCAAGTTCAGGAAGGGAAAGCATAGTTACATTTTGCATTGGGAGTAGCAAATTGGATCTGTGGTGGCACCCTGTTGGCATCCTCTTAAGTAAGTGCATCCAAGGTGACTGGAATGGCTGTAGCTGAGTTGGACAGCAGATAATGATGGATGTGATAACAGAATCAGTGGAAAGACCGGACATTTTTAAGATAAATAAATAAATAAGGCCTGCAGTAGGTACAGTGTGCTTCATTCCAGAAAAGGGATGCTCATAGTACCTCTCAAGTTTCCCAGAAATAACAAAGTCAGTCCTTCTTAGTACTTAGAGTGAGTGAGTTTCACTTTTTCAAACGTTTTTGCAACTTACCTTTCAAGTTATTGATATGAATTAATTAACATTTTGGGAACATTTTGATTTTACCCCTTTTTGTACTCCCTACCTTCCCAATTATTGTATGTGAACTTTCAACAAAGTAATTTTACTACAAAGCCTATGTTACTGAAGATATATAATATTTGGGGATGCATAGGTGACCAACTAAGGCAAAATAAATATAGTTATTTTTAGTGTTGAAGATAGGATTATTAGTGTTAAATCAGTACTTTGAATTTACCAAACAGATAAAGGAGAATATAGGTTGTTTTGCTGATTATGAACACTTCAGCTTAAGACATTTTCAGGATGGAATATGGCATATCTACATACCTAATCATATTTGCAGGAAATGTAAGTGTAGATTGGTGAAGTTACTCCCACCCCAAAAGAAATTCTATAGTCTAAAAAACGTCAGGAGACAAAGGCAAAATTAGAAAAGTACAAGTTCTGATCAAGTTCTGAATCTGATACAACTACATTAGGGGTTAAAAAGTAATCTCAAGCATACGGTGTCAGACTGTGATAGAATCATCTCTTCTCTATCCAATCTCTCCTCCCTAAGGAGAAGAATGTTAATTTTATTTGAGGTGGTAATGAACCCAGCTAAAAGTCACTCCTAGTCTCTCTTGGCACAAAGGACCACACGTGACTAAGAATAATTCAATGAGATATAAGCAGAAGTATTGCTTATACTTCAGTGGCTTAAAATGGCTGGTATGAAAGGCTTCCCCCAAGGCTCCTCAAAGGAATGTGATTCATCTTGGTAGATTAGACCTTTTGGTTCTTTACTCAGTATTCCTTCCTGCTTCCTGCAATGTAGACACGATGTCAGGCGTTCTATGAAGTAGCCCTACACTCATGGCATGTGCTTAGTATGAAAGGGTAGCTATAAAAAAGAGATCTGACCCCACAACGACTATGGAGCTGGCATCCCAGCCCTGGACTGCCTAGCATCAGCCTTTATTACACATGGGGGAGAGCCCTTCCATCATGCTTAGGCCAAGTTTGAGTTTTCTTTTGTATGTCACTGAATCTAGTCCTAAGAGATAGGACACTGATGATAATTTTATTATGTAAATTCCTCATGCTTCCCTGCTCCATTTGGGAATGACAGTCAATTTTTATGTGAATAAGTGGATGAGAAACTAAGGTTCACTTTACCAAAATGTCCCAGCTTTCTTTACAGCGCATCTACTTCAGAAAATGAGGAAGAAAATATTTCACAGTAACCATAAACATAGAATGAGTCTGTATATATAAATTTAACATTCTTCATGAACAGAATACAGTTGTAAAAATGAAGTGACTGGGATGCTACAAGCTGGATTTTCCAATAGTAGGTGGAGATCCTAAGATCAGAGCTAAAAATAGGCATAAAATTCAACAACTGTCATATGTTAACATCAGAAGCAGAGAGGAATTATATTGTGTTGACCTGTTTACAACATCCAGTAGTGATTTTCCCATTGACATCTTTTTTAAAAAGTTATATTTTTATAATTCCTAAAAAGACACACTAACAGCATCTCTGTATATGGGGGCATCATGCCACCAAGATATAAAATATTTCTGTGAAAAGCAGCTGAATCCTTCACCAACTAGGAAATTCCATAATGATAGTTCAAAGAACTAGATTCATGCCAATTTATGATGTCAATTCTGAAGTTTCATTAAGTAACTGTTGCTTTTAAAAAAAAGGGAGAGAGAGACATTACCATTGAATGAATATTAGTTTCCGTGATTTCTTTTCCCCATAAGTTCTAATTCTAAAGTACATGTTTGCTTTTGTTTTCACTGACTACTTTAAGGGAGAGCATACAGCCTTTTTTTTAAATGGAAAACATCTTACCTTCTAAGTGAAAACAAAAAGATTTTCATGATTTTAGTTTATGGCCATTAGCAAACAAACAAAACAGAAAAGTCACCTCCAATACATAAAAAATTGTGACTTTTAGCATGAATCTCCTGTATGTCAGTTAAAATGTTTCAAGCTGCAAATAAAACTTTAAAGTGTTTTAAGCAATCAGGAAGCATATTTGTTGGCCTTACAAGAGTCCCAGAGGTCAGGGGATTCCTGAGTTAGTTTATTGACAGATCATCAAGTAGGCACTTTCCATCTTCTCATATTCAGTCATTCTTGGTGTATAAACTTTGTCTCCAGATTGGCTTCTTCCATTATTTCAAATTCGCAGCACCAATTCCAGCATCAGAGCCAGGTACAACAAATTGTATCTTCGTGCACATCTTTCTGAGGAGTAGGCAAAAATCTTTCCCAGAAGCCCAGTACATTTAACGATATGCTTTAGTGGCCAGAATTGAGTCACATGCCCATGTAAAAATCATTCACAGATAAGAGGAACAGAACCCCACGTAAGTCTTAGTCCAATCAGAAGTCAACCCCTGTACCCAAGGCTGGCCTTCACTGAAGATCAAGGGAGAAGGCCTTGAAATAAAACAAGAGAGGGAAACAGATGTCATACAGGCAACCCACATTGCCGAATTCTCCCTTTCAGATCCTCCTCTTCCTACATTCCCTAGTAACAACCTTCCGGTGGGCTCTTTTATTCTATCTTTGTTTGTATTAATGCAGGTTGTGTTTCATTTCCCTTATTATTATTACAACCTTTTTGCCTGGAGATCACTTCTGCATTCTCATGAAAGGTACAGCCCTTCACTCCCATGGTAGGGGATGCTCATCATTGTGGATTGCCTAGCCCATTCCAACTGTTTCTTGAATAAATCACTGAAATGTCTGTGTGTGGGCAGAGTTGTCAGACAAAATACAGTATATTCTTTTAAATTCAAATTCCATATAAACAACACTTTTTAAAATATAGGTATGTCCCAAATATCACATGGGATGTAACTAATACTAAAAACTTATTCAGTGTTTATCTGAAATTCAAATTTAAATGAGAATCCTGTATTTTTATCTGCTAAATCTGGCAATTCTAGGAGTGAGAGAATCTATTTTTCTCCAAGAGGTCCACATAGTTATACAGATTTATGCCCACCCACTCCACCCCTATGTACTCAGCGCTAGTAGTGGGCATTGACGCAGGCATGGACAAGTACTATATTCCGTTTCCTTGACTCTAGTGATTGGTTAATGGATGGGTAAATGGTCTAAATCATACCAATTAAACTACGACCTAGGATTATTTTATTTGTAGTTACTAGGAAAGAGAAATTCCTTCTAGTAAGCTTGAAACTGGAAGAATAAAATATGGAAGCTGCTTGGGACTAGCACAGGGATAGTTGTTGACCTAAATTTAATGCAAGAAGAGGAAAGGGAAGATTACTAATGGAGAGAAGAGTTTAACGTTCCATTGACGACTTTCAGCCACTGAATTCAACCATTCTTGAAACCTTGGTCTTTTCAATTTCATGAGTCAATAAACTATTGCCACCTCATTTTCTCTCTTACTAATTAAAAAAAATTTTTTTTTTGCTTACAATTGTTTGATGTTAGTTCCTAACAACTGAAACTAAATGAACCTTGATAAATAAACCCATCTATATGCTTCCTACTAGAGTCATCACTTGTCCTCATTTTCCTTCCCACTCTCCTTTAATAAACTATTCTTAGGCTACATCATCATTTGAAAAGGTTGACATGTTCTGTTTAATCTCCAAAATTAATTATTTTATTCTCTTTATCTCACTTGAAATTAAGGGCTTTGCTACCAGTGATCTGTTTCCTAGTTTGTTTCTTCTGTTGCTCTTACTCAGCTAAAACTTAACTTTGAAAGACAGGACAGTTTTTTAATTTCCAAATATTATCCCTCTGTACATTGAATAGCATTTTAATTACCATCTCTCTTTTCTTTTTGACTAAATCATAATCCCTCTTACTTCTGGTTGTGTAGCTGGCCTCTACTAAATCCAAGAGTAGAGGAAGGAGTCCCTACACTCAGTATACTGGAGTGCATTCTAGCAATCTGACACTGCTAGAAGTTAGTTTTCTAAGTAAGCTCAAAGGAGAGAGAGAATTCCATTTCACAGATGCCAATTTCAAAGCTCAAATTATGTCTACCAGATGCCTCCTATGTGCGATTTCTTCACTTAAGACTTCCCCGGAACCCTATTTGAGCATAGTAATTTTTTTCCATCTGGAACCAGTTAATAAAAATTAAACAAGTCATTACAGCCAACCTATGAATATTAACACTTGCCATAATATTTCCAATAAATATTTAAATAACAAGGCGTGGGCCTGCACTGTTCTAAACACAGAGAGAATAACAGTAGACAAAACAGACATGGAGCTTGCCTGCACTGAACTGACATTCTAGAGATAAGAAAGATGAAGCAGGGTAAGAAAAGTCAAACAGGATAAGGGGAATAAGAGTGAAATGAAGAAGGCACAATTTTAGATAAAGGTGTTCAGAAAAAGATAGAAAATGGACAGAGATCTTGTAAAGTGATAGAATGAGCCACATGAATATCAATGTTATATTTATGTGATACATAGATAAGCTTTTTATACATAAATGTAAACTTTTAATCTATATTTATATTATAGGTCTCTTAGTATGAGGCTGCATGGTATAATACAGAGAAAATCACAATAAATTCAGGAATATACCAGGCAGAGTTTCCCACAAAGATCCATGGAACCTGTGAATATGAGGAAATATCACTCTTCTGATTATGTTATATGCACAGCTGAATGTAAAGTAAAGGCATAGGGGCACCTGGGTGGCTCAGTAGGTTGTCCGGCTTTGTCTCAGGTCATGATCTTGTGATCTGTGGGTTTCAGCCCTGTGTCAGGCCCTGTGCTGACAGCTTGGAGCCTGGAGCCTGCTTGGAATTCTGTGTCTCCCTCTCTCTCTGCCCCTCCCCTGCTCACTCTCTGACTCTCTCTCTCAAAAATAAACATCAAAAAAATTAAAAAAAAACAAAATAAAATAAAATAAAAGGCATTATCCAGGTGGGCCTGATCTAATCTCATAAGTCATTAAAAGTAGAAACCTTTCCCTGACTGTAGAAGAGAAGGTAAAAAATGTGAACTGTGAAAAGGAAATGGCATACCATTGTTGGCTTTGATGATGGAGCGAGACTGTGCAAGGACCAGAGACAGGTATCTAGCTGCTGACAGTGAACTCCAGCCATCAGCTAGCCAGGAAATGGGGACCTCAGTCCCACAACAACTGGAACCTGAATTCTGCCAACTTGGTGAATGGGTTTGGAAGTGGATTCTTTCCCATCACCTCCAGGCAGGAGTTCACCCTGGCTAGAACCTTGATTTTGGCCTTGTGATAGCTAAGCACAGAAACCAGTCCAGTCACCTGGGATTCTGATTCACAGAGCTGTGAATTAATAAATGACTATTGTTTTAAATCACTAAGCTCTTGGTGATTTGTTATGCAACAACAGAAAAATAATACAGAGAACAGAGCTCTAGGCCCAGCTCTGCTATGCTTCATTTGTTTGATCTGGGAAAGATGCTAAATTTATCTGAGCCTCAGTTTCCTTATCTATAAGATAAATGAGTTGTGCTAGAGGATCACTAAAGTCTTCTTCCTGGCTAAATTTCCATAATTAATCATTGGGCCATGACTCCCCTATTTTAGATTATTAAAGTTGCTTTCTTGATCATAAATGATTGATCATTCTTATAATTGTTGCTAAATCCTTGGTCAAGGATATGATTCACAATTAAAATATATTTTACATGGAAAAATGCATTACACCATAAGACAAACTGCATTATGATATAAATACTTCATGACAATGTAGAAGTCTAGTAATTTATTACAATAAGACATAGTCTTCTCATTTACACTGTAAGCTGATAAGAACAGATACTACACTTGATCTTAGCTAAATGAATGAGAAGCAATTCGTTTGCCATTTAAAGATGAGCACAGGGTGTTCATAAAGTCTAGAGGCATAGTCAAATGTACATAATATCATCAAGGACATCTTTGGTTTCTTCTCTGAAAAATAAAATATTATCTATGTTTCCATATTTTATAAACAACCTATAAAAGATTGGGTAAACGACATATAGATTATTTAAGTATTTACACATCCACGACACCAACTAGAATTTATCCTAAGTGTTTAAAAATTCACTTTATGCCTTTTTATTGTGTTACAACAGAATTATACTATGCTACCACCAATAAATTGTTACCAAAGTAGAGTTATATAAACATGGAATTAAAAATGCACATTACCCATAAAATTAAAATATTGAAGTGATCACCTACATGTATTTAGCCTGAAGTCCTATGCCCATTTGAATAATACTGACCAGTTTTAACTTATGTTCAGATGAAAGGTTATTTTTTTAAACAAACTGTGATTTATTTATACTCCACATCAATAAAAAAGAACAAACTATGGATACACAATTAATACACAGAAATCAGTAGCATTTCTTTACACTAACAATGAAGTCACAGAATGAGAAATTTACAAAAACAGCACCATTTACAACGGCACCAAAAAAGACTAAAATACCCAGGAATAAACTTAACCAAAGGTTAAGGCATAGGTGAAAGACCTATACTCTGGAAATTATAAAACACTGATGAAAGCAGTTGAAGATAACGCAGATAAATGGACAGATATTCCACACTCACGGATTGTAAGAATTAATATTGTTAAAATGTCTGTATTACCCAAAGCATTCTGCAGATTCAATGCAATCCCTATTAAAATACCAACAGCATTTTTCACAGTACTAGAGCAAATACTACTAAAATGTGTATGGAACCACAAAAGAGCCTGAACAGCCAAAGCAATCCTGAGAAAGAACAAAGCTGGAGGTATCACAATTCCAGATTTCAAGATGCACTGCTAAGCTGAAGCAATGAAAACAATATGGTACTGACACAAAAATAGGCACATAGATCAAAGGAACAGAATAGAGACCCCAGAAACGAACCCACATTCTTATGGTTAATTTATGACAAAGAAGGCAAGAATATCCAGTGGGGAAGAGACAGTCTCTTCAATAAATGATGTTGGGAAAACTGGACAGCTACATGTAAAAGAATGAAACTGGACCACTTTTTTACACCATACACAAAAATAACCTCAAAATGAATTCGAGACGTAAACGTGAGGCCTGAAACCATAGAAGTCCTATAAGAGAACACAGGCAGTCATTTCTCTGACATTGACCATAGCAATATTTTTCTAGATATGTCTAAGGAAAAGGAAACAAAAGCAAAACAAAACAAAACAAAACAAAACAAAAAAACAAACTATTGAGACTAACCAAAATAAAAAGTTTTTAAACAGTGAAGGAACCCATCAACAGAACAAAAAGACCACCTACTGAATGGCAGAAGATACTTGCAAAAGGTATGTCCAATAATAGGTTAATGTCCAAAATATGGAAAGGTCAAGTTTATAATCCTATCATATAGAATCAATATTTTTAAGACATAGAAATTATTGCAAATTTAAGATAAATTATGACAGAACAGTATTTGCTATCCAATACTATGAATGGAACAGTGTAACTCCTAACACCAAAATAACATTATCCAAGTTATATTTAATAACATGGCATATTTTGCATTCCGATAAAATTGTTGGGCCATTCCTAATATGAACTTCCACTAAATACACTAATTTGCTAAAATAAAACTATTCTTAGTCTAACAAATAAAATACACAGAGGAAAGAAATATTGTTATATTTACATTTTAGCCATATAAGTACATGTCTATTATACATTCTCCCACATAGTACTGATCGTATGGAAGCAAAAAACTCGAGTGCATTTTTATATCTTCTGCTTTTGTAAACATATGAAATAGTTTTAAGAGCTGTTTTAATGCATTGTTTTCTAACATTTCTGACACTTATGGGTCAGTTTTGACTGATTTTTCTCATCATTATGGGTTGTATTTTCCTATTCCTTTGCATACTTGCTAATTTTGATCAGATGCCTGACACAGTGAATTTCACCTTGTTGGTTGCTGGATGTATTTGTGTTCCTATAAGTATTCTTGAGCTTTATTCTTGGATGCAGTCAAATTACCTCAAAACAGTTTGGTCCTTTCTCAGGTCTTGCTTTTAAGATCAATCAGAAAGGACCAGAGCCATGTTCAGCTAGAGCTAATTATTCATCACTACTGAGGGAAGCCCTCTCTGTGTGCACTAGCCAATGCTAGGTCAATTAGGAGATGTCCCAGTCTGCAGAGTTTGAACAAGTATTATTCCCAGCCCCACGGAAGCACGGCCACAGTTACCGCTAATCGATTACCCTCAGGTGGTTCTTTTCCAACTTTGCATAATTTCCTCACATATATGTGCTGATTAGGACTTGACTGAATACTAGAGGGGAACCCCTTCAGATCTTCAGGATTCTACCGTGTGTAGTTCTCTTCTTATAGTTTGGTGAACTCTGGCCACCTTCATCTCCCAGACTCTCAGCTCTGGCATCTCCACTCCAAGTGCCTGTCAGGCTCAGCCTGGTTGTCCTTCCATAATATTCAGATTAAAACCCCTCTAGGAAGTAAACTGGGGTAACACTGAGGCTCACGTCATTTGTTTCTCACCTCTTAGGGATCCCTAGCCTTCACTGTCAGGTATCTGGTACCTTGCAAACTGGTGTTTCATATTTTGTTCATTTCTGTTTTTTTAAAGCAGGGGAGTATATCTAATCTTTGTTATTCCACCGTGGTCAAGAGCAGAAGTTCACTTAATTTGGTTTTGCTAAGAACATATGGTAGTTTAGAAACTTGGATTTATAGGCATGTTACTCTGTAATAGGACTTAGAATTCTCTCTAGCAATTCAGCTTTCCCCAAATAGCTTTCTACACACATTTACTTGGACTTGTGGAATTAGCAGTGAAATGCTCAGTGTAAAAACCCCGACAACACTCTTTTAATTAAAAAAGAAATCATACTCTTCTAAGACATTAAATCTCCTTGAATATGTCCTTGCAACATAGGATATCATATGTAAGCAAGAGACATTTAAGGTTGAGCAGCATTCAATAGATCTCAAAAAAATATGTATATTCTGTTCACCTTACTCCTAAAACAATGTGAACTCCTCTGCCCATTAAAATCTGGCTGATGAAACAAATAAATGAACTATATATTCTTCAGGGAGTGTCGTTCACCTATGTGAGAGAATGTTAAAAATTACCCAAGGAAAATTCATGGATATTCTTTGCCAAGGACTTGGGAGTCTTAATTACAACCCTATTTTCACTTTTATTTTCAAGATGAATAATACATGATGAACTGATGATTTCTTTTAAGCTAGTAAGAAAAATCTCATATGGTAATAATACCTGTGATTTTCCTAGCCAAGATGAAACTTTCATAGTTACACTTTCATATAAAAACTCCTGTTATGATCAAATGAAATGTATCCTAAGCTGACTGAGGGATTTCCCTCAGGATAGGGTAACTAGGAAGAATGTGTGTGTGATCTTTAGAATTTTCCCTTTTCCCCTCACTGTGGGCATTCTTCATCTATAACCATAATAGATGTGATCAGAAATAATATATGGCCATAGGCATGACTGCATCATACAATATGAAGTAAATTCTGCACTTTCCTCAAAAAAAAAAAAAAAAAAAAGCTGGCTGAGCCAAGAGGTACTGTAAATGTGTTTATAGAAGGAAACTGACGTCCAAGAGTAGATCCCCTACCACCCAGAATGCTGCTTGTTACTTAACACAAACATGGAGAAAAATAAAAAACAAAAAACAAAACTAAAACCTTAGCAAACATAGGCATCACCTTACAGTCCAAAGAACGCAATGTTTGAAATATTCACTGAAAATGTTTTGCACTGAGTTTCATAAAGAATTATAAACTAGGTTTTTAAAAACACCATATTTAGATGAGAGAAAATTGGAGGTGAACTGCAGGAAGTCATGTTACAGTGGTGAAGGCAAGAAGTAAATCCTTTAAATCAGGGCTCACTGTGGGACATTTCCTAAAATCAACAACAAGGGCCTCAAGAAGCGGATAAAACTGCTCACTCAAAAAAGAAATCACCTTATGAACAGGAAAGTGAGGCCTTTTTGCATTTTTAATTCAAAAAATCTAAACACTTGTGTGTTAAGCTCAAATCAAGGAATGGCATAGTTGATGGGTTAACATAGATGTAGTGAAAACATTTAACCACTGACTGTGATCCAAGCCAATAAATACCGATATTTTCTTCAACTATTAGATGGGAAATCCAGACAAGTCTGTTTCTAAGTGAGTGTGAGTTGATTCCATCTCAACTCATTCAGTAATTTTGAAGATCTAATAGATTGGTAATACAAAAAGAAGCCTCACAAAATGGAAACACTAGGATTATTATCAAAGTCTCATTACCTCTTTCCCTCCTGCCCTCTTTTCCTTCCTTTCCTCCCCTTTTCCTTTCTCTGCTCACTCTCTCTTTATTTCCTTGCTCTCCTCCTTACTTCCTTGAACCCATCTATTTCCAAACATTTCTTGAGCACTTTTTCAGTATAGAATCTGACCTAGCCTCTGGGAATAAAAGGTGAATAATCTCAGTTCTTGTCATTGAGGAAGTCAAAGTGTAATAGCAGTGGAGAAAAATATATAAACAGATACTTTAATACAAGGTTAGTAGGTAACTGGAGAACCAACTTACTCTACTGGAAGACATCTGAGAATATTTCAACAGAGGAGGTGATATCTGAGCTGGATTTTAAAAGACACACAGATGTTAGATATATGGAGAAATAGAGAGCACCGTTCCAGGCAATGACACACGTGCACCAGACCAGAAAAGAAATTGGGGGAAGAGAACTTCAAAGGAAATGGAACAAAAAGTAAGTGAAGACTTGTGTTGAGAGATGTGGTCACTAAGGGAAGCTGAAGCGAGATCATGAAGAACCTTAAATATTTTATACACAGGCTTAGAGCTGAGTTTGCTGGGGTGGTTCAGTATCATGCCTGTTATCCTGACATAAATAGGAGCAGTGTTTTCTTTTACTCTCAGATGTGGCCTAGTTTGAACAACAAATCAGGTGGGCAGCTTACTTATAGGCCTCTTGATATCAGAATGAGATTTTTTAGAAGGAGGGCTAAAGCTATAGAATTCTCCTTTGTGCACTTCAGTTCAATGGCAACAGAGAGACTGTAATAATAGGCTTTCCACGCTGTGCTGCAGTGATCTCTCCTAGGTGTGCAAACAGGGATGGTGAATAGGATCATTTGGCAGTCAACATCCATTCCAACCTCCTTGGGTTGTCGACATCTGCAGAAGCGGGGAACTATGCGTCCCAACGTGCTTGCAGCCAGGATTCCAGGTGAGAATTCGGTTACGTCAGCTAGAGTGAGTTTTGGATTCAGGAGCAGCAGGTGTGGTTGGGGAGATACTGTGGGACCACAGTCTTGGCATCCTAGGTCTAGTTGTTGGCCGTGTGGAGGCTGTGAGGAGAGTGCATAGTGAGCAGTAGCGGCAGTTTGCTGTCCTGGGAGAAGTCTTGGTCCTTGGAGTCCAAAGGTCCAGTGGGAGCTCCCTCATTCTCCCCCTCCCTGGCCTGGGCCGCAGCAGCGGCTGCCCGGGTGGACCAATCTGCTGTATCATTCTGAGAACTAGTCCAGGAGCTTAAGCCTGGAGGCCACTCCTCCAAACCTTCCAACAATTTAATGCACACCTAATTCTTTATATTAAATCGTTTCATGCTTAAAATAGCTAGTGTGGTTTCAATTTCCTGGAACTGAACCTTGACATATATATGGTAAGTTATTTAACAAAACCGGGCCTCAAATCCACAGCCGTGTAGTAAGAGGGCTGGGCTATTCAATGATTTGCAAGACCTCTCCTACCTCGAAAATTTGCTTTTGTGATTCTGTAATTTTGTGAAGTTTGCCTAATCCTCCATTTTTCCTCTCTTGCAGCCCTCAGGAACTGCTTCCAACCTGGCTTCTAGCTTACATTTCCATATAACTATTTTACTAAGATCGCTATGAGTATACTTTCAGTAGTCAGAAAATGCACCAAAAGTCATAGGATGCATATCAGACACTCATTCATTTAACACACATTTATTGATTACCTATTAACGCCAGGTGCTCTTAAACAATATTTTATAAACTCCTTGACCTAGTCCAAGCATTTGTTTAGACAAAACATCCCTGGAAGTATATTTTGTCTCTGTCTTGTTTGCAATTTGATAATAACTTTCCTCCCCAAACTCTCTCCCTTCTCTACCCCTCTCCATTCAGGGGTTCAGTCAGTGTGCTATTGCTTCTTTGTAGAAACTGACCTGAGTCAAATCAGGATTTCTTTCCCCCTGTCTCTAGACCACTATCTCTATTTCCAGCCCATTTTGTTGTCCTTAATACGGTGAATCATCACACATCCTCTTCACTGATGTAGTCTTTCAAATCCACATTTTATTCCTCTCCACTCTTTTTTAAAAAAAAAAAATTTTAATGTTTATTTTGAGAGAGAGAGAGAGAAAGAGAGAGAGAGAGAGAGAGAGAGAGAGAGAGAGAAAGCGTGAGTGGGAGAGGAACAGACAGAGAGGGAGACTCAGAATCCAAAGCAGGCTCCAGGCTCTCAGCTGTGGGCACAGAGCCTGACACGGGGCTTGAACTCACAGACTGTGAGATCATGACCTGAATTGAAGACAGGTGTTTAACCGACTGAGCCACCCAGGCACCCCTTCCCTCTACTCTTAGTGTTCTATATGTCTCTTCAGGTGGTCCTTTGCTGGATCCTGTGCTCCTCACCAATTGGCTGAGAATTACCCAAAGCCCTTTGTTTACATATTCCCTTGGATAAATCATTCAGTCATCCAGTTTTATTTATTTTGAGAGAGAGAGAGAAAGAACAAGAGCAGGGGATGGCAGAAAGAGAAGGACAGAGAGAATCCCCAGCAGACTTCGTGCTGCCAGGGCAGAGCCCGATGCAGGGCTCAATATCACAAACTATGAGATCATGATCTAAGCTGAGTCAAGAGTTAGACACTTAACCGACTGAGCCACCCAGGCACCCCAGTCATCATGTTTTAAAACCTTTTTAATCCTTAAGTCACATATCCTGAGTCATAGAACATTTCTACATTGCTGTTCCAGTGCTTTCTCACTATTATTATTCTTAAAGTATTAATTTATCTCAACATGATCATCCTTTAACACTCTTCTCGTACTCCTCTCCAGGCAATCAAAACTCTGAAGTCATTTTTACTTTGCTTGCTTAACAGGTCATTCCCAAATTCTGGTAATTCTTTCTACACAATATTAGATTTGCCATTCTATCTACAATTCCGCATTCAATATCATGTCCCAGGTTCTGTATTGGTCTCTTCTCTTTCCCTATTTTCTGTCTACACCTATCCTATGTTTGGCCACTTGAATTATCTCCTTTAAATGTTATCACAAGAGCTTTTGGTAGTCAAATTTCCTTTCTTCATGAAATCTAAACCTTTTGTCAGTGGCCAAACTTTTCACTACCTAAACTATGTATCTCCTATTGTAGTCTGGTTTCATTTTTTTCTCAAGAAGAGTTAACCTAATTGTCATTACACAGTCAACCCATCTCTGCCATATTACTTGTTTCATCAACCTGGAATGTTGTCCACCTGAACTAAAAAATATCTCCAAAAATCCTTAAAGGCACTGGTCAAAATGTTTCCTGTTCAAGGATCATTTCATCTGACTCTAATTAATAGCAGTCCCAGAGGACTTTCTACTAATGTTTGTAAAGCCAAAGCTTAAAAAAAAAAAGTCTTGAAGGATAAATTTATGTGCTGTTTTTTCTCTTATTCAATGAATGTCGGAGTAAGTCCTTTGTAAAGCAAAGAATAGTCATAGATAATACAACTCACCACAGCACGTAAGTGCACATAACAACAAGCCTGAAAACTAGGTATGCATTGCACAGTATCGGTTATAGTTCTGTTGTTCTCACACAAGAAGCATATGCTATATGAGAATTATTTTGCCTTATCCTATTTACTTTGGAATTCTTTTTTTATATTGACTCCATGGTATTGCAGACAGAGGGACATAAAGGCTCTTGAATGTAGAAAACTTTTGTGATTAAAAAACCTAATAATTAGTGATTGCATCCATTTTTTGTAAAGTGGGGAAATGTGCTTTTTAAAAAAAAGTAGTCCAATGAGCTTGAATACATTAAGAGATCAATACATGTTTGTTAAGTAAATGAGTGGGCGAGACAACAGGTAAATTTTTTGAGTTTAAAGAAAATGGGGATAGAAATAGATCATAACCTATCAGTGTGTGCACAAAGTAGAAGAATGGAGAAAAAAAACATAATAATTGTTACTGAAGTTTCTGATAGTTCTAGAAATGATAACACCAAAGAATAACTGGAGACAAGTTATATATCCAGGAATAGGCATACAATTAAATAAATTGTATCTTATAATACACACAGAGGTATACACTATAATATTACATGATGTTATAGTTCATGTACATATATATGTCTAACATAGTTAGTCCTCATTATTTGTAGACCTTTATATTTGTGAATTTGCTTATTCAACAAAATTTATTTGTAACCCTGAGGTTAATATTAGCAGTGTTTTCTCAGTCATCTGTAGACATGCACAAAGTGGCAAAAATTTTTTTCAACAAAGCAAGAAAAGAAAACAAAAAAAATAATTATGATTTATATGGGAGAAATAAATCTGTCACTATTTCCAGATAACATGATTATGTTTTTAGAAATCCAAAAGTATCTACAGATCAACTATTAGAATTAATAAATGAATTAAGCAGGTCACTGAATACAAAGCCAAAAATATCACTTGAATTTTATATATTAACAGCAAAGGATGAGAAATAAAATTTATCAACAATAAAAAATAATACCATTCAAAAGCGTATAAAAAAATCAAAGTCTTAGGCAAATTGAACTAAGATGTGCTAGACCTCTACACTGAAAACTATGATCATTACTTAAAGACAATAAACTGCAGAGTTGGAGAAAATATTTGCAATACATATCTGACAAAGTATTCATATCCAGAATATATAAATACTCCTACAAAATAATAATAAGACAGGCAATTTTAAAAGTGTTCATTTTGTGCATTTCACAAAAATAACAGTCTAATAGCCAACAGGTGTATATAAAGTTTCTCAACATGTTTAGATATCAGGAAAAACAAATTAAAGCCAGATAAAACATACCTGCTACGATAACTAAAATTAGATCTAATAAATAAAACTTGACAATCCCAAGCATTGGATAGGACTTGAATCAGTTGGAACTCTCATACACTGCAGGTGGGAATGTCAATAGTATACTACTTTGTAAAGCATTTAGCATTATCTACTGAAATTGAATACATGCATACTCTAAGACACAGCAATTCTACTCTTGTGTAAAAACTAAACAGAAATGAGTGCTTATATGTATTCACCATAGTACACACACAAGAATATTCATAGCTGTTTATAATAGCTGAAACTAGAAAGTAGATTGGATGAATAAATTACGATAAATTTGTGTGATAGAACAGTATAGGGTAATAAAAAACGAACAAATCGCTACAGCATGCAGCAATGTGGATTGACCTCTTAGAAGTAATATTTAATTTTTTCTATGTTCATTCATTTTTGAAAGACAGAGAGAGACAGCGCACAAGCATGGGTGGGGCAGAGAGGGAGGGGGACACAGAATCCAAAGCAGGCTCCAGGCTCTGAGCTGTCAGCACAGAGCCTGATGCAGGACTCGAACTCACGAACCGCGAGATCAGGACCTGAGCAGAAGTCAGACGCTCAACTGACTGAACCACTCAGGCGCCCCTAGAAATACTATTAAGTTAAAGAAACCAGACAAAAAATAATAAATACTATATGATTCAATTTATATTATATATATTAATTTCATGAAAAGGCCAAAATACACTGTATCAATAGAATTCAGAATGGTGGTTACCTTTGATGGGGTACTTTTGATTACTTTTGATCTCCTAGGAGATCATACAAGGGAAGGTTTGGGATGGTGGCCATATTCTACTACTCAATATGTACAGTGGTTACTTTTGTAAAAATTGAGCTGAAAACTTAAGACTGAATGTTACTGTATGTGTATTATAGAACAAGACAAAACTACAATAAATAAAACAAGCTTTCAACATAAATCTATTCTATCACATGTTAATGCCTTGTTTAACACAGTATAGAAATATGAAACTTGGGAGAACATAAAAAATCTCTGAAGGATGTAATACAGCAATCTAAATTGATGCAAAATAATTTATGCAAGAGTGCCAAAAGACCTCCCACAAAGACTGCCTTCTTTCCTCCCCAAAAAGTGACTTGATAACAAAATACTTTAAATCAAGCCACACAATGTAGTTCCTAGGGGGTGGAATGTCTGGTTAACGTAAGCCTAGTAGAGTACACAGGACATTTGCCAGATTTTTGTCAAAGAATGTCTATGAGATCATTCTTCAACAAGGGCTCCCCTCCATATTCCTGACATGATATAAACTGCTCTGGTATTTATGTATGCTGGACACTCCTTTAGTATACTTTATAGATTTTTAAATAAAACCAGCTGGCACTTGAGCTAACCTTGAGGAAAAAAAAAAAAAGATTTCTCTGCAGCACACTTGTGTGCATCAGAATCACCTGAGTCTTAGGGTCTCCATCCAGACATTTTACAGCACTTGGTTTGCAAAAGGCCCTGGAATCTGCATTTCAAGAAGCACTCCAAGAGACCCTGGGTCAAGTGGTTTGGCTCATACATTTATGGTATCCTGGTCTGTACTATCATATCAACTATTCGTTTTCAGTGAATTTGCTTATTTCAAAAATATAATGTCTTCTCTCTATGTGAAATTAGTATGGATGATAGAACTTAATGCAATAAGCAATAAGCTATATATGTCCTTTTTATATATGTCCTATTATAAATCCTTTATCTGCTAGTTAGATTTCATCTTTCTCAGTCACATCAGTATAACAACATTAACCTATTAAATAATCAAAGAAGGAAAGTAACTGAAATAATGCCTTTCCATATTAATTAATAATTATTATATGCATAGAATGACTTGTTGCTATGTAAACTATTATTTTTTCTTAATGAGAGGCAACTCAGACTTGGACCAGAGCTATCTGAATCTGCTAACACATAAATTCAGGATTAAAGGAATTCAACCATTGAAAAGGCCAATGTGCACTATTAAAATATAGAAGAGAAATTATAAAGTGAATTTACCTAGGCAAATGAAAGACAGAGGTGAGAAGCTTTCCAAAAGAAACAAAAAGAAAAGAGAAAGAGAAAACAGTAAAAAAAAAAAAAAAAAAAAAAAAAAATAGAGAAAAATCTGCCAAAGACTAAAGAGACTAGAGAGAAATAAATAACCTGCAATTTAAATTGGGTAGTGACTAGATGAAAATCAGAACATTGTGGTTGTTTTACGTGAGAGAGCAAAACCTTACTAGGAACCCATGCAGAGAACATGGTAGAAAATAGAAAGTATAAAATTCAACAAAATTAATTTTTACTGCTGGAAAAATAATGTCTTAAATAAGGAACTAAGAAAAAACAAAACAAAGTCAAACAGTAAACCGGGTTAGTATTATTCATATTATAAGCCTTGGGAAATGCCCCTGACTTTTTGCTTCTGCACCAATATGAAAAGGAGATACCATGCCTGAGACCCACCCTGGGCCTCCAGGTACCATCACGCAAATAATGAATGAAGATTAGTGAATTGTTTTGAGTTTCTCAAGATACAATGTATAGTTATTCAGACTATTGTGCTTTTGATTTAGACCAATTAAGTGAGTTAACATTTTAATAACATTTAGTATCATGAGCATGAAAAATTAAGCAAAAAATATAGTGAAATATACTATGGGGAAAAGGCCAAATGAAAAAAATACATACATAGTTGCTAAATCTTTCAGTGAAAGAACACAATTACTTCTCCCGTGACCCCCCCCCCCCATATTGCTACTGGATACCATTTAAATCTGAAGGTGCTAGAAACACAAATAATTTATTTGGTTTAATAATAACATTATTGAGGATATCACGGCAATGCTGATGAAATACATACTACCTACCAAGCACCTAAAATGTTAATTAAATGAATATACACTCACTATTAGCAATTACATCAATCTTCATCCATGTTACCACTCTAATACAACAAACACATTATCAATCAATTATCATCACGGGTAAAAACAAAATGGTCTTTTATCTTTGAGAAGCTTAGAAAATTAGTAAGCCACAGTGAAAGACTGAGTATTATCATCATTAGGATTAATTTATATATAATTAATGCCTACTTTTTATTACAGAATTATAAAGACAATTATTCTAAGGGGAGGAGGACAGAAAAATGGGGCAAATCATTATCCCAACTTCCAATGTGGAAATGGCAATTGCAGCTTGCTGATCTCACCAAGTTGTTTACATGGGATGATGATTTTTATTTATTAATTTACATTGGAGGATGATTGGATGTCCAATCCTTTTTTTCACTAGGGTAAGACTATAGATAGAATCACTCAGACTGCCTTGATGGCCTTTGCTTTTATTTATCCCTGGAGAGTCCATGTATGTGCTACAATTGTATGATAATGCCTTATGCTATCAATGGATTTTTTTTCCCCCTGAATTTCCTACTCTCTGACAGTGACCAATAGGGCAATCACAATGAAGCTTAAATCAAGCAATGTTGTAGAGTGCTGAAAAGGATACACATGCTCAACCCAAAAGGCCATGGTCTCATAATCCTACAGGACTTAACAAATGTCAAAAAGAAACTTCTTTTTAAAGACTTCCGTCTTCCTAATTTTTGACTGCTTAATATAGCAAAACACTTTGTACAAATACAATTATCTGCTTGAATGTCTTCATGTAAGTGAAGATATCTTTCATGAGAGACTGAAGAATGTGTGTCTTTTTTGTTGAAATTTAGTTTTACGCAAATGAACAAGCATTACCAAAGAGACGAATGTCAGTGTTTTTCTGTATTATGAAATGCATAGACACACACACACACATACACACATACACAACACTCACACCAGATTAAAAGATTGCAAAATATTTATATTTTCCTTATTGGCACCTCCTCGACTTTCATGCCTAAGATATTTTCTTCTGTTGTTTTTAATACTAATATTTAGATTGATAGTAAAAGATTGCTAATGGAACTTTTCTTTCAAAATGTGTTTTAACATAAATACTATCAAGTACCTCTATTTTCCCTCTTTGGTATAAAACAAGCATATTCTATATTTACTGCAATGAAAGATTTATCTTCAAAATTCTAATTTTATTTTTCTTTATTTAATATACATCTCATTAACAACAAAATTAAAACTTTATTGTCTAACTCCACTGTAACAATTTTCATATATTAACTTAATTAATCTTCAGAGCAACCATATGAAAGACTATTGTCTCCATTTTAGAGATGAGTGAAATGAGCCACAGATACAGCAAGTTGCCTAGAATAACACAATTAAGCAGAAATGCACTGTGGGCAAGTCCACAGTGATGTATGAATGAATACAAGGGATTAATAAACATGAAAAAGTTCATAACACAGACTCGTGCATGCATGGACTCACAGGAAAAAGAGAGTAAAAGGATATACAGTGAAAAAAGAATTTATTTTTTAAAATTGTTTATTTTTCCCCCAGTTTTGAGTGCTATTATAACCAGAAAAAAATCAGTAAATGCTACACAAAAGAAAACAAATGGACAAAAAGATTTATGTGCAAATTCTCAAGAATCTTATGTAATATACACAAGAACATGTGCTACCTCAAAGAAGTTATTTTTTTTTAACTCAATAGCACTTTAAAAGTACATCTGCCTTGCACTTTCTATAGATACTTAAGTTTCTGTTTGTTTTGCCCCCCCCCCACACACAGTTCTGCAAACTTGTTGAGGAAATGACCATGATTCATTCCCATTTGCATCCACTGTGCCTACACAATACAAGGCCTGCCACGTGTAGGGAGGCATTCAGTAAATGGTGGCTGAGGAATTTCATACTTGTGGGAGCAAAAACACTAAGAACAATACTATCTTCTACCACATAAGAACAAAATTGTCTCAGGGGCTAATAACTACCAGATATGACCTCATAATTGCATAAAGATGCACCTAGCTGGGCGGTCATGAGGAAAGCAGGTTATCAGGTTGAGAAACGAGAGACATTTCTAGCACAGCTGGAAAATCACTCAAATTCCAACCTCTTTGTATTTCTGCTGAATATTTTACTCATATTTGATGACCCCTTTTTAGAAAACTTTCCCACACCACAATGTCACTCATGTTTCCCATAAGTTTTTATGCATGCCTTTATTATATGTATAATAGAGCTACCTTATAGTATTATTTGTGACTATTTTATTTGACTGCACTTGAAGCTCCATGAAGGCAAGAAGTGGGCCAGTATACATCAGGACCACTGCACACAATCTTGCAGGCTGTGCACTGCACAAGGGCACCATATCTAAAGAGATGCGATAAACATCATGGATATCATAGATTGGAATATTTGTATCAACGATTTTCTGGTGGGTGACAATAAAGTTTCTTTTTTTTTAAGGTTTATTTATTTTTCACAGAGAGAGACAGAGCATGAGTGGGGAAGGGGCAGAGACAAAGGGAGACAGCATCTGAAGCAGGCTCCAGGCTCTGAGCTGTCAGCACAGAGCCCAACGCAGGGCTCAAACCCAGGAACCACCAGATCATGACCTGAGCCAAGCTGAAGTCGGATGCTTAACTGACTGAGCCACCCAAGCGTGCCAACAATAAAGTTTCTTGAAGAAAATGTCCTTTGTTTTCTTATATTCAAAGGTCCTAGAACATAAAAGGTACCCAAAAATTTTTATATAAATGAATACACCAAGAACTATACCATTAACTAATGCACAAAAAATTAATATATTGGTTTTATCTTTCAAGCTGACATGTGAGGAAAGTAAATTCGATATGATAGATAATATAGATTAAAATGTGATAAAATTAAGAATATTTTGGCAGTAAATATTAATGAATTTTATGGTCTGAAGACATATAAAGCAAATTCTCTCTAAAGTAAATATTGTAAACTATATCACTATACCTCAACACTAATGCTACCAACAGGGGAAATCGAGTTTAGGAATTCTCCCTGTCTCTCATAGGGCTTATAAGCTTTAATATCATAAAGCATGATAACCACTGCTATTAATGCTTAATACAGGTTTTCACTTTCAGATATTCAAGGGCACTGTACCCAGATATCTGGGTAGGACAAGAGGCATTAAAACAACAATGACAAAATAGCCTGTATTTCTTGGCATTCTACTTTCATTTAATCAGTACTTTCTATTTGTTATGTATAAATGCTGAGGACTAGCATTTTTTAGGCAGATTCATGTCACCAAACTTCTTCTTTAGCAAGATTATAGCCTTTCGTTATTTTGATATTCACTGTTGGGTTAGGATAGAAGATACCACTAACCTAGATGATGTGGAATTTTTAAATTTAATCCAGGTTGCCAGAGGTATAATTAAATCCAGGTTTCAGGTGGTCCCCGCTCTGAATGAAGGGGCACATCCAGCTTTCCCAAGCTATGCTCTTTACAATTCCTTTTAGCAAACTCGCTTTGCATTTAAATGTATAACATAACATATATTGTGAATCTCAGCAAGGAACAATATAAATAGGTTAGAATTTCCAAAAGTGATGAATGGCATCAAGCCACAAATTTGGGAAACATTACAAAACTCAAGGGAGATAAACAGAAAGAAAACCAGACCATGGAAGTGAAGTCCCAAGCAAAGGGAAAATTGTAGAATCAGTCATAAAGAAAAAGAAGTATCACTTTCAAGGGAACAATGACTGGCAACCTGACTTCTCACTAGAGATGATGAAAGTCAAAAGGCAGTAGAATTGTATTTTTTAAGTGCTAAAAGAACATATTCTATAAAGTAACCTTCAAAATTAGGGAAAAATAAAGTTATTCCCAGATAAGTAATACTGAAATAAACAACCAAAACTATTATCAGCAGACCCACAGAAACAGTTATACTAAAAGCCATTCTTCCAACAAAAGGAAAGTAATATCTGATGAAAATTTGTAAGGAGAGGAATGAAGAGCACCAAACAGAGTGGACAAATAAAACATGAATCATCATCGATTTGGGTGGGGGGGGGAGGTGTTGAAAAATATATGTAGAATTAAAAACATACCACAATAATAATCCAAATGTTGGTAGGGAGTAGCAAATGGAATTACATTGTTCTGAGATTCTAGTATTTTCTCATAAAGTATCAAAAATTATATTAGGCTATAATAAGTAAAGTCTGAATATTGTTATTTTAGTGTAAATGCTAAGAGAATATAAAAGAATGTTCATGTAAATAGCTAAATGAAGGTGTAAATGGAATAATAAAAAAATACTTGAGTAATTCAAAAGAAGGCAAAAAAGTGGAGAAAGAGGAAGACAAATAGGAACAAAAAAATAGGAAAAAAATCAGATGGGAGTTATAATCCCAAATATACCCTTAATTACTGTTCTGGGGGTAGAATTGTGTCCCCCCCAAAAGATGTATTTAACTCCTAAATGCTGGTACCTGTGAACATAACCTTATTTTTTTAATGTTTATTTATTATTTATTTTTGAGAGACAGTATGAATGGGGTGGGACAGAGGGAGAGAGAGAGAATCCCAAGCAGGCTCCATGCTGTCAGCAAAGAGTCTGATGCAGGGCTCTATCCCACAAACCATGAGATCATGACCTGAGCCAAAATCAAGAGTCAGATGCTTAACCAATGGAGCCACCCAGGCACCCTTAAACATAACCTTATTTGGAAGTAGTATGACTGTAGACTTAATCAAGTTAAGACGTGGTCATATTGAATTAGGATAGGCTCTAATTCAATGACTGGTATCCTTATAAGAGGGAAATTTGGATACAGACACACAGGGAGAACATCATGTGAAGGTGGAAACAGAGTTGAGAGGGATGTGTCTACAAACCAAAGAATGCTAAATATTCCTGGCAACACCAGAACCAGGAGAGAGGAATTGAATGGATTCTCCCTTGGAATCTCCAGAAGGAACCGATCCTGCTGACTCCTGGATTTCAGAACTCTAGCTACAGACTACAGTCTAGAACAGACTACAGAAGAATAAATCTGTGTTTTTAGACTCCCCAGTTTGTGGTACTTTGTTATGACAGCCCTAGGAAATTAATACATTTACATTAACTGGATATTGAATATATATTTGAATTTAAAAACAAAGATTGTCATACTGCATAAGAAAAACAAAATTTAAAAAGTGGCAATATACTGCATGCAGGAGACATACCTTAAATACTAAAGAAGGGTTAAAATGAAAGGATGGAAAAAGGTACACCAAGAAAACACTAAAGAAAATAAACATGTAGTTATACAAATATCAGATAAGCTAGACTTTAAAGCAACGAGTTTACATAAAAAAATAGTTTATAAGATTCAAAAAATTTCAATCCACTAGGAAGATACAGCAATTAAAAATATATAGCAATTTTAAATTTACACACAACTGATTACATAGCTTTATAATATATAAAGCGGAAACTGACGGAAGTAAAATGAGAAAAAAACCTTTAGTAGATAGTTTTAACATAGTAGATAGTTTTAATACAACTAATACTAAAGAACAAACAGATTTACAAAAGCAGTACATTTCTAGATGATATGAACAACACAATTAACAAAATTGACTTGGTAACAAACAGAGCTGTATCCAACAATGACAGAATTCACACTCTTTTCAAGTCATCATGGAACTCTTGTCTATTGCTGGACCATATGCTGGGCCATAAAGCAAGTCTGAACAGATTTCAGAGAACTGAAATCATTCAGTGCCATCTCACTTCCATAAAATTGAACAAGAAATCAAAAGCAAAATGACAATCACAAACCTCCAAATGTGGAAATTAAACAATATATTCATAAACCACATGGTGAAGAAGACATCACAGTGAAGACTTAGAAAATATTTTGAACTGAATAACAGCATATTGGAATTTATGGGATGCACATAAAGCTGTACTTAGAAGGAAAATTTATAACCTTGAATGCCGAAATTGGAAAATGAAGAAAGAGTGAATATCAACTGCCTAAATATTCATCTCAAGAAGTTAGAGTAGGAAAAAAACATTAAGTCGTTAAACTAGATAAAATAGAAAAGCAGAAATAAATAAAAACAAACATACAATAGAAAAAAATCGACACAGCCAAAAATTAAATCTGAGGAAAGAATAATGTTCTGAGAAAACTTCTATGAAGATCTATCAGAGAGAGACAAGACACAAACCCCAAATATAAGAAATGAAAAAAGAAATACCTTGATAAATCCTTTTAAAAAATCATAAAAATAAGAGGAGATCATGAACAACTTTATGCCAATAAACTTTATAAGAAATGAACAAATACCCTGAACAACACATGTTACTAAAAATGATACAAAAAGAAATAGAAAATGTGAATTGTACTCCATCTATTAAGAAAATTGAATGTGTATTTAAAAACCTATCCTGAAACTCTAGGGATTGTATGGAAAAACTATGAAAATTAATAACTGAATTTAGCAAGAAAGAGAAATATAAAGTCAACATAAAAATCATTTTTCTATATGCCAGAAACACACCCAAATTTTTAAAAGATAGAATTTACAATGGCATCAAAAAACATCAGATGACCAGGAATATATCTAACAAAAGATATGCAATACTAACATACTGAAAAGAATAAAATGGTATTGAGAGGAAAGAACTAAATAAGAAGAACAATTAACTGTGTTCATAGCTTAGGAGACTCCTTTTTACAAAGATGCCAATTCTCCCTAAACTAATTTATAGATTCAACAGAATCCCAATAAAAATGTCAATGTTTTTTTATGAAAGCTAGGAAATTTTTTTTTAAAAAACAGAGCAATACAAAGGGTCAAAAACAGCCATGGGAATCCTTAAAGAGCAGCACAGACTTGAAAAACTTACACCACCACATATCAAAGTCTATTAGAAAGTTAAAACAGTCAACATGGAAGCAAAGACTAACAAAGAGGCCAAAGTAAAGAACAGAGTCCAGAACATACCCACAGACGTGTGATCATCCAAAATACAAGACAACGCTACCATGAAATGGAAGATGAATGGCTTTTCTGTGAAGGTTATTAGGTCAACTGGACATCCATATGGGAACAAAAAGGAATCTTGAGCCATACCTCACATAAAACACAAAAATCAAAAGGAGATGGTCTAAAATCTGAATATGAAAAAAAAAAACAGGAAAGCATTTAAGTGAAAACACAGACCAACTTCATGACTTTAAGAGAGGCAAAAATTCTGTAAGAGGCCATGAAAACTCTACATTAACTCCATGTAACAGATGTAAAATGGAGTGACATATAAGAACATATAAAACTATATGTAAGACTCCATGTTAAATATAGGAAAATTCTGCTACATCTGATTTTAAGATCTGTTCATCGAAAGACCCCAAAAAAGTGAAAAGTAAGCCCCAAGTGTAAGAAAAGATATTTTTAATATATGCATGTATGTATTTGCATGTGTGTGTGTGTGTGTGTGTGTGTGTGTGTGTGTCTGAAAAAGTACTCCTGTGTATAAAGAACTCCTATTCTTCAAATCAATAACAAAAGCATGTACTCCAAAAGAAAAATGGATAAAACACTTAGTCAATTAACCAAAGTGGATATTCAAATGATCAATAAACATATGATAAGACACTTAACCTTAACAGTCACCAAGGAAATGTTAATAAAAACCAGAATGAGATATCTGGTTTGGAGAATGACACCTCCAAAATGACTAAAATTAAAATAATAGTAACAATAACAACAGTACAAAGCATTGATGAAGATGTGGAACAACCAGATTTCTCAAACACTTCCTGTTAATAACCTATATTGATAAAGCCCCTCTGAAAACTGGAACTATCTATTAAAGCTGAATGTATGACACAGAACTTTCACTCCTAGACATATATCCACCAGAAATCTATACACATGTGCATGAAAAATATGCACAAGAATGTTCATAACAGCCCTATTTATAACAGCCCCAAATGGAAACAACCCAGTCCATTAACAATAAAATGGATAAAGAAATTGCAGTATTCCCATGCAATGGAAAATTATACAGCAATATGGATGAATGACATCGCACTACAAACATACAGATGAATGTCAGAAAAATAACTTTGAATATAAACAATCAAACACAAAAGAACTATATACCATATGATTTTGCTTATTCAAAGTTCAAACTCAGGTAAAACTAACTTACGGTGCGCGAAGTAAAAATAGTGGTGTGAGAAGTATCTGGGGTACTGACAATGCTGTAGGTCAAATACAGTGTTGTGGCATATTCATGGAAAGACTAAAGTTTCCACAACTTAATGAAGACTATGCAAGAATAAGCATATTGCCCATTTCTTCATTTACCCAGACAGAATGTGGTAAAAAGAATCTAAAAAAAATAAAATAAATGTTTTCAAAGCCTATGGCTATGTTAGCAATAAAAAAAAAAGTGCACACTCCATAAGTTATTCTATATTTTTTTCATTTTGATAAAATTAAAAACATGTATTTAATAAACAACTGAGCAGCAGCCTTTCTGTTCTATTGCATGTTTGGGAATAGTCTCTCTCTCTCTCTCTCTCTCTCTCTCTCTCTCTCTCTCTCTCTCCTTTTTTTGGTATAGAATTCCCTATTATTATTTTCCTGCCATGCTTTGAATCATCCAAGCCAAGAGTTGTTTTTAGCATTAAGCAGCTAACCCAGAAGCAAAGAAAACCAGTCACAAGAGATTATCTCCTTCAGGACTATTCTAGAATTATTACACATATGAATTATTTAAAAATTGGATAATTTTATGTGGCAAAAGGAAGAAGAAAGTTATAAATAGAAAAGAGTAAAAGATGTCACTAATTATTAACTAGGCAATATGAAAATAAACGCTTCCATAAATAGATTTTTATATTTTTTCCTTACACTAAATTTTCTTCCACTTCTGTTTCTTCCATCCTGTCCACATTGGTGGATTATTTATTGCTATTTCAGTTATATATTTCAAGAGAATGAGGTGACTGATTATATTTTTGCATAGTTGCTTGGTTTAAAATGCTGTGAAAGGAATTTATTTTTAAATTTGAAAGCTGTTACTATGACATTAAAAAAAATGACAACAGAAATGACTAGCAAAGAAATACTCTAAACATCTTTAGTTCTAGTGATTATAATTATTTAAGACCTCTTGCCCGTAATCCAAGCAATTACTACCTTCAAATGAAAGTAGATATTTCTAAGAAACCCCAAAAGCTACTACCTGAGTTTTATTGTTCTGGTTCTCCACTAATGTCTTACGAAATGTTTGCCATATCTCACAGGTTACTACATGAAAGGAGATCATTGTTTATAGTCCCAGTTCTGAGTCACTAGCCCTGAAATATTTCCTCCCACTACATTTCTTGATCTAGACCTTCCTGGCTATCTATTTTATTACCCTTTCCCCTCATTTATTTCATTTCTAGCATTATCTCACCCCTTAGACTTTTGTACTAGGCACTGTCAGTCGCACAGCTATGTCATCGGCTTCTGGCAACCTTGAGTAAATACTCTATTTTATCCCTGTGAGTTAGCAGATTGGCCCAGCAAGCTTGTTTTTACCACTAAGGAATTACCTCCCAAGCAGCTAATGCAGTTCTGGGGATTTGGTCCATTCAACACTACAGATATTTCTTGAGGGCCTACTACGTGCCCAGAACTCTGCCAGCTGCTAAAAAGAAAATGATGAGTAGAACAGAGAGTCTCGGCCCTTTGAGAGCTTTGATGGAAAAGACAGAGCTTAAACAAGTAAATACACAGATATATGATCACAGACTATAATGAGTGCTGGGAAGAGAAAGTACTTGGTACAAGGGTACTCCGAGGGCATATGATGGTTGGCCTGGCCCAGTCTGCAGGGTCAGGAAAGGCTTCCAAGGAAGTGACATTCAGCCAAGATCTAAAGAATGATAATTAGGCAGGGAGCCATACCAGGCAGGAACTTGCATGGCAGGATGAGGAATTTGTGTTCATGAAAGGGAAGAACTTTCTTTTGAAAAATTATTAATTAACCAAAGATAAGGGAAATGGGGAAAAACTGACATTTTAAAAGAGAAAATTAAATTATATTCTAGTGCAAGGATTGTTTCACTGCAAAAAAGAAACCTAATCACTCTTCAATTTTGCCGAGTCTCAGTGCCTCCAAAAGAGAAATTGAAGGACCCAGAGCTGTGATCAAGACATAATGTGGCATGAAGTTCTATAAGGGAAAATACAGATGACAAAGGGCAAAGTTGTAAAGTTAGGTATCAATTTATAGGAGAAGAAGACAGGGTCAAAATGCCAGACATCAGAATTACGGACAGCAATAGAAACACAGAAGAGGTAAGTTTAAGGTGGACATAATGTACAAACTGGCAGAATCATAATCATGAATGTTGTGTACCTGAAACTAATGTAACACTGTGTGTCAACTATACCCCCCACATTAAAAATAAATGATTTTTTTTTTTTGAAGATGGATATCTGGGGCATCTGGGTGGCTCAGTCGGTTAAGCATCTGACTTCAGTTCAGGTCATGATCTCACGGTTTGTGGGTTTGAGCCCCACATCAGGCTCTGTGCTGACAGCTCAGACCTGGAGGCGGTTTTGGATTCTGTGTCTCCCTCTCTCTCTGCCCCTCCCCAACTCATGCTCTCTCTCTCAAAAATAAGTAAACATTAAAAAACAAAAGTAGACATCAAAAGAGGGCCATCAGGTAAGATCAGAGTTTGAAGGTTTTAAATATATATACTCAAATATATATAACAGGTTATATGTAAGTGCTATATACTGTTAAATAGAAGTAAAACGCTGTCAATTTCATTCACAGTACCCTATGCAGGGACAAAAAATATATTTACACAGAGAAACAGAATGACACAACAGTTCTTTTTCCACTCATCTCTGCTTTAGGTTTAAATTGGACAGCTCCTGTGCTTCATAGATATTATCAAGAGAGTATCTAGCATTAACACAGACTACACACAATTATTCCAAATTAGCCTGGACATTTGATAAATATCCATCCCTGTGGAGGCAGAGAAGTAAGGTGGACAGCTCCCTAGACTTGAGTCCCGACAACATCTCTGAAAGCCTGAGTCACTGAACCTCTAACAGTGAGTCTCAGAGCAGAGAGTGCATTACGATCATCTGGAAGGCTTGTTAAAATGCAGGCTGTGTGGCCCTACACCCATAGTTTCTGGCTAGGTGGGTCTGGGTTGATGTCTGAAAAGTCCATTCCTTGAGAGCTTGTTTGGAGGTTATAGCAGGGGAGTGCAGCTACTCATATGCCCTTGATTGAGGAACAAAGATCTGTCCTCCTCTGTCCAGGAAGGTTGTCCTCTTCGACTGAGCATGCAGCTTTGGGAGGGATGCACATGGAGGAAGGGGACGCCCCCCTCGCCAGCCAGATCAGCCTAATCAACCCTGGAGATCAATGTGGTGACAGATGTTGCAGCCAGATCGCTCTCACATCCTGAAAAGTGCATTCCTAACCAGTTTCTAGGTGAGGCTGATGCTGCTGATTTTGAGAACTTCTGCTCTAAGGGTATGTTTCCTTATCTGCAAAATGAGGGTATTATTGCCTCTGCGGCCCACTCCACAGAGTTGTTGAATGAAACCAGTTATGTCCAATAAGGATACAATGTGTTTCATATTTTTCTTATATCTCACTGCAAAGGAAGATATCTTTGAATGACTGAATGCCTACATTTGATTAATAAAGTGATTCTATGTGAGTGTAAGAGAGTAATGATCAAACACCTAAGAATTCTTCCTAAGTAGCATTCATTTAAATGACATGGATAAACAGGAATTCAAATAGTAAGAGAGAGGAGGACTAGGGAGTGGAGTTAGGTAGCTGGTATATATTTTTTAAGTTTATTTATTTATTTTGAGAGAGACTGAGAAGGGGAGAGGTAGTGAGAGGGGGAGAGAGAGAATCCCAAGCAGGCTCCATACAGTCAGCACAGAGCCTGACGTGGGGCTCAAACCCACAAACCTTGAGATCATGACTCGAGCTGAAGATAAGAGTCAGACGCTTAACCGACTGAGCCACCCAGGTGCCCCTATAGCTGGTACTCTTGACATGATCTTACTAGATATTAAAATATTAAAATGCTTCCATACCGATTAGCAAATAACTGCTGTCTAAGTAACTGCTGTCAGTGCCATCCCCCGAGCACTGCAGACCCACAAAGGCATCTAAGAAGAAAATGGCTGACACAGCAAGGGACTGCCACCACCCTGCCTCGGCACCTGTGCCAATGCCTCTTCTGACTGGCATGTGCCCATGACACACTGATAGTTACATGCTTTGAATATCACCCTCAGAAAGGAGAGGGGATGAGATGACTGACAGCCCCTTGAAGACATATTTCTAGATCATTCCATTGCAAATACGTTCTTCCTCTGCATCTTTATTCCATCATATAAGAAGTTTCAGGAGACTGGGAAAGTATAATGGAGAAAGGAGAAACACCAAAGTGAGGAAAGGATTTAGGATTATATGTTGTTGCAGAATAACTTCACTTGGGTATTGCTAAAACCTACTCAGAAACGTGAGTTTAGAAAGATCTAAAGGACAAAGGACACAGCAGTCACAGAGCATGACTGGTCTACATCTGCCTCTCTGTTCCAGCATTTTCCAAATTGCCATCTGCCTTTGCAGCAGCTCTGCCACCTTGAGCAAGTTGGGTCTACAGCCTTGAAATTCTGAGTGGCCTTTGATGTTGCCAAGCATTGGACAGAAATGAGGAATTTCTACTTTGGAGCTAGGTCAATGTTGTCTCCACTTGTGTTCACAGAAAGGACATATTCTCCATTATTTCAGTTGAAATTTCTGAGCTCAAAATGGGATTCACTAACCCACAACAGAGTAACTGGAAATAAGAATGATCATTCTGGATTCCTTCAAATATCCCTGAATAAACTACTTCAAACCAAGATGACTCTTTATGCATTTCCTGAGCAATGAGGAGGTAAAGGATGCATCCTTAGAGTCATAAGAAACACCATTCCAGGAAACGTTTTCTCAAAAAATTCTCTTCCACAGATGGAATTGAAAAGGATAATGTAGAAACATCCATCTCCACTTGTAAAAATCTCACCCATATTAAAAGACTGGGGTTTATGACTAAAGTTCCTTCATTGGTTTCCACAGAAAATGCTGCCATTCTTTGTCTCTACCTCAATTATAACTACAAAATACTGGACACAATGAATGAGGCATGTAGTAAACCATAGTCAATGAAATGGTACATTTCCAATTCAATGTTAAGAGTCAAAGTGGCTATTTTCCTTCCTATATTCAGAGAGTGTCATAGGAACGCATATGTATTCTTTGTGTTTGAGAAAGAATTGCTTCTAAAGGTTGATCAGTTAAGGGCAATGCATAACATTAAGAAGAAATGCTCTTCTCGAGTTTGCCTTCCCACCAACAGTGCACAAGTTTCCTTTTTCTCCATATTCTTGCCAACACATGTTTCTTTTGTAAAAAAGTTAAAAAATAGAACTACCCTATGATCCAGTAATTGTATTACTGGGCATTTCTCTCCAAAATACAGAAACATGAATTCAAAAGGATACATGCACCCCTTATGTTTATTGCAGCACTATTTACAAATAGGCAAATTATGGAAACAGCCTAAGTGTCCATCAATAGATGAGTGGATAAAAAATATGTGGTATATGTATACAATGGAATATTATTCAACCATAAAAAGAATAGAATCTTGACCTTTTCAACAACACAGATGGAACTAGAGGACATAATCTTGAGTGAAATAAGCCAGTCAGAGAAAGACAAATACCATATGATTTCATTCATATGTGAAATTTAAGAAACAAAACAAAACAAAGGAAAAAAGAGAGAGAGGGACAAACCAAGAAACAGACTCGACTCTTAACTATAAAGAACAAAGTGATGGTTACCAGAGAGGAGGTGAGTAGGGGGATGGGTGAAATAGGGGATGGGATTAAAAACTAATTTATCATCATGAGCACTGAGTAATGTAGAGAATTGTTGAATCACTATACTGTACACCTGAAACTAATATAACACTGTATGTTAACTACACTGGAATTAAATATTTTAACTTAATAAAAAAGTAATAATAAAAATGAAAACTTAATAAAAATAATAAAAAGGAAATGTTCTTAAATGGATATGGAAACTCACTGAAAAAAAATACAAGGAAAGCTTAAAAAACTGAAAAAAAACTGGAGGAAAGCTATAAAGCACAGTAATACGTTGTATATAGTGAAAGTTACCAAGAAATGCTGCCCAGTTTGAGCTGTACAAAAGGGTGGGTCACTATTTGGTTGCGCTCTTGGGGCACCTCATAAAATCTACAGAATCATTTTATTGACATTTACTGAAACCTTTTAAAACCTTCATAAACTGGGGCACCTGGGTGGCTCAGTCGGTTAAGTGTCCGACTTCGGCTCAGGTCATAATTTGGTTCGTGAGTTCAAGCCCCGTGCCGAGCTCTGTGCTGACAGCTCAGAGCCTAGAGCCTGCTTCAGATTCTGTGTCTCCCTCTCTCTCTGCCCCTTCCCTGGCCATGCTCTGCCTCTCTCTCTCTCTCTCAAAAATAAATGAACAGTAAAAAAAAAATTTTTTTAAAAACCTTCATAAATTTTCAATGGAAATGGAAAACAAAAAAATACATTTCAAACGCAATAATAGTACATAAATGTTAGAGAATAAAATAATAAGATGCTGAATTCAGCATTCCAGAAATGTGACATTATCTAATTCTATAAGCCAGAGGAGAAGGGAACAAGTGGGAAAACGTGGGGCAACATAAAACAAGGCACATGTATGGAAAATCTGTGTAAGTACACTTATATCAGTGTTTGTTGAGTATCTTTGGCTCTTAAAATGACAGTGTTTTTAGGATCTTCAGAGAAAAGTGAAAGGAGAATGAGAAGATAGACACTAATGTTTTGGGGACAGAGAAGACTCTCAGTGTGACACAGCAAGCTTTCAAACTGACCAAATAAATGAAGCATTTTAAAAAAAGAGAAGCAATTCAACGAAGCAGGTAGATAATCAGGGGAAGGGTGGAGGCACAGGGGTGAGGCATAGGCTGTTCCTTTACTTATCTGGAAAGAAGTTTAGATCTTCACCAAGAACATATACCTAAATGAACTGAGCCTTGAACTGGCTGTATTTATTGGAATCACAAATATTATCATTTATAAATAAAGCTCCCGAGTATTTTTAAATTGATTGATTACAATGAATTAAGGCAGTTATAGATTTTTTATGACCAGGATTTCATATTAAAATCTATTGACTTGAAAATCAACATCCAAAGTAAAATCATTTAAACTGATGACAGGCAGCATATATAGTACTTAACATATAAGTACTTAACTCAATAGTGCTATATATTAGAAATTGGGCAGGAGGGACTATCATTACTACCTTTGCCACTTTCTAGCTGAGTGAACAAGTTATTTAATCTCACTGAACTTGAGATACTTCAGTAAAATGAGGATAACAGTACAATCCACTTCATACATATCATTGCTTTACTTATTAACTCACTACATGGTAAGATCTATGAGGACAAGAACCAAGACTCTTTGGTCCATCCTTACAAACTAAGTTCTTTTTTTATTTAAAAAATTTTTTTTTTAAATTTTTTTAATGTTTATTTATTTTTGAGACAGAGAGAGACAAAGCATGAACGGGGGAGGGTCAGAGAGAGAGGGAGACACAGAATCCGAAGCAGACTCCAGGCTCTGAGCTGTCAGCCCAGAGCCCGACGCGGGGCTCGAACCCATGGACCGCAAGATCACAACCTGAGCTGAAGTCAGACGCTTAACCGACTGAGCCACCCAGGCGCCCCACAAACTAAGTTCTTAGTATGTAACATTCTCTTGCGCACACACGCATGCACATGAATGTGTGCCTTTGGCAAACAAATCTAAGAAAATACTTATAAAGCACCTAACATATAGACACTATGTTAAGTTCTTAGAATTAACTGATAACAAGACAGAAATAGCACCTACTTGCAGGAGAATAAAATAAAGTTATATAGCTAAGTACTTACCATAGTGCCTAAAACATGATAAACTTAATATGAATGTTTCCAGATGTTGAGTCCTGTTTCCCCACATCTAAGAGACTTGTGCAAGTCCAGAGTCTTCCCCATGATTTTAGCAAATTCTCAAGGGCTGACTAGTTCACGGCCCCTCCCACCCTGCAGAATGTGTCCTTTACATCTCATGCTGTGCTAAAAGTTCATTCCTCTGTCTGGCTCCCAAGGAAGATTCTATTTCAAGAAATATTTGATAAGTTTAGTTAATTTTTTAAGTTTTTCAGGGAAGGGTGGCCTAGCTACAGTCTCCTACCATTTCAGCATACCCAACCTCCTCATTGTTCCTCCTTGTCTTCCTTTTCTGGTGCCCCAAGCAAATTGATCCTCTCTTCTCAAATGGGAAATTCTGTCCATATATAAGCACGGTATCATTTCATCTTCTGGCCCAAGCAGGCTTTTTATTTTATTTTATTTTTCCAACAGAAGCTGGCCCCTTCCTAAAGGCATATTCTCAAATCATGTAATAAACATAATACAATAAAATAATAACGGTTTTGCCACCTAGTTACATTACGTACTATTTTTATAATTATATCATCATCATCATCATTAGCATTAGCAGAAACCTCCATTTCTAATTCTGAATAGAACCACATGAAACAATATTAGATGGGCTATTAACAGGAAGTCTGAGATCCTATGAAAGAGGCAGCTTTCATTACATCCTGCCAAAACAGAAATACTCTCTTTCATATAACTGTATACGACATCTCTAAATAACCATCCACATGACTTGGAATTTTATATTTGCGGTCACAGAAGCTATATGACTAACACCATGCCAACTGTCTTAGCATTCTATTTGCTGTCTAACAAATCACCACAAACCAAGCGTTTTAAATCAACACTCATTTAGTAATTCACAGACTGCAGGTCAAAGTCTGACCAGGACTGAACTGGTCTTATAGGTTAGCATTTGGGCAAGGCTCAACTTTTTTTCCCCCCAGGTTTACACAAAGCTGAAATCAAGATGTCAGCCACACTGAGGTTCTCAACTGAACTTCAGAGTCCTCTTCCAAATTTATGGGCTGCTGGCATACTTCATGTATTTGCAGCTATATAACAGAGATCCCAGTTTCCTTGTTAGCTCTCAGCCAAGGCTTCAACTCCTAGAGGCTTCCTTTAGTTTCTTGTCATGAGGCTCCCACAGGCAGTTCACATCATGGCTTCTTACTTCCAGACCAGTGGGAGCACATCTCTCTAATATTTCACCTTCTTTTAATTAGGTCCTCTAATGGGATCAAGCCCACCCAGGATAATCTTCCTTTTGAGATCTCATCACATTCAAAGCTTCTGCCCACACTCAGGGAGAAGGAATTATACAGGGCATGTATACCCAGGGGTAGAAATCCTACGGCCATCTTAGCATCCTATTTCCCACACCGATTTTCCTGAAAACTATCTTCCACACAGCAACCAGTGCTCCTGAATGCACCTCTTCCCTGGAAGCCACAATCAAGGTGAAGTAAGGGGCTGAGACTCTCAAATGTAATAGCGCATTTCCATCTATTTCACATACTGGACTTTCTGACAGATAATTACTCTTTAATAAGTTGTTTTCCAGGTAAATAAAAATGTCCAATAAACCTTTGGACACAATGAATCACTTAAATATCACCCAGTTGTCAAAACCTCGTCCCTCATTAACATTCCATGATTTATAAGAAATAAGTTCAAATCAATCTAGAGCCTATAGTTTAAAATTCATGATAGAGTGAAAAGAACATTTATTTTTTAATCAAAAATTATTAAATTCAAGTTCTGCCTATACCAATTATTTATTCTGAAATTCTGAGAAATCTATAGTATCATTCACCACAGTTTTCACAGTAAACGTGGTGATAATAATTGTAGTAATAATAAAAATCTTCATAAGATTATTGTGAAGATCAAATGAGATCATGCATATAGTATAGTATAAAATGGCATACATATGTAATTATTAGGTATATTATTAGTATTATCAGCACTCTCCAAATTGTTTAATGGAAAACATTTATCTGCCTGACTCTTCTTCCTTCTTGTCCCATCTCACTCATATGAATTTTGTATCAATGGGAGCGGACACATGCAACAGAACGTGTTGCTATGGAACAGTAATAATTGATGAGGACATAGAATGTCTTTGTGGTCTACCAGTTGAAGAATATGCACGTAATATTAATCTGAACACATTTTACCATAGGGCCAGTGTGATGCCCAAACACATTCTATAGATGTTTACAATATTCTTAAGGATATGTTGAAAAGGATATGTTGTCAAGGTACTCGAACTCCAAACAAATTCCCTGACTATGGTACAAGAGCTATTATAATAGAAAAGACCAGTAGAAGCCATTGAGGTACTGCCTTCCTAAAAGCAATAGTAAATTTTTCAATAAATAATTGTTTTCTGGGGCACCTGGATGGCTCAGTCAGTTAAGTGTCCAACGTCAGGCCAGATCATGATCTCACCATGTGGGAGTTCAAGCCCAGCATGGGCTCCATGCTGACAGCTCAGAGCCTGGAGCCTGCTTCAGATTCTGTGTCTCCCTCTTCCTCTGTCCCTCCCCTGCTCACACTCTGTCTCTCCCTCTCTCTCAAAATAAATAAACATTAAAAAATTTTTTTTTAAAAACCCATTGTTTTCCTATTGGGCCACTCAGAGAACATTATTAAGCTCAAAGACCTAAAAAATTCAAGAATGATGATTCCTGTCACTTCTCCATTTAACTCTCCAAATTAGACTAGTGCAGAAGATAAATGAGTTCCAAAGAATGAAAGTCTTTTCAGAAGTAATAAGTGGGGAATATAATTATAGTTGGTATTTCAGATATTGTTTGTTACTGGATAAAACTTAAATAGCTTATTTCACCTAATATGCAGTTTTCATTTGATAAATGCATTCCTTTTTTTCTCTATTTTATTAAGACAAGAATACTACTAGTAAACTATTTTTACTTGGCAGGGCCAGAAGTTTATGTTCGCCATTCTGCCTTAGAGATACAACAAATCTCTCTCGCACAATCCCGCGGTGTACCATTTTAGTCTATAATATTGACTTCATATTACTGGAAGGTTTCTAGAGAGCAGCAAATAGTAGCTATCCCATATGACTCTATAAACCAAGTGTGTGGCAGAGATAGAAAAGTAATTCTCATAGAAATACATAATGTTGCCACCTCAGGGTAGTTTTTAAGAATCCATTGGTTTAGAGACTATCAGCATACTTCTTCCGAAGTGAAGAACCAGTTGCTATATCTTGTGTACCCAACCACCAAGGAGTAAGAACATCTCGTTAGCCAGTCTGATTTCGGAAGTGACATTTATCACTGACTCATTTCCAAATTATTTTTAAAAGTTGCCAGTTTTGAGAGGCCTAGAATAAAAAGAAAAAAAATTATCCCACTTGACTAAGATGCAGTGCAAATTGTTCTATTTTTAGTTATCATGATCAGACAATTGTAGTTACAAGAGAATCACAGCAGAGCCTTTTTGTCTTTTACGGCATAGTAACAAGGCCAACTACACCTAAGCAAATAACTTTCTTTTTTAAGAAAATATCTCCCAGATTCCTACTGATGTCTGGTAAAATTGAATGTCTGATTATGGGATGCCAAATAACCATGCTAGTTGATCTTTTATTCCTGAATTAAGTGTTATCTGATTAATTTTGATGTAACAGGCATATCCAACAGACCTCCATCTCCACCAACCGATGAAAATCACACACACACACATTATATATCTATAGATAGATAGATAGATAGATAGATCTATACACACACACACACACACACACACACACACATGTATGTATGTGTGTGTGTGTGTGTGTATATATATACATGATCAGATCCTGATAGCACAAATTGTTGATCATTTGGCTCACATGACCCAGTATGTATGCTCCTGATGCTTTTCTTCTTCCTTTAACTCACACCTATGTTCCTGGGAGTTCCTCATTACTAATTAGCTAAAGATGAAACCTCTAGCCTTTCTTATTGATGCTTCTTCAAGATATACAGGGACCAGGCTGAAGTGGGCTGTGAGAGTGTTACAGGCTCACTCAAGGATAGAGATAAAAAAAAAAAAAATGAAGAACGACAGTCCACAGCTGGCTGAATTTAAGCACTATGCATCACTTTTTATTTTGTCTGGAAGGAGCTACAGCCCAAGGTTAGCACCCACATACCAATTGCTTGGTAGTCTGGTCAAGTAATCAGAGTTATGAAAGAAATGAAATTGGAATTTTGGTGACCAAGAAGTTCAAAGGAAAAGTTAGGAGAGATTTTTTGGAATAGGACTAGGATATGAAGATATCTGTAGCCCATATGAATGCTAACCAAAAGGTTCCCCCCAGAAGAGGTTCTTAATCAGATGGGCTGGATAACTCCTTCTATACATGTCTGTTATTCCTGCCAAACCAGCTCAGCACTCTGGTGGCAGTAAATGAAGCTGTGCATGGGATCAAAATATGAATTTAACCTCTATAAGGCTAATCTGGATCTCACTTCTGTTGATGGCCCAACTTACCAAGTACAGGATCTATCCTCACTATGATGTGATATATTAAAGGAAGAAAGCTTCATAACCTAATTGCACATCACGGGATGCATAGTTTATGACAAAATTTGTATGGCACACTAGAGCAAACAAACAAGACTAATTCGTGCCAAAGCTGAGAGAATCATTTTAACAACATACAGATAGCCCAATTATGGTACACGAAAGTGCCATGGCAAACCAGTTGAAAACCATCATATATTAAGAGGATAACCTGACCGATCACATTGTCTAATTTTACTGTGGAAGATTTTTCAAATGTTCTCATGGGTACATAAACTTGTTTAAGATTTAGATTTATTTTTATTGCTTAACATGAGTCTCCCAGTATCACCATCCAAATTCCTTATACAACCATATGTATCTCACATAATGATGTCTCCAATGAATGCATTCAGTTTAAGCAAAAAAAAAAAAAAAAAAAAAAATAGGCTATCATTTAGGATTCATACTTTTTTGGGTACATACTCCAAGGAATGACCTTTTGAAAGCTTAGTTTGGGAAATAAAACATTGTGAGATTGAGTGACTTTCTCACATGAAATTTTATGCTATGAACCAGTGACTGATATACAATACTATTCAACAAGAGCCAGAATATAAAAACCCATGAACCAGGGATTTAAGTCTTTAAAAATTATACGCAATGACTAAATATCAGTTTTTCCTCTGACCTTGTGATTCTGAGTACTGCTGACTTGGATATTTTAATAACAAAGAGAAGAATATATTAGCAGGGAACACAATAATTCCTCTGTACAAGAAGCTGAAACTGTATGAATAAGTCATTTTAAATTCTTCATTGGCTATGATGCTTGGTGAAGGCACGAAGAATGTTGACTGGATAAAAGAAGCTACAAATATGTAAGTTATGACCTAAAAGCCAATGAAGAAAAAAGTTCCTAATGATATACATGTATACTTTGCCATTTTTCTCACATTTTATTTCCCTTATTATGATATATATGGTGAGTAAGGAGGTATCTATATTTACCATTTGGTCTACATGTTATGGAATATTTAGATGATAATATAACAAAACTAGAAAAAAAGACCTGAAGAATAGTCACCCCTTGACAGGTATGATTTTAGGATATCATCCATTGAAATATAAGGTCATCTGTAGCTATATCCAGGGAATTCTACATTTACATTAAGAAGGGTAATATTCAGAATGGTATATATGGTGGAAGGAGTGTCCTTGGGAGTCAAGGGCAGAGTATATTGCTGATCTCTATTTTTTTCTGCTCAGTATCTCTGAAGTCAACTCTGACAAACTGTCAGACATAGGACCTTTGTTTCTAAATACAGGAGTTGACCTATGTCGCATACTAAACCAATCACATTCCTTTTTTAAAAATTTTCATCTTTAAAAGAGCACTAAAGGAACTGATGGCTGTTGGAACTGAGTCATCCAACAAGAGCACTCAGAGTATCTCCATGACTCTCTACAAATGAAGACCTCAAAATTACCTCATTATTCTGAACCTAGCACCTGTTTGTTCAGCTTTGTAACTCTTTGAACTATGCAGGATGCTTTTAGTTAATTCCCTTTTTGATTTATTTAAGGTGGTATAGTCAAATTCTATTATTTGTAGGCAAATAATCCTAAGATTAAATGCCTAAGAATCTAACACATTTACAGAATTTATAGATTTTAAAACCAATCAGAAGTTTCCTTTATCTTTAAATTTCCATTCACAGTTACCTCAGAAATCCCCAAATCTGAGTTGGGATTATAAATATGTCAGTAATTCTGGAACTTAGCTATTGAGCAAGAATCACTCATAAAACGTGTTAACAACATAATCACACATAAAATGTGTTACTTAAGCAACACCCCCAAACTTATTAAACTGGAATATCTAGGGATAAAATCCAGAAATCTGTATTTTTCACAAACCACATGGACTAGTATACTTCATATTAAGGATAGAGAACTACTTGTTTAGACTCCCAAACTGGAATCTGGAAGTCATAGGACAATGGGGTCAATATCATATTTAAATCTATTTTTGTATCTCCAGTCACCAATTTATAAATTATAACATTTCAGCTTTTAAAATGAATAAATTTTTAATCTAGGCAGTTATTTTAAAATACTGCTGGGGTCTGCAGTGCAGTAGAATTTAGTATAGTTTAAACTTACTTTAAATGATCTCCTCCTAGACAAATGGTTCTTTCCCTGAAGCAAAATTTATAGCTTTACGGTATATGCAGTGAATAAAGTTTCTTCTGTTTCAAGGAGAAATGTTTTTCCCACTACTTTTATTGACAGCTGGTGCATCCATATTACAAAATAAATAGCAGCAGTTCACTTCTGGTGTGGCTGCGCAGTTCCTATCCAACCAACTCTCTTATAGATAACAACTATAAACACTAGGCAAATAGATGAAACAGCTTTCTGAAGTCACTGGAAAATAAGCAAATGTAGGAATAAGTTGCAGGGGAACTGAAACTTGGGAGACTGGAATGGCATACTGGGTGAGTTTTCTGGTTTTACAGCTCTTCTTCCTGAGGGAGATCCACATGGATGGCTGAAACTTGAATGGGAACCTGTGGTCTCACCAGTTCAAATAGCCAAAGTGCTGGGTGTGAGCACCACAGCACCTAAATACTGAGGCAGAATGGGGAAAGGTTTGATCCTCCCAAACAGAAAATCATAGACGGTGATCTCAAAGTTCTATAAATATACTCTGCTCAAATCTCTGGCTGACCCTTGTACTGTGTGTATTTGGGGCAAACTAAGAGCTGGCTAAAGCTAAAAGAAATGAAAAGAGATTACAGTTTAGAATTTGGTTCCAGCCAAACAAGCAAGCAAACAAACAAAAATATCAATACCATCTGGATGAACATAACAGAATTCAGAATCTTGATAATGTATCCTTCAAAATGTCCAAGATGCATCCCAAATTACTAGATATAAAAGGAAATGAGAAAGTGTGATCCATAATCAAGAGGGAAGGGAACTGACTGACACCAAATATGAGATGAAACAGATACTAGAATTAGGATACAAAGATCATATAATTCCTCAATGATATAAAGAAAAATATGCTCATAATGAATGCCCAAGTAAAAAAGCACAACAGAAAACGAAAGACAACTAAAAACTACAATACTAAATACTACAGATATAAGAACTAATTTTTTTTAATCAAGGGAATAGGTTTAACATATATTGGAACTAATAGATAAAAGAGTCAGTAAACTTGAAAACAGACCAACCAAAAATATCTAAAAAGAACTGAGGAAAAGATTTGAAAAAAATAAATGGCTTCAGTGATCTGTGAAACAATATGCAAAGGTATAACGTACATGTAACTGGGCAATGAGAAAGGGTATAAAGCAAGCAAGAATTGGTTACAAAAGCTACCTGAAAAAATGATGACCAAAAGTGCCTAAAATTTTTGGAAGATATAAGTTTTAAATTTCAAAAAGCTCTGTGAATTCCAAACAGGATAAACAGAAATACCACACATAGGCATATAGTCACACTGCTAAAACCACAAATAACAGTAGATAACTGAAAGCAGTAAGAGAAAAATAGCATGGGATATATAGGAGAATAATGATATAAAATTATCTGACACTAATCAAAAGCAATGGAGGCCCCAAAACTATAGAATAATATCATAAAGTGTTTCTGAAAGAAAAATATTTTCAAGTTGGAATTGAAAATAGCCTTAAAGAATGGAGGCAACATAAAAGCATGTTCAGATAATTAAAAACTAAGGTGGAAAGTAGATCTGTATTACAAGAAATATTAAAGATCTTTGAGCTGAAGGGAAATGATACCAGGTAAAATTGAGATATTTTGGAAAGAATAATATTCATCATAAAGACAAATGTGTGGGTAAATATGTAGCACTTTCTAACTCAATTTACTAAAAATACATCGTTTAAAGCAAAAATTACCACAAATGGTGCAGTTCACAACAAATGTGTAGGTAATATCTGTTATAAATATAGCATAATGTGGAGGGGCATAGTAAATGGGCCTATATGACTGCAAGGTTCTTACATTTTACATAAACTGGTGCAATATTAACCCCAAGTAGACTTGAAAATTGAAATATATATATATATATATATATATATATATATATCCCTAAGTAACCATTAAAAAATAGAGTGATACAAACAGGAGTGCTGATGCATAGGGGCACAAGTACCCCAATTTATAGCAGCACCTTTTGTTAAAAGTCAAGTTATAGAAACAGCCCAAATGTCCATCAGCTGATGAATGGATAAGGAAGATGTGGTTTATATATACAATGGAATACTACTTGGCAATGAGATAGAGTGGAATCTTGCCATTTGCACCAATGTGGATGGAACTGGAGGGTATTATGCTAAGTGAAATACATCAGTCAGAGAAAGACAGGTATATGTTTTCACTCATATGTGGAACTTGAGAAACTTAACCGAAGACCACGGGGGAAGAGAAGGGGAAAGATTAGTTTCAAACAGAGAAGGAGGGAGGCAAACCATAAGGACTCTTAAATACAGAGAACAAACTGAGGGTTGATGAGGGAGTGGGGAGAGGGGAAAATGGATGATGGGATTGGAGAAGGGCACTTGTTGGGATGAGCACTGGGTGTTGTATGTAAGGGATGAATCATGGGAATCCACCCCCCAAACCAAGAGCACACTATATACACTGTATGTTAGCCAACTTGACAATAAATTATATTAAAAAAAAATAAAGTGATACAGCTAAAAATATAATAAATTAAAGTGGAATTACATGAAATATCCAATTAATCCAAGAGAAGGCAAGAAGGGAGGTATATAGGGACGAAAGGCAGGAAAGACAAACAGAAAACAAGAAGTAAAATATTACACCTACTTCTAATCATATGAATAATTACTTTAAATAAAATGTTCTATCTATATAAAAGACAGAGATTATTGAAAGAGATAAAAATAATAACAAAAAAGGGTAGACCAAGCTATATGCTAAGACACAGGTTGAAAGTAAAATCATGGAAAAAGAGAGCATGTATAAAGTACGCATAACATAGCTGAGTGGCTATATTAATATCAGATAAAGTAGATATCTTAAAAAAACAGTAAAATATGAAAATTTTATAATTACAAAAAATTAGAAAGTTTTTAAAAATTTGGACATTCCCAATTTATCAGGAACACATAAAAATAAATTGCACTTAATTACACTTAAACCTCAATTAAGTGATTTCCATATTTTTTTTCATGCTTGTTTTCTATAACTTAATAGAGAAAATGCTCCTGAATTAGCATACTACTTTTGTGGTGTTCATGTTTATGTGTAACATTGCTGATTTCCATCCATCATCTTATGGTACATACTTGCTATGAAGTTACACCAAAAAGCCAATTAATTCCTATATTCTATATTTCCTTGAAAAGTTTCCATATTCAGTCAAGAGATGATATTCTTAGTAATCTCCCTAAAATATATCATTTACCAACCAAATTATTTCCCATGATCAGTAACCAAAATAGAGTTTCTTTTTTTTCTTTCATGTTTTTTCGCTGTATCCAAATTTGTGTTTGTGTACATGGATGCATATATATGGGCATATGTTTATACATATACATGCTTTCTTATTTTAAAAGCACATTTGATCCATCTGTGTCACTCCAGCCATATTAAAGGCCTAGTCAAAAGTACTGGCAAAGAACATTGTGCAAATACAAAAGCAAGCAACAGGAAGCAAGGATACTCTGCTCTTCCTCTATTTTTTTAAATTAACCTTATGATTAGTGCAATAAAAGAGAAGGATGACCTGATTTATTTTTAAATCTGTTTTCAAATTTTATTTTTTTTATTTTTTCATTAAAAACAATTTCTAATGTTTATTTATTTTTGAGAGAGAGACAGAGCATGAGTGGGAGAGGGGCAGTGAGAGATGGAGACAGAATGTGAAGCAGGCTCCACACTCCAAGCTGTCAGCACAGAGCCCGACGCAGAGCTCAAACTCATGAACCACGGGATCATGACTTGAGCCAAAGCCAGACGCTCAACCGACTGAGCCACCCAGGTGCCCCTGTTTTCAAATTTTAAAATAAAGAACAGAGAGAATGAGAGAGAGAAAGAGACAGAGAGAGAGAGAGAGAGAGAGAGAGGAAAGGCAACTGACCAAATATCCAGGGCACAATTACAATGTTTTCATGAGCCAGTGACAAATGAAATAGTAATTTTTCCAATACTCTGTATCTATTACGATTCAAATGCAGGCTGTCTAACCAGAGAGTCTACCCTTTAAACCCACTGTATCATTTCACCAAAAATAACCAAGTTGTAAAAACACCGATGTTTTTTTAAGGGTTCATGATGAAGCATATCCTCAGTATGGTGAACTAGCAAGTCTTTTTTGGAAATCTTATCCATTGCCCTTCCTATTTAAAAAGTAAGGTATATGATACAAATACAATATCTATTTGAAATATCAGAATTCATTTACAAAATAAAAACTCTTCTAATAGGTAAATACTATATGAAATCTCAAGAATCTATTCTTCAGATAGGAAGAATCTATTCTTCAGCTGATTTGTGGGTTGACTCCATCTACTATGTATTTTCTTGATACCCGCCATGACAAAGGTCCAGAAATTTTGGAATAAGGCTACCTAATTTCTCAAGGTTAGTGGACATTATCAAGATGGCAATTACCAGTCAGAATTTCTTGTTAAATTCTGTGTACATTCCCTTTAGAGAACTAAATCTATTAGCTGATATGAAGTATTAAATAACTACAATTTGTAAGATATTCAGAGGTTGTGAAATGTGTTCCATATGAACATTTTATTTAATCCTCATAACAGTTGTGTGAGATAAGAATCCCCATTTTATAGACCGTGACATGGAAGTCTAGATCTGCTCTCTAGCCACATGATTGGTAACTGTCTTAATTATAGCTGTTCTTAAGCTTGTTATTTGAACCTTAGAGTCACCCATGCCGGCTATCCCTTACATTTATCATAAATAATTACAAAAATTCTTAAATGGCAAATACCTCCCACAAATAATGACTCACAAAGCAGGTACTACGCAACTGACAGTTTGTATGTTCAAACCCCCTAAGTGAAAGTAGGGGGTCAAGCTACTTGTGGGTGGACACGTGGAGGAAGGCAGTCAGGCTTGGAGGTACGTATTAGGATTGTGGTGGGTCTTCCCTCACCCGAGTGATAGTGCACAAGGTTAATTAGCAACTAGAGGCATCTATCGTTTTGGGGTGAGGTTGCTATGGTGAATACAGTACTATCAACATTTCCCATTGAAATTAACTGGAATTTAGTCCCTAGGGCAACACAAGTGGTGCTGGTCAAAAAAAAACAAAAACAAAAACAAAAACAAAGGGTCAGGTTCTTCCTAGTTGATTAAAAGGCTCAGACTCAAAAATGCTATTTAATTGCTGTCTCAAAGTATATAATTAACAAAAGATGAAAAAAGTGGCTTTTTTACAAGTTCTAAAGAATGTTATTTAGCAACATCAGACACTAAAGAAGTAATTTTCTAACATCAAAGTATAAAAGCATAAATCCAGGTAATTACTAATTACTAGCAGCCAATCTATGTCTTATTTGTCAGTGAGATAGAAAATAAGTGAAAACATATTACTCATTATTGAAGAAATAAGCCATTAATCACATATAAAGACAATATTAGTATCCAGGATTGAACAGATATGTACCCATTCTGAGATACATTCTTATTTTTCAGTAGAGATTATGGCTCTACTCTGTCTAAACCCTTTCGTGTGTTCCTATTTCTCTGGGACACACGGAGATAATGTGTAAGGTATCTATTTTGCCACAGCCAGCAGCTCAAGCAGTATTAACGGAAGAGATTCTAAGTAATTTGTTATCAGAGTAGATGGTCTTATTTGCAGCTAGCATGAAGTAACTCCAAATTTCATTTTCAGTGAAAGGAGTAAAGAAGGGGAGGGAAGGAGAGCGAGACAGAAGGACTGAGGGAGAGAGGAAAGGAAGGGACAATGGGATTTCTTAAATAAAAGCAGCTAGGATAATTTTTTTAATCATACATTTATACCAGATAAAACAGATACAATTCTAGGCATCTTCTGTCCTGGAGAGTAACATTTTCTTCAGTGACCTTCTTCCATGTGAATTTATAACTGTTTTTAGAAGTAGTAAATTAAAAAGAAAGACCCTCAGTGTTTATATCTGGATAAATTACAAAAATAGCTCTCCTAAACTTGTATTATGATGCATAAGTGACCGATTCATCCTTAAATCCTTGGACAAAAAAAACCCAAAAACAGAATGCTGGGGCTGGTTAATAGGCATCACCATAAGGGGATGGGAGGAGGAGACAGGGAGAAAAAGGAGAAGAAGCAGACCAAATGGAGAAGGATTTTTGCTATGCTTGGTACCAAGAAAACATAGTGGATGGAGTCAACCAACTCATCAGCTGATAAATTACTTGATTTTTTTCCCTATGAACTAGTCAAATAGGCTGAGTATTCACTTATTTAATTGATCAATCTTCCTTTTGAAAACAAAATCCTGAGTGTCGTTTCGGTAAAGATCTTTACCACAAAAGCACTAGTTATAATCAAACAACAAAGAAATACTAAGAACTTTTAAAAAATACCTAGAAATGCTACATGAAATATAACCACCAGTTTTTAAATAGAAACCTGACCTGGGGTGCCTGGGTGGTTCAGTCAGTTAAGCATCTAATTCTTGATTTTGGCCCAGGTCATGATCTCATAGTTCGTGAGATCAAGCCCCACATCGGGCTCCGTGTGCTGACAGTGCGAAGCCTGCTTAGGATTCCCAATCTCTCTCTCTCTCTCTCTCTCTCTCTCTGTCTCTCTCTCTGCCCCTACCCTGCTCATGCACGTGCATAAGCTATCTCTCTCAAAAACAAACAAACAAAACAAAAACAACAAAAAACACTTTCAATGCAAACCTGACCTTGTAATAACGAAGTCACCAATATCAGAAATTAAAAAAGACCTGGAAAGCTTTCAGTGTAAGCCACATTAAGCAGCTAGGTGAGGAAGGATGTTAAGGCAGGGATGGAGCATTGAGAGGGAGAAAAGCAACCATTTCACTTAAATAGAGACACAGATTTTCAGACCCAAAGGAGAATAGGAAAAAAAAAAAAAAAAAAAGGACAGGGGCACAGAGACTTGGATCATGTCGGGACCACTAAGAGACCGACCACAATCTAAAAACAGGAGAATACTGAAAACCTGTCCATTAGCACAGGGAGAATATGGGGATTCACCTCATCCATGAGTGCTGCTGTGACAAATCCCGCTGCTGGCCTGCTAGGTGGGAGCTGTAACAGCAACTGGGGGGCTCGCATCCCCACCCACTGGTCATGCCAGGTGAAAGGCTGGTGCTCTCCCAAACTCAAGCCCTCATCTGACAGTACAGGCCTGGAGCCAAAGTTCCGCCAGGTCATACTACTGTGTATGTTTTGGTCTCTGATCCTGCCAGAAGAGGAACCAGTGTGTCCCTAATCATGCAGCTTAAAAGCACTAGAGCCCAAATGTTAACATCTCCCTTTCAAAGCCTCTCATCAGGGCCTGCTAGAGCTGTTTATGCTGCCCTAGAATGTGATGGGCAACAGGGGGGCTGTTCCTGATGTCCCCTATGTTTTCCCTAATGTGCTTCGGTGACATATGTGTGCTGCCTGGCCATTTACCTTTGTCAATCTAACGGTCTTTCAACCTCTAAACTGTTATATTATATATAAGCTTCTTTCTTGCTCAAGTCACTGCATTCTGAAATCTCTTGTTGCAGCAGCTTAACCTATATTCCAACCAAAAAAAAAAAAAAAAAAGGCAGCATTCTGTCAGGTTGTAGACCTCCAAGACACCTGCAGGTTTGATGATTCACAGGACTCACAGGACTCAACAAATTACTGCACTTTTGGCAAAGACTTATTACAGTGAATGGATGCAAAGAAAAATCAGCAAAAGAAAAAGGCATATGAAGTCCAGAGGAAACCAGGCACAAGCTTCCAAGAGTCCTCTCTGAGTGGAGTCACACAGGATACACTTAATCCTCGCAGCATGAGTCGCGACCACACATAATTAGAGACTCAGTGTGCAAGGTTTCTATTGGGGGTTAGTCATGTAGGCCACCTCTCCCTGGCATGTATCCAGATCCCAGATTCCCAGAAAGCAGGTGCTCGGCATCCGCCACACTGTTTATACACTTTAGGCACGGTGACAACAGTCTGGGAATGGTAGAAACCTGAAATTCAAGTTCTCAGATGGCAGCCAAGGACCAACCTTGCAGGCAGGCCTTTCTGAGGACAGCAATCTCAGGATTGCGATGTTAACTCTATATATGTATAACTAATATTGTAGATTTATAGATCTAGTAAAAATATAAAAACATTCACAAGAATCATTTCTATTAAAATTTGTGAATGGATACCTCTCGGATAGGAAGGAGTGCAAAGGGATGAATAGTGGACCTTTAACTGTATCTATAATGTTTTATTTAATTTTTTAAGTTTTTTAATGTTTATTCATTTTTGAGAGAGAGAGACACACAGTGCAAGTGGGGGAGGGGCAGAGAGAGGGAGACACAGAACACGAAGCAGGCTCCAGGGTCCAGAGCTGTCAACACAGAGCCCAACGCGAGGCTCAAACCCACAGATGTGAGATCATGACCTGAGCCGAAGTAGGACACCCAACTGACTGAGCCACCCAGGTGCCCCATATAATGTTTTTTTTTTTTTAAAGCGTAAATATCCAAAGCACATATGGGAAAATATTGATAGCTATTTAAACTTCTAATGCATACATAAGTAAGTGCCTATAATTTTATTTGTGTTCATTTTGTACCTTTGAAATATTTAAGTTAAAAGATGAAATTAGACAATGCCTAAAAGACTAAAATCATACAAAAGGGAAACTATCTCTCATCAAAGCATATCATCTGGAAAGAACTATGCAGTGGAGAAACAGCTGTGAATCAACCGAAATGTCCCAAGATTAAGAGAAAAAAGTTTTAAGGTCTATAAGACTATGTCAAATTAAGTGACGTTTGTAAATATCCTAACAAATATTTTGGAACAATGGAGATAATGGGCACCACGAAAGAGAATCATAGTTTAAAGCAATATTAAATGTTCATCAACAGCCAATCAATCATGAATGCCCCCCACACACATCATTCTATCGAGAAAGCCACAAAAGTTCTTTACATATTTTAGAAATATTACCTACAACGTAATGAGAGATGAAACTACCTAGAATTTAATAGTAGTTCATTAGTTTACAATTTACTTACATTTTCCTAATAATGGCGATGGGGAAGACAAGGGGGGACTATGTGCATGTGTATACCTGCAAGAAAGAGACAGAGAAAGAAACAAAAACAGATGGGAAGAGGAGAGGGGACACAGGACAGGGAGACAAAGAATGAATATGAATGAAAGAGAATGTACTTCTGGTGTCTACAACTAATTCAGGTATTTCCAAATCTAATATGCACTAGAGATGCAAACATCCTGCGTTTTCAAATAATACTTCCTCATTATGCTTTTTCAAGATATTTGAGAAAGTTCAGCTTATAAAAAGAATGTAACGTAACAACTAAAATCATCTTTTAGTAAGTAGGAAGTACTGGAAAATTTGTAGAGTGATCACAGCCCGGTAGCATTAATTTGAGAAGGCCTGAATAAGAATTACATTATGGAATATTAACCAACTCTTTTAAAGCCACTTTATATTTATATTTAAAATAATTTATATTTAATTTATATTTATTAACTTATATTTAAAGTAAGAAGTACGCTCATTTTATGGTGGTGTTGAAGATGTACCAGGTGCTGCTCTAAGTACCCTATCTCAGTTAATTCTTAAAAGTACCCAATAGGAAAGACACTATTTCATTCCTAGTTCACATGTACAGAAACTGAGGCACTGAAAGTTTAAGAAAATTGTCTCAGGTGGAGCCCAGATTCACCTGGCAGCCTAGATCCAAAGCCTGTATTTTTAACTTTACTTACTTCACCCACTTCATTTCCTATTATCTCATACTTTATGAAAACATAATATTCCACCAAAAATAACTACATCTCCTATACTGATTACTCATAATTTTGGCAAAGCCAATGTTATTATACAGGAAGGAGCAAAAGGGTATGTTTCTCCTGTGAATTAAAAGGAGGCTTCAGGAGCATTTCTCCCATACCAGTATTCCAAAGCATAGCAAAAACACCTGTCTGGGAAAGTGCCCCATTTCCTAAGCTGTTCTATAAATACCTGAAAGCTATTTTTAAAAAATAATAAAATAAACTGTTGAAAACTGTCATGCCTTCCTAACTTCCCAATGATGACCCCTTTCTCCTGGGCTCCTAGAAAACAGAAATTCAGGCCAAACATTTTTTTTTTTTTTTTTTTTAGCTCCTTTTATGTCCAGAGCAGTGGAAAATCACTGTGAGCCACAGGGACAACGAACTGCCTTAGAAAAGCATGCTGATGAAATTACAGGGCCCCAGACAAGGGTACTCATCTTCCAGACTTCTACTGCAATCTCTGTTCATCACACCACATCTGTGGTACTGTATTCAGTCTCGGGTGCCATCATTTAAATGGGACAGTAGAAATACTTTACAGGGAAGAACATTCCTCGCTCAATAGCGCTTTTCACTTCCAAAATACTAAATGGTTTACATTTACTTACTATGTGTATATTACCTCTCTTCTACTGTTACAACGGGTGTTGGCTAAGGCAGAGTACAAGGATGAGGAGAGTACAAGGTTAGAGGAGAGAGAAAGAAAGCGGGGAGTATTTCTGGCAAAAGAAATGGCATTCCCTGAGGACCTCATGTGCAGTCTGGTGACTCTAGTTAATAATATTGTTTTATATGCTTGGAATTTGCTGACAGAGTAGATGTTAAGAGGTCTAAAGCCCCTCACTGCCTCCCTACGAAAAAGTAACTGTGAGGTGAGGGATGAGTTAACTTGTTTGTGGGATGTGTTTGAGGGATGTGTTAACAATGTATACTAAAGCTTGGGGTTTTAGGGCAATGAATCTATTCTATATGATACTGTAAGGTTTGACTCATGACATGTATTTTGCAAAATCTATAGAACTGCACAACAACAAAGTAAATTCTAATGTAAATAATGGAATTTTGTTAAAAATATTTTATCAATACTGCATCATCAATTGCAACAAATATGAGAAACCGTGTACAGATGTGGGGATAAAGGGAGTATATGGGAACCCTGTACTTACTGCAAACTTTTTCTGTAAAACCAACACTGCTTTAAAAATAAAGTCTATTAAAGAAAGAAAGAAAGAAAGAAAGAAAGAAAGAAAGAAAGAAAGAAAGAAAAGGCATTCCTAAAGGCTCACACTGAAGAGAAAGCTTAGTAGTCCAGGAACTGAAATTTCTGTACAGCTGGACTGTCGACAGTGAAAAAGACAGAGAGAAAGAAACAGAAAAACAGATGGGAAGAGGAGAGGGGACATAGGACCGGGGAGACAAAGAATGAATGTGAGTAAAAGAGAATGTATTTCTGGTGTCTATCACTAATAGGCAGTCATAGAACAGGCCAGCGGGGAAAGTGAGGGTCAGATCATCAAAGCCCATGTGAGTCAGGACAAGAAAGGGCTTTGAGGGGTCGGGGGGACGGGCGCAGGCATAGATGGTCTTGGGAAAGGGGCAGAGGAATAATGAGAAGCCCCTGAAATGGTTACAGAATCACTGTGAATACAATTTGGATAATGAACTAGAGTTGCACCATATGAATTTGTCAATATTCAACTGTTTTGGACCTACATGGTGGCAATTACCTATGGTTCAACCTCATTAAAATCTTCCTAAAGAAAGCAGGACTGGAGACCAGAAAACTGTTAAATACTGTGGGCAAAAATGAGGAAACACCACACAGTGATAGTGAGAATATGATTACTGAAGTGGAGAAGGTAGATGACAACATGTCAAGGCAATTAACAGATGGGATGCTTGTGTAGGGGGAAAAAGAAAATAACTAGATGACTTAAAATCTGGGTTTAAGAACTTCAGGGAAACTTAGGAGACATAACAACTATATCTAATCACCCACCCCTACCTTATTTTGCAATCAGAAAAATGATGTATTTTCACTCTTTCATTCAAAAGATGTATTAATGAGGGGTGCCTGAGTGGCTCAGTCGATTAAGCATCTGACTTTGGCTCAGGTCATGATCTCATGGTTCATGAATCTAAGCCCCACATGGGGCTCTGCACTGACAGTGTGGAGCTTGCTTGGGATTCTTTCTCTCTTCCTCCCTCTCTGCCCCTCCCTTACTTGCATTTATTCTCTCTCTCTCTCTGTGTCAAAATAAATAAACTTAAAAAAAAAAAAAGTATTAGGAGTATGTTCCAGGTTCCAGGCCCTATGCTGAACACCATGACTATAAAGAAGCTTCAAGGAGCTTAAAATCTAAGATGTCCATCTGGAGGGTGATTACAAGCACAACAGACAAGTAAGCCCCTTAGATTTCTGTGCTAGTAGCTAATGAGGACCAGAAGTCCTACTTCCTGACTCCTAGAGACGCAGGCCCCTTCCACTGCACTATGCTGCTCAGATTTACTAAGCTTCAGTTGAGATAAGCAGCTATAGCTAAGTCCCTTAGCCTCACCATTCCATCTAGGAGCAAGAGAAGGGGCAGCAAGGATGGAAATTAAGCTGGCAAGCACAACTCTTCCCTTCCACAGCCACCCCACAGCCTAGTGGCCCTGTTGCTGCCTGAGCTTAGGGTGCCCATGTTTCTAAAGCTATTTTCCCTAAGTGTAGCCCCATCTATCACCACCCTATCCCATCAATTTCTTCTTGCCTTCTTACAGATAAAAAATTCCTCCCTCTTAGGGGCGCCTGGGTGGCGCAGTCGGTTAAGCGTCCGACTTCAGCCAGGTCACGATCTCGCGCGGCCCGTGAGTTCGAGCCCCGCGTCGGGCTCTGGGCTGATGGCTCGGAGCCTGGAGCCTGTCTCCGATTCTGTGTCTCCCTCTCTCTCTGCCCCTCCCCCGTTCATGCTCTGTCTCTCTCTGTCCCAAAAATAAAATAAAAAACGTTGAAAAAAAAATTCCTCCCTCTTAATCCAAAGTAATGGAAAAATGGTATGATTATATCATAACATTATTTTGTACCGAAATTCACTTTACCTGAAAATTCAAATTACCCTTATAGTTTTGATTATGTCTGCCCTTCACCTAGGTACTAGGGCAAGGTGGTAGCTAGGTTTAAAGCTCATCACCCATTTTCTCCAAGAACAGTTCTAGAAGGAGAAAAGCAAGAAAAGAGAGGTCAGGGGGATAAAGGAAATTCTTTCACTGACTTCTTTGTTTAAACCCAATTTATTTATTTTTTTCTTTTTTTTTTTCTTTTTTTTACTCCATGTTATTTCAAAGATAACAATGTAGCTAACTTTATTTTCTTTCTAGCAGTCAGGTACCAGAAAGGAAATTTTGATGCACACTTTGTCTTCAAAAGATTGCTCCTGGAAAACATTCTACTTCCATCTTTCAGATATTTTGCAATGGAAATAGTATTCCCTACTTCCTTTCCTTCCTCCTATGACCTGGAGTTTCAGATTGGAATTGAAACCTGCCATGAGTATGATTTTTTTTTCTTTTTTTAACAATATTATTGACTATATTCCCTATGCTGTACCTTTCGTCTCTGTGATTCATTTGCTTTATAACTGGCTTGCATAAAGATTTGTACCTTTTTATCCCCTTCACTTATTTGGCCTATCTCTCCATTCCCCCCACCCCTTCTGGCAACCACTGGTTTGTTCTCTGTATATTAGGTCTGTTTCTGATGTTTGTTTGTTCATTTGCTTGGTTTTCTTTTTTAGATTCCACATATAAATGAAATTATGTGGTATTTGTCTTTGTCTGTCTGACTTATTTCACTTAGCTTAACACCCTCTAGGTCAACCTATGTTGTCACAAATGGCAAGATGTCATTCTTTTTTATGGCTGAGTAATATTCCCTTGTATATGTATACCACATCTTCTCTATCCATTCATCTGTCATTGGACACTTGAGTTGCTTCAATAACTTGGCTATTGTGAATAATGCTGCACTGAACACAGGGCACGTATATCTTTTCAAATTACTTTCCATTTTCCTTGGGTAGATACCTAAGAATGGAGCTCATGGATCATATGGATTATATGGTAGTTCTATTTTTAGAGATACAATTTTCATAGACTTGAAATGAGAATAAGCAGGAGAACCTGAACTAAAATGTGCACTACTTCTTTCAGGTTAGTAGAAATTCCTCTTTGTTGTTTTAATTTTTTCTTTTCAAAAATGAAACATGAATGCACGTTTGCATTTTAAAAATTGAGCAAAACAAATAGGGCAAAAGTCTTCCCTCACCATCTCACCTCCCAATTATTATTCCACTCCCAGAGGAAATCATTGTTCTTTGTGTTCTCACCACCACCAATTTTGTCATTAAAAGTCAGAAGCTAAATCTTGTTACTCTCAAACATAATATTTTGACATGTAATGATAAAATATATAATCAATCCTTTCATATCCAGAATATATACAAAAATTTAGAATCAAAGACATTTAAAAAATGTAGAGATCCTTTATCTCTAGATAAAGGATAAACTTAACTAGAATATACTTATTTTAAGAAAATATATAATGTCTGCTGGATTAATACAATGATAATCCAGGATAAGAAATAGTGTTAAGAACATCACCTCTTCCGTTTTCACATATGCCTATATAAAATAATCAGCACAAACCATGTATTAAATTTTTGGAACTTTTTTCCTTCATTAAAGAACTTAACTTGAAAACAAACTATATTCATGCAAAGAACAGTAGTAAATTGAAAATAAACAGCCCAAACAGTCTATATCTGGACATAAATACTGACTCACTCTTTTTTTTTTTTTTTTTTTTTTTTCCACACTGATTTTCCCACAGGAAGGAACAGATTAAAGGGTGGATTACTTCAAGCACTATAAAGGTCTCTAGACTGACCCCTCTCTTAGAGGGAACGCTTTCAGAGGAATAATGCTATAAAGAACAGTGAAAGCCCAAGAAAACCCACAACTGAGCCCTTCAGAGGGCCCTCATTCACAGTCCTCATTGACTGCCCTGGCCTCTCTGAGGGAATTCAAAATAATTCACTGCCCACCATAATACTGAATTCACAACAGAGAGGAAAAAAGGTGATGGAGCTGCTTTGCATCTGTTTAATTTTTTACAGAAATGTTAAGGGGGTTAATCTTCTACAAGTCCAGTCATGTGCTTTCACAAAGGGCCAAGAAAGGAGTCGCAAAGCCTGCCATGACTCAAAGGGAGGCTCTTTGTGTCTTCTTTTCTGCACTATGTTGACAAAGACGCTGCCTAAGTTCCTAGGCTTCTGGCTCCTGCCTGAATTCTGAAGTCAGTGAATCAACAATGATGTCATTGCTTCTGAAGACCACTGTTGGCTGAGATAATGAAGATCTCTTCACCCAAAGCATTATCATTTCTGTAGCATACATTTCCTAAATTTTTATACACAAAAGAATCCTACTTGTTCAGATCTTTTTCTTTATTTTCCGCATTATTGGAAAAAAAGCATTTGGGGACGTGTTTCCCTCTCACCAAAACATAGCTTTTTAAGTTTAGCTAGTAGATACTATTGAACTAGAGTGACTTACTCATATACTTCAGAGGAGGAAAAGATTATGCTTTTTTTTTTTTAATGAGGGATATATATGTTATTCAATCAGTATTCTGTTATTAAAAGTTGACTAACTGGTAGGCAACATACATCATTATACAAATAAGATCCATTTCTCCCTCCTTTTGTTCCTAATATATGTATGCATATGGGTGGAAAAGCAGATTGAATAACTCAAAGAATATTAAAATGGCTTGAGGACAATCATTCCCCCCAAATTTTTAAAATAATGGACTCCTTTCAAAACCCTTCAAAAACTATAGAAGCTCTGTGGGAGAAGAGGAACAATACAAATATTCATATACATACAAAGTTGGTGCCCTTGCAAACCAAGAAACTCTGTTTTACAGAGTACAGTTTCATTAGAGAAGAAAAATTCTGTCCAGCTTTTTGGAAAGTATTTATGCACAACAATGACTTTCTTATGAGAGTGAGCATTTTCTCAAAGAATTTTCTAGTTTTCCCCTCTAATCTGTGTTATGGTAGGCTCTTCTCCAATTATATACAATGTTAGTTATGAAAGAGTAGACTTCCTTGGGGCGCCTGGGTGGCACAGTCGGTTAAGCGTCCGACTTCAGCCAGGTCACGATCTCGCGGTCCGTGAGTTCAAGCCCCGCGTCAGGCTCTGGGCTGATGGCTCAGAGCCTGGAGCCTGTTTCCGATTCTGTGTCTCCCTCTCTCTTGCCCCTCCTCTGTTCATGCTCTGTCTCTCTCTGTCCCCCCCAAAAAAAAAATAAATAAACGTTGAAAAAGAAAGAGTAGACTTCCTTTAAATTATTATAAGCAAGAAGACTGAAGGCAAATCAGATTTTCATTTTTATTCTCAAAGGAGAATATTAGATGAGATTAGACAAAATGAATTGGATATGAATTTAAAAAGGCAAACCACATGTGCCAGGAGTTGAAATGAATTATCTCATTTAGTCCTCAGATATGAGGCAGATATTACCGTCCCCACATTTCAGATCCTACAAAACCGACAGTGGACATTTATTCTTTTCTCAAAAATATGGTCTGAAGTTTTCCAGATGAAGTCAGATAGAAGGATATATTCCAGCATTTCAAAAGGAAGAGCCACGCAGTCTAGCATATATAAAGACAAACAAGACGGTGAGGTGGGGGAAAATGTGTGTTTGGGAGTCTAGGGTTCAGTACAGCCAAAGTACAGAGTGAGCAGTGGGGAGTGGGAGCAGATCCCAATAAGTAGTAAGAGAGCTAAGATAGGGGAGCTCCAGTCATGGAGGACAATGATAAAAATAGGTAGATAGATAGATAGATAGATAGGCGGATAGATAGATATCCAACAGGAAATGGGGAATGACTAAAGAATTTTAGACTAAACAGTGACATGGAGTATTTTAGTTTACAAACATCATTACATCTTCAATCAAAACCAGTAAAATCTCCAAAGCACGGTACCAAAGCATTTACTTTAGAAACATATATAAAAGCAGTTGCTGGAATATGGAGGAAAAAAATAAAGCTTCTATCAAAGTTATCTATTTTACATTCTTTATCATATCTATTTCTGTGGACATCCTATAACACATGCTGTGCATGTTCTATAAACCATAATGATACATTTGTGCATCACACACACACATACACACACACAAACATAGTGTGTGTACATAATCCACAAATTTCGGTAACATTCTATCTCAAAATAGAGTTGAGTTAGCCAGGTCTAGAAGCAGAAAAATAGGAGGCTACTGCAGTATTCATAACAACAACAAAAAAATCTAAACAAAAGTAGAAACAATGGAGACTGAAGGCTATTTTGCCAGCCTTCTCGGTGTATAATTCATGAGTCTTGCTTACCAACTCGATAAGAGATGAGAAAGTCAGAAGGGTAAGCTCAGTGCATGTTGGTACTGGTCACTAAGATTAGGATTGAACAGGAGAAGGTGGATGGTTAGAGAAAAACTCAGTGTTGGCTACAATTAGGTTAAAGCTCTTTGTGGATATCCAAGGGCGACAATAAGTGATTGAATATATACAGTCTTAGGGCTCAAGAGAGGAATGTGGACCAGATGTACCACTGTGCAATTTTTCCACAGATCACCAATGGTACAAAACACGAGAAAAGAAGAAGACAAAAACAGCCTTGCATGAGAAAGACAGGAAGAGGAAAAGTTATCAAAAAAGGAAGTTAAGAAGGAAATCTGAGTCAAGTCGTGAAAGACAAAGGAAGAGTCTAATGCCACAGAAAGGCAAGGGGAGTAGAAAGCAAAATGGAGCAGCACAGTTTTATCTTTAAAGAGTTTGTTATTTATTTTGCAAATAAGTTGAATAGCCAGGAATAAAAAAACAGATTTCAACGAATCGAGAATAAAAACATACGAAATAATTCATATTACAAATGCTGTATGACACAGTGCAAAATGAACTTATACAAGCTATGGAATTTCAGAGAAAAAAGAAAGAAAACACTTCCATTGAAAAATGACACTCTAGGGGCACCTGGGTGGCTCAGTCAGTTAAGCGTCCAACTTCGGCTCAGGTCATGATCTCACAGTTCGTAAGTTTGAGCCCTCCATCAGGCTCTGCATTGGTGGTGCGGAGCCTGCCTGGGATTGTCTCTCTCTCCCTCTCTCTCTCTCTACCCCTTCCCCACTTGTGCACTCTCTCTCTCAAAATAAAAAAAAAATAAACTTAAAAATAAGAAACACAACACTTTAGCTGGATAATAAACAGTAACTAGAAGTGACAAGAAGATATTGCAGATACGGAAAAGAGTTTCTGGAAAAGAGTATCTCCCAAACGTGGCATTACTTTTGAAGCACACTGTGTTGAGATACTCACACTTATTTCATGACTTCAAAAATGTATTATAAAAATTATATATATTTTTGTAAAAAGCAAAACAAAACAAGCAAACAAAACTAAATAATACATACAACAGAGAACTCTTATCTCTCTGCCCTCTCCCTGAATCCTATGCTCCTCTTAGGGAGGGGTCAGGGATGGTAAAAGGCATTCTGCTGTGCGTGTTACTTTGAAATTTTAAAAGTTAAAAATCTAATGGTTATAATGATCACAAAGAGCCACACATGAAAGTAGCCCTGTAAAAACAGATTGCTCTGCTTCTTAAAATGCATTCAGCCCCGCCCCCTCCTCCTTTTTCCCATCAGAGTAGACACACTGGATGCTGTCACCACCTGTCACCTGGATTACTCCAGTAAACTCCAAACTGCCTGCATCCCGCCACTCCTCTATTCTGTACCCCACGTGAATGGCAGGCAGATCTTCTAAAATACGGATCATCATCCTCTATCACTTCAGTGAGTACATTGGGTTTTTTTGCTTTATTTTTTTTTAACTTATAAAAATAAGGTCTTTGCAATCTAGCATTAACTGGCCTTTCCTGAGACGAGTATGAGAAAAGGACACAAACTATTATTTTGGGAAGTGGTAAAAAAAAAAAAAAAAGGCATAGAGAAAGACATAAGAGAGATTATAGGATGGCTGCCCATCTTGTCTATGGCAGCATATCACTAACGGCACCTTGAGGTAAGAAGGATTTCCATTTTATTAATGAGGCAATGGTATCTGAAGAGGTTGTTGAAAGTTCCTAAGGTCACAGAGCTAATCCATAGCAGAACTACTATTTAAAGTCACATCTGGCAGGCTCCAAAACCCACACCAAAAAAACACTTCAGGATATTCAATGAAGGAGATACCCAAAGCCACAAAAAGAACATCTCTTTTGAAACTATGTAGGATAAAATTGAATTTGAGAGGAAATGCCCTACTAACTGATAAGAGAGCCAAAATAACTGACCAGAGATAGGAAGGGATAAAAAGGCTACAGTGAGTGTGACAGAAGCCAAGATAACAAAAACCTTTGGACCACTTCAAATATCACGAAGAGGTCCAAGAGAATGGGCTCCGAGAAGAGAAACCTGTTGCAACTTTTATATGTCTTTCAGTATCTGGGAGAAACTCTTTATGTAACATGCTGAGGATGACAGCCAAGCTCAGGGGGAGCTGGACGAGAGATGAAGTGATAAGAAGGAGGAATAAAAGGAGATATGTTCTTTATGGAAATTTGGCAATGACGGTGATTAGAAAAAAAAAATACAAAGGGGCAAAAGGGCCAAAATTCCAGTCAAATATTTATGAAGAGACAGAGGAGACCTATATCATTTATCTGTACACTCTGCATTTCCCACTTGAGACCCATGAGCATCTTTATGAAAGCTTGTAAAGATGGAAAATGAATGTCTCTAGAATAACAGGAAGAAATGTGTAACAGACAGGATAGCAACTGAGTAAGCAAGCATAGCCTACATCCTCAATCTGGAGCACCCAACAATCTCTTCTATGCTGTGCATCCCATTCCTGAGCTCTGTTCAACTACTACCCTCTGATGCTCAAACAGGCTATGTAATGAAGTGCCCCCAAACCATCACCAGGGGACTTCATTACGTAGTCTGGGTTTGATAAACAGACATCGAAGTGAGAAGAACTCCTTTTGGATGATCTTCCTTGTCATTTTCTCCCATGACTCTTTAACACTGTGGGCCTTCTTACCTGTCACAATGGCTATCCTACATAGTAGGACATTTCATTTTGGACCTTCCTGACAAATTTCAATTGAAAGCTCCTTCTGTTCAGTTTTAAATGTATTTAACATTTCTGAGTGTCAGGTTCAATCGCTCATTTAGTCAATCAATATTTATTGAAGACCTTCTCTGTGCTGGCCTCTCTGCTAGATCTTGAATAAGCAATGTTGAGCAAAGAAGAAAAATCAGGGTAATCCCACCTATTCTGTGTCATGTAATTCGTAGGAGACTCCAATAAAATAAGGCTTATGAATGAACTTTGAAAACCGTTAGGAAGATATATGTCATGGTGCAAATTCTTGACCTGTGCTGTCCATTACAAAAGCAATTGATCACATGCAGCTCTTTAAATTAAATTGATTAAAATTAAAATTAAAAATTCAGTTCCTCAGTCCACTGGTCACACCTCAATGGCTACATTTGGCTCGTGGCTACCATACAAATAGTACTGATGGAGAACATTTTCACCATCTCAGAAAATCCTATTTATTCATGTAATTATTTATTTACTGTTTGATGCAGTGCATGTGCACATGTAAGTGGGGGAAGGGGCAGAGAGAGAGGGAGAGAGAGAGTCTCAAGCAGATTCCACATTCAGCATGGAGCTCAACATGGGGCTTAATATTGTTAACTGTGAGATCATAACCGGAGCTGAAATCAAGAGTCTGACACTCAACCAACTGAGCCACCCAGGAGCCCCTAAGAAAATTTTAGTGAAGAGAAATTTCCTAGAAGCTGAAAGTAGAAACACAAGAAAGAGCATGCATGATACCAAAGGGAGAAAAACAAAGTGATGCTGTGGTAAAAATATAACAAACCACGTACTCAAAGAAAAACAGCTGAAGACTCTTGTAAGATTTTGAAACTACTACAAAAGCAAAAAAAAAAAAAAAAAAAAAAAAATTAAAAAAAAAATAAAAAAAGGGGCGCCTGGGTGGCGCAGTCGGTTAAGCGTCCGACTTCAGCCAGGTCACGATCTCGCGGTCCGTGAGTTCGAGCCCCGCATCAGGTTCTGGGCTGATGGCTCAGAGCCTGGAGCCTGTTTCCGATTCTGTGTCTCCCTCTCTCTCTGCCCCTCCCCCGTTCATGTTCTGTCTCTCTCTGTCCCAAAAATAAATAAACGTTGAAAAAAAAAATTTTAAAAAGAAACTACTACAAAAGCAAAATGTAGTCAAAATATAGGAATAAGAGGTAACTTTTATCATGTGCTCAGTATGTCTCAAGAACTAAAACTAATTGCTTCATATCAATATCAGTTTAATCCAAAGAAACAATCCTTTGAAGTAACTGCAATTATTTTCACTGTCTCATAGATGAAAAAACCAAGGCACTGATAGGTTAAGTAACTTGATATAGGTCACAAAGCTTCTTAACAGTAAGACTTTGAGCTAAAACTACACTGAAGAAAAAAGAATGTTTACCACCCAATAACAACATAGACATTAAATCAACCTCGTTGAATTATTTATTATATAAAAAAATCCGTGAGGTATTCACTTTCGAATGTCCCCTGTCTGTAAAAAGAGCTTTCATACTATTCTTCCTTTCTGATCTTGTATTCTAATAAACTTCCTGCTGCTAAAAAAAAAAAAAAAAAAACAAAACAAAAAGAAAAAACAAAAAAAACAAACTGATGTAATAAGATTTATACATGTGGCTTTCACTGACATCACTAAAGTCACAAAACATGTTTTCTAAATCTGTCATTATAATGCTAATTACATAATGGTTTGATTTAATTGTATGTTTCTTTACTAATCTTTATTGAAGTATACTATACTGTTGGATGGGAAAGCACATATTGAGTACCAAATAAACCAAAATAATGTATCTTGTGTCAATAACATACTAGGTTTTTGTCTGAAACTCCCCATTAATAATTTCTTATTATTTCTTCATACTTTTTGAAAGCATAAACCATGGACCTCTATTCCATCTCTCATAAATGTTTTAGTTTTCTTATGAACTAGCTGTAAAATGTGAGCTCTTTTTCCTTGTCTGTGAGAAAACAGTAAAGATTTTTAAAGAGATACATGTTGATAGTCTTATGTCAAAAAAAAAAAAAAGTCACCACTGAGGTTTCTGATTTCTTTAGTGTTCTAAAGATCCAGTTTGAAGATCTAATTTTAAAACTGGCGCAAGAGATCAGATTCAAATGTTTGAATCTGTTTTTACAGGATATCCTTGGCTAACTTTACTCTAAAAAAATTTAACACACTTGGACTGCCTTCCTTTGGCTATGAAATACCTTTCACAGGAATGGGCATTAAGGTAGAGTTAGAGTATATGTGGAAAGGGGGTTGAACAGAGAATGTGTGTGATTTCATTCTAATGCAACACGTTCTTATATTAATTATGTTTTCTGAAATAAACACTTGTACTCTGCCCTACACCTAGAAAAAAAATAATAATAAGGGTATTCCCAAGGGACTAAACACTGTGCACTTCTGGTTTCTTATTCCCGTTTGTTTTCCTGCTGTATATCATATTCAAGTTGTTCTTTAAGCAGTAGTCACTGGATCTGAGTACCTGAGGTAAGAAACTGCCTTCATGACTGGCCTTATTAATTTTTCCTTTGTTATTGCCAAGAACTGAAGAAGACTAAAACAGATGACCTCTCTCTTTCAACTGAAGGAGGATTGGACACAGTACTTCTGTCACTTTTAACATCACTCTCCTATCTCTGGACCAAAAGATTTTTCAAAAATCTACAAAAAGTAAGTATACGGACTCATGATGACTATACTATAATGCTTTGCTTTGCACTAAAAAGGCAGTAATTTAATCATATTATAAATAAAACAACAGGTTTCTATATTCACAAAACGGACAGATTTGATTTCTTCTTTTAATCACAAAAAAATTCTGTGGAATTTGGGGTGAAATTCTATATTTGCAGATAGATATTAATTAGAAAAAGGAAATAATAGTCAAGTAGTGTTAAGACTCCAAATTTAGGGGCGCCTGGGTGGCGCAGTCGGTTAAGCATCCGACTTCAGCCAGGTCACGATCTCACGGTCCGTGAGTTCGAGCCCCGCGTCGGGCTCTGGGCTGATGGCTCGGAGCCTGGAGCCTGTTTCCGATTCTGTGTCTCCCTCTCTCTCTGCCCCTCCCCCGTTCAGCTCTGTCTCTCTCTGTCCCAAAAATAAATTTAAAAAAACGTTGAAAAAAAAGACTCCGAATTTAGAAGTATAGACACTAACTGAAGATTCTAGGGTTCTCCTACTGACTCACGATGCCAAAGCCATATTTGTGATACGTTGTAGACTACAAATCATGTGGTAAAGTGTGTTTGAGTTATGAAGATCAAATTGTTTTTGTTTTTTTTTCTGACATTAATTCCATCTGTAACCCTGTTTTTCACTATCTGGCATTTGACACCTTATCGTTCTCCATCCAAACTTACATGTATAAAATAAGGGGAAAATATTCTAACAAGAGCCCTTCCAACTACCCCTTAATATATATACGGTTTCTGCAACTACGATACGGAACTACAACAACGTGGACCACAGAAATATGAGAACTCGTGTAATGGGGAGGTCATTTGGGAAATGTTTATTCTTCTCTGTGTTTGTGCACAGATGACTCACTAATCATCCCCAAGAGTGGCGAGAAGGCCTTGAGTGAGGGAAAGTAAAGAGAGAAGAAGGAGGCCATCAGAAAGTCTGACAGATGAGTCAAGAATATAAAGAAACTCCATATTTAGCTTCTGGAGTTGAAGTAAGATTTTTCCAAAGAAAAGAGACTGGTAAGCAAGGCTGTATGGAGGGAAAGGAAGTTCTAATTCTCTTAGTTCTCATATAACAAATCAACGCCAGGCCTGGAGGCCAGAAAACAGCAGTTTTTTATTTGCATGTTTGGTTTTTATTTGTGTTTTCCTCCTATGAGAGGAAAGGCCTGGCCATCATAAGTCTTAGTCATGAGACTGGAATAGTGAGGAAAAAGCATTTAATCAGAGGAAGGAAAAAGGCAAGTCTGGCCCTTTTGATCTTGCAGTACTTCTGGGACAAGGGAGACAAAGGAGAATGAGGAGACAGTGGTTCTGACTTTTGCCCAGTTCCCTTTAAGGCCACATTTCAGAAGAGAAAGGACATGGTATGAAAACATACCGATCTATGGGGATCTCCAAGCACCCAAGCCTTGTTTCCTGCTTTGTCTTGGGGGCTCTGGAAGAAGAACACCTCAAGGGCTGCTAGCACATCAGTATGGTTGCAGTCGAGGAAGCCATGACTCCCCTTGGTTCCTGTGCTACAGGAACAGCAAGATCAGAGTTTCGTGGGAGGCTGTAGAAAGGGCTGCTGAACCAAGCACAAGAGAAGCTGCCGAGGACCACGTGTGCTGCGTAAGTAAGGGTCCTTGCCAAACTCAGGGTGGTCTGCTGTACCCGTGAGGGCAGCCTCTAGTCAAATGGAAGAAAGACCTGCACTGAAAGCCAGCAGGGTAGGCAGCAGCCAGGCAGACAAGGAATATCAGCCCGGTGGGGCCTATGCAGCCAGCCAAAGAAACTCACAGAACAGCTAACATAGAAAACTCCTGCACAGGATCAAACTGTGATGCATTCCACAGTGTAGGAGAGAGAGCTGGGCTGGTCCCCCTGTTTCCTCTTGGTTTTCTCCATGAATTTTTGCACAGAATTAATATGTGCTACAATTTAAATACTCTATCAATAAAAGGAAGGTCAATTTTCATAATTCCTAGTATTTAGAGTAAATTCTTGCCTTCCCATTTACTTAATTCCTATTCAGAATACAAAACTTGAACTTGATTCTAATTATGTGAGTTGCTTTATCAACGTTGCCATAAAGTCACACAAAGAAGAAGCAGAGAAGTGATGCTCTTAAGTTCGCTGTGAGGTGAGATCTGAGTTGCAACACAAAGTGGGACATATAACTAGGAAAGATGAAAAATCCATAAAAGCTGGGGCTTTCTTCGAGAATAAAAGTCTGAGTGATTATTGTAATAATTATTTTCACCAACATCCATGCTTCAGATCTCATATCTATGAAAATAATCTCAATGTATATCATAAAAATTTGTGTAAGTCTGAGATGACAGGATGTTAGAACATTTCTTCCATAAATTTCAGAGAAAGGGTACTGGTGAATGACAAAAAGATGCCCACAGGAACTCAGGTGATCACAACCCTATAAGAACCACACAGATGCTTCTGCTGACTTTTCAAATGTTGCATTGTCACAGATGAGAGAAGGACCTTGAAGAAGACCAAAAAAAAAAAAAAAATCTAGCCCGATGAGCTTAATTATACCTCCTTTAAACATAAATAGGGTGGTGCCTACACCATACCTAGCAGTGATTTCCCTAGGACTTCCCACTGGACTCAAAAGCCAAGCCCAGGATCACAGAATGAGGAAGGGCAATGTTGATATGCATCAAATTCCCATACCATCTCCATCTAAATGTGTCATCCAAAATTGGGAATTAAGAAATTAAAAGTCCGCCCTAATACCCTAATTTCTTATTTACTAGAAGGCTGTCCAGTGGCATTTTGTTAGTATGAGGACGATGGTGCAGGACATAAGGAAACTCCACTTTTCCCACTCACTCATCTCGCCAAAAGGGGCTTAGACATTGCTTTTATCCCTTTAGCATATGGAGTAGAATCTGATAAAACATGAAAACATGACAACAAAACCTGCCAAAGTGCTGAGACAGAGAAGTGAAGTTAAAATGCAGAGTGTTGACACCACACAGACCTTATTCTTAACACCTAACACACAGCAATCTGTAAAGTACACTCAAGAGAAACAAACTCTTCCACAGGCATTGGCTAAATGACACCCACCATTAAGGACAGTCCTTTGAACAAGAATATACACAAAAGCTTAGGATACTTGGGTTATTCATCAGAGCTCTAAAATAATGAACAAGTATCTCAGCCCAAAAGCAAGGAACAAGTTAATGGGGCATTTAAGTGGTTATAATAATTGTGAAAGATATACAAACAAACAAAACCAATTTGAACTAATGCGTCATTCAAACTTGTCAAAGATTTTTTTTTTTTTTTTCCAGAGAGTAAGGTACTGGAAAGTAATAAAGGAATATGCTACATATAATTACTTATCTCCAGTAAACTTTATAGTCTCACTTAGGGAAATGGCTCAAATCATTCCTAAACTGAATCTTTCCATCTTATCCAAATCCCAAGTTCAAGAACTTCCATTAAGAATTTTTCACCGTAGATATTTTTTTTTGCTATTCTTTTTTTTTTTAATATATGAAATTTATTGTCAAATTGGTTTCCATACAACACCCAGGGCTCATCCCAAAAGATGCCCTCTTCAATACCCATCACCCACCCCCCCTCCACCCTCAGTTTGTTCTCAGTTTTTAAGTCTCTTATTCAGCATAGATATTTAGACCAGCTGCATCACAGCTGAAAATCAGAATAAACTTTCTGGCACCTAGAAAGAACAAAACCAAGCACTCAGCTCCCCTTGCAGAATTGTGCATTAAAGGAGCATTTAATTTGGCCTGACTGTAGCCCTCACATTTGAATCCACAGTCCCCATAATCTCATCTCAAATGATTTTCACATAGAAAATATTGTTGCTGTCCTACACTTATTTGACCCCATAGTTCCATTTTTTTCAACATATATCACTAACTTCCACTTCAACTCCCTGAAAGATACCCTGCAGAGGGAAGGATAAAGACAGCCCATAAAGAAAGAGGATTGAGAATAACACACCCGAGTCTCCACAGGGATGTGAGGAACCCACATGCACACAAAAATTATTTACAAAACACCAAAGTGAACAGCACTGATCCTCATAAATAAAATTTATATGTAAAGTTAACAACTGATGATCCAGTAGGAAAAAGAAAACCATGAGCGACATGAACAAAAGCTACCTTATGGCAAATTATCTTCTTTAAAAATAATAATCGAATTAGAGACAGAAATAATAAAACGAAAGATTACTAAACCTCCAGAAATATTTGAATTCCTTGCACAAAAGCTTCCCACTTACTCACATGAAAGTTTGTAAGTTGTGCAGGGAAAGAAAATAAGTACAGGCTTTAAAATGTGTTTAAGCAGGCACACTTGGCTTGTGCAGAGTCAAAATGTACTTGATATTTTACTAAAAATAGAGTCTATTCCTCCTAAGTAAAAGCAGTTCATGCGATTAAAACCAAACACTGAAAATATATTTTGATATCAGGATATATTTTACATTCAGAAAGAACAAATACATTTTAAACACTAACAAAGTTTTTTCTTGGCAATAATTGCTCTTTCATGAGTCAATAATTGATATAATTATTCTGAGTGGGCAAGCATCTAATTTAAGAATCAAGGTCCAACTTATATTATCTGCATTATCTTTGTATTCTAATATAAATTAACTGCTTTCAATTTTGTTTCAGTTGCCCAGATGTAGCTAAATTCTTCCAATTCTCTTTCTCCCTTAATGTCACATCAATAACTAAGTAAAATCCAGCAGCTCTGAATTTTTGATACAGTTTTATCTTTCCATGCTTAACTCCATTAGAAAAAAAAAATACGGAGTTATATTTGTAACACTTTAAACCTGGTCTAGGTAAACAAACTCCTTTCATGGTACCTATTCATGAAGAGATAGAATACCCGCTGTAAGAGATTTTAATATAAGGAAATAAAGTAGTATCCTTTATCTTTCACATCTGAAAGGTCTTTATCACTCTGCTTCCAGGATTATTTCAAGTAATAACTGAACCTTTAACTGCCTTCTTTTTGCCAATAATTATTGTAAACACATGGATTGTGAAATATGTAAAACCAACCTAAAAAGGAATTACATAAATATGATTAGTATTTCCATATGAATCCACTGGTAGCAGCTTTGACAAATTACTGACCCTAGATTATATTATAAACTAAACTATGCAGCCGGGTAAAAATGAGTAAAGTTTATCATTTAATATATACCTGAAAGAATGGTTGCTATTTGACAGATCTTAATGATTTAGTAATATTACGTTCCATGTTTCATTTAATGTGAAAACATGCTAAAAATTAATTTCTCTCACTTTATTTATTTATTTATTTATTTATTTATTTATTTATTTAGGTTGCTTGCAAAGCCCACCACTGTTTCTCTTTGATCGGGGCACAGGTCATGAGAACTTCCAAATACAATAGGTTACAGCACCTACTGACTTTTCTATAGATTCAAGGAAGGACTCTGCCTAGGAAGTTCCTAGAGTCACCAAAATAAGAAATAGTCTTCCCATTATTCAAGTTCTTGCTTCATAGTTTCATTCCCTGGCAACCAGGAGCAACTCCCAAATCATTTCTGACTTGTACATGTTTCCCACCTGGGACAAAGACACTCCTTCACAGCACCATGACAACCACACCAGCGACACAAGCGCTTGGGTTCGTGCAGGAAAATGAAAATCCTGAAAGGAAGCTAGGAGATAAAGGCTTACTATTCCTTGTTTCCCACTGGTAGGAAGTAATTACAGAAATTACTTTAACACAAAGCTTCTGGTGAGTGAATAGTTTGTAATTTGATGGGAGAAGCCTAAGGGCCTAGGGATTAAATTTAAAAAAATATGGAAAGCTGAATGATGTCATACAAGTAGAGGCCCCCTGCCCCCCCCCCCCCCGAAATAGACTGCCTAAAGCAAACTTCTTATTGACAACAATGTAGACATTCTTAAGAGATGATCAGGGGTATGTTTTGTTTTTCATCTGAGTTTAAACTCAAATGATTGATTTAACAGTGGAGGTGAACTTTATGACCCTTTATTGGTTGATTAACCAGGACACTCCCAAGTGAAATTTCAAAACCAGCAAAATATAAAATAATTTGTCCAAACTAAATGTCCAAAAATGGATGTGATTTCCATCCTCCTAAAGCAGAAATCAAAAAAAGAAGTAAATTCAACTCTTCCCCCAGTGATGAAGTAGACAAGTTTTTTGTCATAAACATGCACAGTTTATGTTTGTTGTTTAATGCAAAGGATGGAACTTCTTTGCCAGAAACTGGCAGTACTATGTGTTATAAACACCTGCCAATTCTGCACTGGAAGAGATCATTTATATTGCCAAATGTAAAACTGTTTTACGTCTTAAAACAGTAATTCTAAAGCAGAGTACTGCATCTGTGATTTTACAAGTTCAATGTATTTTCAAACAGTTCTTCACATTTTTTCAGATTTCAAAAACAATACAATTTCCTTATTAAGAGTTGAGGAAAATGGGGTGCCTGGATGGCTCAGTTGGTTAAGCGTCTGACTTCAGCTCGGGTCATGATCTCATGGTCCGTGAGTTTGAGCCCCATGTCAGGCTCTGTGCTGACAGCTCAGAGCCTGGAGCCTGCTTTGGATTCTGTGTCTCCCTCTCTCTCTGCACCTCCCCTGCTCATGCTCTGTCTCTCTCTGTCTCAAAAATAAATGAAAACATTAAAAAAAATTTTTTTAAAAAGAGTTGAGGAAAGAAAATCTGTGTGATATATGGAAATCTATTATCTCAACAGGTTCAAAGCTGTGGCTTTTATTGGAAACCTAGATAAATATTCTAAGAAGATAAAGAATAAAAATAGATGTTTACTTTTAGTCAAGTGGAATAGCTTAGGGTTCTTGAGTATGCAGAAGCATATTTTTTGCTTTGTTTTTAGCTTTGTTTTTGTGTTTTAAGGATGAAATATCCTCCTTTCCTATAGTGCTGGTAGCAAACATCTTTCATGGGCTTCTAATCCTGTGCAAGGTGCACCTTCTGATTCTCATTGATATGAAGTTGCTAAAGAGAGAGTGGAAGGCAAGCAGAGACATTCCAAGCATCCACAAGCCAATTCTTGCCCCCTGACTCCAAGCTAACCTCTACCTATCCCTACCTCAACATGTATATAAGGGCATTCATTCACTGACTCTGAGACATGATTATGAAAATATACTGTGCATTTTTTATTCACTCACTATTCCAATGGATCTTCAGACTCAATATATCCAAACATATACACTTGTCATTCTCCATCAAGCCTATTTCTGTTCCTCACTTTAAATATCTGAATTCTGAAAAGAGAATCCTCTAGTCTTTCAGATTAGGATTCTGAGTCATCCTTCTTTACTCTCTCTCCATCCCTGATATATTCTGCATCATATAAATCTGTCAGTTTCACTTCAGTCTCAATCCAATTTGGCTCCTTCTCTCCATCTCACTATTATCACCTAGTTCAGGTTATAACTGGTTTTAATATAAAATACTCGCACCAAATTAGAGAACTCAAATAAATGACAGCTCTGAGTTGCCAAGCTGACAAAGCAAGATGTATGGCCAGGCATTTATGGGGATAACCCACAAAACACAGCAAAATATTCATTTACAGGGGCCCTAATGCTGAAACTCTGTTGGGTCAGAAGTGCCTTGTTTATGATAAAAATTCCTCCTGATGACCTGTTGTCAGAGAAACTTAAGATCATGTCCCTCAAATGCATTTCTAAGTACATCTTATGTATTTTAATCCCCTTCTTATAACTTATTGAAGAAAGACCTCATGTGTCTCCTAAAATAATCACCTGAATTGATCCAGACAAAGCATTATTTTATATGATACTATAGTTTTCATTTATAAATCAATATGCTTTTTAAACCCAGAATCTGTTAAATTTTACATTTTAGAATGATGGAATAAGGTATAAGAATATATTCTTAATTCCACTTGGAAAGTATGTAGTCCATGAAAAAACTTGGCTCTCAGTCCTTGACCATGAAGTTAAAAGAAGAATTTTAAAGTTATAGTATAGTACTTAAAGTTTTAAATCTGAATCTCTTTTTACCTTAGGAAGACATTTCCATTTCTAAAATGCATGGTTACAATTTAAAATTCTCAAAAGGAAGTAAATTGACATCATCAGCAACTCAGTTCAATCAGAACTTCATAAATAAAATAAAAGTTAAGTTCATACTAAGGCTTATCATGGAACATTCTATGTTCTATTTTGGGTCAAGCTTTAAGGTAATTGAGAATTAACAAAGGAACTCCTCTTCCTTTGACCCATGATTGCTGAAAACCTTACCAAAATGTATTTTGTGGCCTATTTGGCTACAAAGTAATCTTCTATTCAAAACTGAAAAACAAAAAATAAGGTTTTTAGTGTCTGCATTCTTAAAAACAACTCATTATAAAATCTGAGTAAGTTGATGCTGACGCTACTAGAATTGATATTTTAAATGATTTTCTAAACTAAAATTCCCCATATTGCCTAAATCTAATCTAATTCTTTGAAACTTACATGCCCTGACTACTAAATTATTTTTCCTAATCTAGTATCTAGAAATACAATAGGTATTAAACATCATATTTCTCATAACTGTCTTATTTCAATAAAAAAAAATCCTCTCTCCTTCTCTGTAAATATTATACTACTGAAAAGTACCAGGATGGATACCTTTAGGCACTGAAATGGAGCATCTATTTCTTGGTGAAACCACAGGTATGACAGAAAGAGCAACCGGGAGGAAAGTCCTAGTGACTTACCTGGCTTCCAGCCCTCTAATACAATTCTAGAACATGTAGGCCATGCTTTTTTAAAAGATATTTAACCATTGCCTCACAAAAGATATTAGATATTAACAATTAAACTCTAGAAAAAGTACTGTATTCTCCTACCTACCCTTTGATACAACCAGTCTTCTGATTTAGAATGACATTTTCCAAACATGAAAAATAGAAATAAGAACTAATAGTAATGTATTCACAACATGAAGGCAAGCAATGCCTGTTTAACTTTTAATTAAAACTCCTAACACATACATCTTTGCCCAAAATAATTCATATTAATAGTTAATACCAATAACAACAGCCACAGCTACCATTGATTAACCATCCGTTATTGTTGAGGGCTACGTTCAACAATTTTCATATACTATTTCTAATACTTACTATAATTGTGCAACATATTTTAATTCTTCATTCACAGATAAACTGAGGCTCAGAAAGGTTAAATACTAATCTAAGATAACAGAAGAACTTGAAATTTTAGAGGTACTATTAACATCTGTCTAAATGCAGTACAGTCTCTTCTGATTACATCACAGTGACCTTCTAGGATAGGTACACATTTCATAGTATTGCGTCTATTAATTCAGTGCTGTTGCTTCAAATCAGATATTTCTCAATAATTCTTCAGGTCTTGTTAGTTTTAAAATAAAACGTTTAAGTTTATTTATTTATTTTGAGAGAGAGAAAGCAAGAACAAGCTGGGGAAGGGCAAAGAGAGACATTAGGAGAGACAGAATCCCAAGAACAGAGCCCAAGACAGGGCTCAGGACTCACTAACCGTGAGATCATAATCTGAGCTGAAATCAAGAGTCAGACACTTAACCAACTGAACCACCCAGGTGCCTCAATTTTTACGTTTATTTTAAACTCTACTATCCCACTAGTATGGCATTTTAACAGAAACTGGTGGTATCTGAAAATCAAACTAGGTAATAAGTCTCAAAAGGCAAGATATCATTAATCTAGAATCTAGATTATTAAATTAAGATTATTTATATCCCTGACATTTCCCTAGGGGAAATTTCTATTATCTCTAATTCAGATAGTTGGCCCGGCAAAAATAAATATAGCCTTTCTGAAATTTGGTTAAAAAAAACATAGATTCTCAAATTTCCTTTCTCTTCCAGAAAGGGAACTTGTATATTCAACTTATAAAAACATGTCTTTAATAACAAATTACCTTCAGATTTCATAAAAGCAAACAAACTAGAAAAGCTTCCCATGCCATAATTTCATTGACTTTAGTGGTCCAGCCTATTATGAAACAAAAGTTGACAGAACATTCAACTCATTCTCCCTTCCATATTGTAAAAATATGATTTTGCAAAATAGACCTTAAGGTCAAATTCTTATTTTCTTTTTTCTTACTTTCTTTTTTGTTTGTTTGTTTAAATTATTTTTAATGTTTATTTATTTTTGAGAGAGAGACAGAGACAGAGCACAAGAGGGGGAGGGGCAGAGACAGAGGGACATGCAGAATCTGAAGCAGGCTCTAGGCTGAGCTGTCAGCACAGAGCCCGACGCAGGGCTCGAACTCATGGACCACAAGATTATGACCTGAGCCGAAGTCAGAAGCTCAACCGACTGAGCCACCCAGGCGCCCCAGCATTCTTATTTGCAAATGTGTCTATGACATATCTATTATTCTCTGCCATGTCAATATATTTCATTTTAAAAGTTTGAAAATAGTATTAATAACACACAATTGAGATACTTCTAGAAGGCAAAAATATTTCCAAGTTTTCACAGAAGCTACAGAAAAAATCATTTTAATGTGAAACTATAAAAGAAGTCATAAATAACTGGTTAGGGACACAATACTGCACTAGAATAAAATAATACCTATAACATATATTCTGCTACATGTTTTAAAAAAGGCGGGCCATATTTCATGATCTATAAACTTCTCTTGCTACCTTCACATTATGCAAGAGCACATGACAGTCACATTCCCTTAATGGATTGGGAGAGTTGTTTTCATCATACCTTAAAATTACAGATAATTATTAAGCCTCGTCAAAGATGCCTACCTCCGTAGTAGCAGTCATGCGACATGTTTACAGGAGCCCGTTCTACTGCTGATCTCTTGTAGACAACATGAATCCTTCCTTTTTCTTCTTCCATCTGCTTACCTCTTTCCAAAGGCTCAATGAAATACTCATCATTATCACTTTTTATCATTCCAGCCTAGAGAAAGCATAAAATGTGTTAATTTTGAAAAGAAGTATTTGCCACCTTTAGCTCACAAGTACCTTTTTAAATGGCAAGAATATAATTTGTGAAAATGAATGCTTTTTCTTTCTACTTTTGGCTAAAAATTTAAAATGGTTAAGTAATTCATAGAAGGCAGAAATTCATATACAAGAATAAAATAATTCACATAAGGTATGATAAGAAATTTAGGGTAAGAAAAGAAAATTACACAACATACAAATTTCATCAGACTGCAGAAGAAGTGCATTTATATATTCTACAGGTATTTTGTCTCTAAAAGAAATCTTACAGGGGAAATAAACTCAAGAAACGTCTCTTAATATCCCATAATAATCTGCTGTACGTGCATGCTTAGCATCTTTTGTAACTCGTTTACATTTTCCTTCTAAACCATTATGGTATGAGAAGAATGAGTTCCATAGTGCACTCAGTAAATAAATGTATTTCTCACTTTAAATAGCCTCTTTAAGATTCAGTAAAAACCTTGCATTTCCAATATTTATTAATTAGAAGAACTAACTCCTATTTGTCCTATCTTAATCTAACTTGATGATTTTACTCATGTTTTTTCCTCCTCAAGTTTCATCCTTCCATACTAAAAAGGTTATCCTTGTAGTCATTGCCTTCTACCTCTCTAATATTTAGTCTTTTTCTGACTGTTTCACCTTTTACTTAGAAAATACCAGGACTATATTCAGTACTCTAGCTGAATAGAAATGATGGTTTTGTCTGAAACTGGTTCATTAGGTGTCAAGTTCACATTATAGTCAAATAGTTACCGCTTACATTTCTACTTTAAAGGTTATACGTTAATAGGTAGTATTAATTTAAATTTCAGTACACTTATTTGAAAACCAAGTTGAAGAAATAATGTGTCGGTGTGGGAATTATAATTATTTTGGAAATATACATTGGATCTAGAAGTAAGTCATATTTTTCATCTGAGGCTCGCAGCTTATTCTATATTTTCAAATATGGGATCATTGGCTCTCATAGAACATAGGCGGGGCCTTATGGATTCTCATCCCCTCTAGCTGTTGATCTAATGGCTCCATCACTCTCTGTTGAGCAACACAGAAATGAAAGGTAGATACATGCTACAAATAGCATTTGTTTTCAGCAAACGTGCCTCTGACTGTAGCTTTTCTATTGCATTCAACTCTGTTCCCCAGTTTCCATTCTGACTTCTTCTACCTGGTTCACTCTGTCCCCTCCGTCCCCTGTGTAAGCCTCACAGGGAAATATTAGAAGCTAAGGTGTCCCCACATACACATCAACAACCACCTCCTGGTATGCACAAACAGCCCTTGAACCTATGTGACCACGTCTCACAAGAAAACATCACCACACTTCCTTCACCATGCTTAGTCTTTAGCTTCTTGAACAAACTTCTAGCCTTCATTAAAAAAGAACACTGAGCTAATGGGCCTTCAATAGTAATGCTGGTCTTCCAAACACAACTCCCATATTTGGAGTTGTTTTCTCATCTGGTCAATTACTCTTCCCCGACTCCTGTACTGTGAAATACAGGGTTTTTCACAAGAGGCCTGATTAGACCTTTACCTACTGTAGAATATTATTTCCAATATTTTCTCATGATTTTCAATTGTCATTTTAATCTATTTAGCATTGGTGTCCTATTCTTGTATCTCTTTTTACCAGTAATTTCAACATCACTGTTTTTGTCCTTAGCAGGCATGTATGGTTTAGTAATGTTCACAAAACACATCCCAACTAAGCACAAACACAGTAAATATATAACACATCAACCAGCAGTACCACATCCTGGGCTTACATGTCCAGTCTCAATGCTAATGCCACCCTTTGGTGGTAGGCAGCATTAACTGGCTTTATCTTGAAAACACTGGTCTTTTGATATATATTTAAGTTTACAAATTGAGGTTTATCAGCATGAGGCTTCAGTATTCATCCTTGTTCTAGTCTTTTCTTTGCCCCAAATCCATCTAGTCACCATGTTCTATAAAGTTTCTGAGTTCCTTATCCCATCCTTCTATTTCTACCACCACTTTCTTAGTTACAGACCTCATCATTGCTCATTTGGATTACGGAAACTGCCTCCTATCTTGAGACTTTCCATAAATCATAATGATTCTCCCAGATGAGTGCCTGACTGTGGATGGAAACAGTGGTCACTGAAGCAACTCTGCGCAATGGGCAATAGCTGGTGGGGACACTTGAAAGTGATGGGGAGGCAGTGAGGATTAGCTCACATGCCTTTAAAAAACATTTCTACATACCTTCTACTGCAAACATTCAAATCCCAGGCCCTGTGATATTACTTTCCCCCACTAAGCCAGATCCCATTTCCTGGCTCTCTTTTTGCAGTTGGCTGTGAACCATGTTACTGTATCCTACCCAGGAAAGTCAGTGGTAGTGGTGAATACCAAGAACAGGGCTGGCGCATAAAAACCTCCCATGCGGGCTTCCTTATGCTGTTTCCCTTCTCACTGGGCAAATACAGGTAACACAAAAAATTTGATACAGCTAAACTTCTCCCTTAGAAGGCAATGAAAATTTAAGCCAGGCTGAGGTGACATCAATGACAAGGCAATGCTGGGTCACACAACTCCATGGACAAAAATTCGGAGGGCCTACCCTTTCATTCATTAACTTAAGCAAAGTTTAATGAAAAAAGTTTATCTAAAGCACTATACTAGACACCATAGTAAATAAAAACTTCTCAAAGACATGGTCTGTTTGCTCCCTAGTTTAGGGCAAGCTAGTCAAATGAATAAAATATATGCCTAAAGGTATTCAGTGAGGTAGGTTATGGTAAGTCCAAAAAATAAGTAATATCACACTTGAAAGTCAAATCAAGTGAGGTGTTTTTCCCCCCACAAGCTGACTATACACAGCAAATTGTCAGTAGGAGCTGCTAATTCTATACCCAAAATCATCTAAAATCTATTTCAAGTGAAATCTCTCTATTCCCCATGGGGACTTCACTTAGGCCATTGCTATTGTTCACACTGTCTCACATTCTCATAGAGCACCACAGCCAAAATTTCTCTTTCACACTATCCTATTATTTTAGACAAACCAGAATGTGGTAGCAAATGCACAGAATGTGTAATGGCTCAACACATGAGGTGCTTCACTCTTGCTCACACAAAAGCTCAGGGCAGTTCTAGGTCAGCTGCGAGGGGACTCTGTTGCATATAGCCTCGCAGGTGTCCAGGCTGACAGTGGTTCTAGCATTTCCACGTGGGCTCCCAAGTTTGCCCAGTCAGAAGGGAAACACCTTGAAGAGCCCACATGGGAGGTTTTTATGAACTAGCCCTAGTCGAGGGGCTATTCACCACTATCTACCACGTAGCTATTCACCACTACTACTTACTTCTAAGTATAGGATAGAGTCACATGGCCTAAAGCCCACTGCAAAGAGAACCCAGGAATGGAATCTGGTTGTGTGCCCAGGGAGAAAAACAAATGGATTTTAATGAACAGATGGCAATCTCAACTTCAAATAAGATCATGTCATGCATTTGCTTAAAACACTTCAATTGCTTCCCATTGCATTTAAAACCACACTCCTTATCATGGCCTTCAAGGCCTGCATCATCTGGTCCTGCCATCAACCCCACGCAGCGCCATTCTCACCAGACTTACTATGCTCCAGCCTTCGTGGCCTTTGTTCAGTTTCGTTTCTCCTGCAATATTCCCAGGCTCTTCACAGCCTCAGACCTTTGAAATGGTTTTGGTTCTACTTAGAAGGCTCCTCTTCCACCACATCATACTTCCCTTAGCTGGCTATTTTTCATTCTCCAGTCTCAGCTTAAATGTTACACTTTCTGACTTCCTTACCCCTTCCTACATTAGGTACCCCCCATCCAAATCAGGGGGTTAGCCCAGCGTTCTGACCCGGAGAGGTGTGTTCTTTTCTCTCATGACCCTTAACACAAATTCCAGGTCGTTTTACCTAAATGTTAAATTTATTATCCTCTGTCTCCCCACAGCACTCTCAGCTCCTGAGGCAGACTCTCTTCTTTCATCTTGGTCTCCATAAGCACCAGCACGACTGCTAGTACAAAGCATATTTTCAACACACTTTTTAATGAAAGACTCTAGGAACGAATGGTATAGGCAAAAGGTTAACAACTTTCCAGACTTGTAGTGGTCTTTGAGAGGTGCAAGGACTGCCATGCCAGTGGTTTGAGAGAAGGCACTAGAAGTGAGACAGTTCAGGCTTGAGCAAGGTTCTGAAGTGCAAGGGCCCCACACATGCCTGAAAACAGTGAGTAACCCACTTGTTCAGACTAGAGTCTGTGTGGGGCAGTTCTGGAAAATGATGCAGTGGAGAACGGTGGCCCCTCAAGTCTGAGCTTTAACATGCAGAATGGAGACCAACCACAACCCCAGGTTGATCAGCAGATGAGAAGAAAGTGGCCTGGGAAGACTGATCTGACCATTACCTGCCAGAGGGAAGAAAGGCTAGAAAGAAAGCAACATGGGCTAAGTAAAAGCCCAGGTGGCAGAAGTGGCAATGGAAGGAGAACAGGGGAGAGAACGGGGAAAAAAGGAATGAGTAATTACAGGAGAAATACTTGGTGCCTTTTAAAACATAAGTTCCTCTGCTTTCACAGACTCCCCTTACGGGGACGGCTGGGCTTCCCCTGCTCTTGGCATCACCACATCCTGGGCCAGTGTCCTTATTCCTTCTGCCTGGCTCTACTCCAGCCACAATGGGCTCCTTGCTGATCCTGTTTTTCCCACAAAGCATAGTCTAGATGACTGTCACCCTTTCAGATCATGAGCTTCATCAAGCATGGACTTTGTCCCATTCACTGCTGCCTCCCTAGGCCCAGAACAGTGCCGGGGTCAAAGTAGGTGCCTAATATTTGAGGGAGAGTGGGAGAAGAAATTAATGTAAGAAATGGGCAAGTGAAAATAAAACATCTTAGAAGGACATTGAAAGGGAATGGCAAGAGGAGATGGGAGGAAAAACAGAGTACTGTGTCCTGGGAATCTAAGTAAGTGAGAGTGTTATCAAAATAAAAGTAACTGCAGTCAAGAAGGCACAAAGAATGAAGACTGTGGGAAGGAAACTAGACAAACAAAAATATTGATTTAGAGTAGTGGGGGCTGAAAAGGTATTACAAAGAGTTATGGAAGAGCAAGCAGTCAAACCACATAGATTTCAGATCCTAGTCAGAGCCATTATGGGTAGATTTTTCTGCTGCGCTTCTCAACCACACTATATTGATTCTTCTCACTTTTTCTCACGAAATATAGGGTGACTATTCAAAAAGTACTCATGCTTTTCACTTTTTTTTCTTGTTTTTCTGCTTTGTTTTGAGATATGGAGAGTGTATGTGCGTGCACCAGCTGGGGAGGTACAGAGGGAGAGAGAGAGAATCCCAAGCAGGCTCCACACTGGAGTCCATGCTGGGCTCTACCTCATGACCTTGAGATCAGGACCTGAGCCAAAACCTGAGACCAGGACACTTGACTGACTGAGCCACTCAGGTGTCCCAATACTCGTGTGTTTAGACCAGGTCACCCCAAGCAAAAAATCATCAGTACTGACAGTTAAGTACTGAAGGCTCTTTTATCCACTGATATATTCATTTAGGGAGTCATGCATTCAATGAACATTGTTGGAAGCTCAAAGACCATGCACTGTCACGCCCCAATATTAAATAATGCACTCCTGCTCTCAGATCCCTAGTTTTATTTCACAATAGAACACAACAAGTGACTTGAAGGAATAAAACCCAATATATAAAATGAAGTCTCAGACCATGGCATTCTAAGTACTGGTATTATGTATCCTGCTGCCAGGTATTTACAACTTTTAAATTATAACGTGGGAATTTTTAGAAATGTCACACATAAGATGACATATGGTCCTGGAAGATTCTGTTAAACAGATGCAATCATTTCTAATCCATCTTTAATGTTACTTAAATGATGTATGATATCAAGATAATATTTTGTAAATTTCCCTTTATGACACATAGCCCTCCACATTTACCATTCTCTAGTCCCATGTAACAATTCAGGAAATATTTATTGTAGTTCTCAAACTACTTTCCAAATTTTAACACAGATTAATTTTTAAAATATTTATTATGTTTAGTACAGCATCAAGCACATTATATTAAACACATTTTATTGTTTTAATTAAGTCTTCACACAGGCCCTTTGACAGCATTTTGGAGGGGATATTTATAAAACAATGATCTATGCTAAAAATCCAGCTGCATAATTCCCCTCTCATCTGGTCAACTCTTCCAGCTACATCACTCAACAGACACTGCCAAGAATCCAGAATTAAGCCAAAGAGCCTCTGAGCATGGAAACAGCTATCACAAAGGCCACACTCCTTACTCACTAGGAGGGGTCCTCACGGCCATATTTGACACCCAGTTCTAATAAACCAGGTTAGATGGTTTCCTAATTCTCATCAGAGTATAAATGGCAAACAAGAATAAGGGGTGTGGGGTACAGGGACTTTCAGATGAGATAATGTCTATGAATGCCCTTTGTAAACTATAAAGCCCAATAAAAAAATGTAAAACTCAAGTCTCTATATGCTAATAATAACAAACATCAGTCACAAAGAAAGGACTAAATTTTGTTAACTTGATTTAAAATAAAAATCAGTATAAAAGATATTTTAAAGAGTTCCAACAGGAATTACTAAGGTTTTCTTGAAAACTGGGTCAGATAATCTAAAAAAACTTATGCTATGGAATTTTTAATTGTGACACTTAAATACTGCTTGACTACAATGGTTCTTGAATCTACTAAGGAAGGAGAGTAGGGCCTGATAGATTCTGGGGGATGCCAGGAAACATATGCCAAATACTATATTATTGAAGCTGAAGTCAACCAAAATCCATTATTCTGTGCTAAATTTGCCTCCATCTTATACTAGGTCATAGCATAGACAAGCAATTAGTTTCAAATGTCTATTGTGTTTTGTTTTTTGCTTTTTTAAGGTCTATTAAGTTTTAGACTAGTTTAAACTTAGCTTAAGTTAAATGTCTAGAAGAGGCACTGAGAAAATTTTATATTAATGTTGCATGTGTATGTATGTGAGAGAGAATAAGTGGAAATATGATGTTCAAAAAAGACTATCCTTATACCTTAGTGGTACAACAACTCCATCTTAACTCACTAAGTTTCCTTGAAAACACATTTTGAGACTCCCACTTCACTCTGTTGGTTCCTCCAATATTTATTTTCTTAGTGTACCCATAGACACATTGCCTGGTTTCATTTTTTCATTGGAATGGACAGATGTCATTACATGAAGATGATTTCCAAATCTTTCCTGAATTTCAAGGGGGTGTCTCAATGATCCCCCAAATTTCTACAAAGAAGGCATTGAAGAAAACAAAATAGCTGAGAAAAGCAAGAAAACAGTGAGTAGAACTGATTCAAAGCTGTATTTGGTAACCAAAGATAGCATTTTTTTCTTACATTAAAGAAACTTAATTATTTGGGATGCATTGGGAGAGAGTTTACGAAAATTAAGAAGTAGCTAAAATATCCCCCAAGCCATGTCATTGATATCCATGAAGTCTTCACCTATTCTAAAGCCAGAATTAATTTTTACTCTTTTTGGAGTCCAGCATTTTATCTGTATTTCTAAAGTACTTATCACTGTCAATCTTTTATTATAATTATTTATGTTAACTGTGCAAATGCCTGGAAATTAAGAGATGCTGAGTAAGGTGTCAGCTGAATCAAAATATCTATAAATCTGATTAAATCCCAGGTTTATATTTGAGTTTGGCTGGCATTTCATTCAACAATGATCCTCCTGGATGACTTCTGAATCCCAACAACATTTAACATAATCCCCTACAAATTGCTAAGATAAAATGTATATTTGCAGAATCTCCTCTATGAAGGAAGGGAGTAGGTTGTCCATTCAGGCAAGTATAATGATTGGAGCCCTAAATTAAAAAGAAAAAAAAAAATCACACCACCTTGACCCAATTAATTAACACTGATTCAATTAACTGCTAAAGCAAATGGATCTAACCTTAACCAACAACACTAGATATAATCATTTCAGTTCTTCACCTAAAAAACATAACCTCCAACCCTCTGTTGCCCAATTCTTATCAAAATCTAGGTTGCAAGAAATAAAATTCTAGGAAGATTTCCTGAAGACTAAAGGATTTTCTGTACTCAGTCTAGTTCCTCTTATTTGCTCTAATCTCCACTACCAGCTCCTGCTTCCGTTAAGCCAGGGCACAGGTATTTGGGCTCCTAATAAAACTGTTTTCATTAAACTATGCAAAGTGTTAAAACATCAACCTGTTATGAAGTAGATTATGCAGAAATGCCTTAAGAAGTTCATTATTGTAATAACAGCATGTTTGTTGGTGAGGACCCCTTTCAGTACCATATATTGTTTGCTATGCTATGTGAGAATCTAGAAAAAAAAAATCTCTCAGATTTTAGTAACAGGAACAGTTTTACTTCTTCTGAGAAACTGGCTCATTTTTATTTCATTAACACTGTATATTATGGAACTAGTCAACAGTGGTTAGCATTATCCAATATTTCACAAATATGCTGCTACGGATGTATAGCAGTCATAATAAGTTTGGTGCTACATATTGATAAAAGTAAAATATCCAAAAATGTTAAAAAAAACAGTTGAATTTTTCTTTTGTGGAAGGAAACTGAAAAACTAACATCACGCAACACTCTTAAGTACCTTTTGGAATTTAAAAGTCAACGTAGGGATTGAACAATGTAAAAAGAAAGTGGGTGTATGATGACTCACCCGTAGCTACTATGCTAACACAATTACAGAGGGAAAGGATGGGGTACAAAAGGGAAGAGGGAGAAGGCTGTGAAGGGGATTGAATTTCAAGATGGGTGGGAGGAAAGTTTCCCTGATCCTCACTTTCAGAAAGTCTTAAAAATCTCTAGTAAAATGGTTTTCATAAGTGTTTGACATTTATGGACTCTCTGGCATATAAAATACTGTATTCGCTTAAAGAAAAGATTCATTCCTCTTCATAAAGAGAATAAATTACCCCCTAGTGTATCTGATTTAGTTTTTCGTGTTGATTTTTCATGTTAAGACATTTTATCTAGTAATTTTCCCAGGTCATGATGAAGTTTCCAAGGACATACAAGAAAAATGCTAAAAAAAGAATAAAAAAAAAAAAAGTGACTAAAAAGCCCTGATAAAATCAAAGACTGCAAACATTCATTTTATTAACATGGGCAGTTCAGAAAACTGACCTCTCTGACCAAATGCTCAGGATTTCCTTTATGACCTTGCCATTAACCCACCAATATACCTAACCACTAGGCTTAAAGATAAGATGAACCTACCTTGTCTTAGAGTAAAGAAGGAACCTAGTGTGGCTGACAAGATTTGGGTTCTGGCCATAGCTTTGCTACTAACTAGTATGACTTTTGAAAAGCCATTTAAGCTCTCTGGAGCTCAGTTTCAGAATCTGAAAAATGATGAGTCTTCCTAGATAATCTTTAAAATGATCTCCAATTAAATGATCTTCCAATGCTAGAGATGGGAATTTGAAAGGCTCTTCCCTGCCAACATCCCAAGACCCACTTATTCCCATGATAAATAACTTAAAATATGATTATAAGACTAATGTAAAGTAGGTCGCAAACTTCAGTGTGCCAAAGAAATTAGGTCCCAACCTCAGAGACTTTCCATGTTCCAACCCAGAGAGTCTGATTCAAAAGGACTGGGATGGAGATCAGAAATCTGCAATTTTAACAAGCACTTCAGATCCTGCAAATAGTAGTAGTCTGGAAATTATAGTTTGAGAAAAACTGCTTTAAAAAATAATGTGCCAATCAAAATGAATTTCTGGATATTTATTCCCTTATGCTAAAACAAATTTTAAGAAGATGACTATTTAAAGGAAACATGAGTAAATGGAATCCATGAAATGAACACTGTTATAATTAAAATACATAATAGTCATCTACTAAAGATACAATAAAATATGTATACACTTCTCAGGTTTTTAAGAAATTTGCAGCATAAGTCAGGGTGTCTTAAATTAACAGTTAAAAGAAACAAGTAAAAAGTATATTCTTTCATTTAGTAGAAAATAAATATCTACTAATGTCACAGAAGAGAAAAAGCTTTGTAAATTCAACAATTAAAAAATAGTTCAAAGGGAATGCAAAATCCAAAAGAAACTAACTTTTTGATCTTAGAAGTTATTCAAAATAGCATTATAATTTATACCAAAATACATAATCATTCCAAACCTCGAGTCAAGGAGATTAATTATTAAAGCTAGGATTGTATATACTCTGTTTTGAGGACACATATTGAAGATGTACTGACTGTTTCTGAAAAGATAAGCAAGGTTACAATTAACATTAATAATGTGAAAATTAGTAACAACAGGTATAATGTAAAGTATAGAAATTCTGCTTGTAAATAGGAGTTCAATCCAGATCCGTTCAACTATTCCTTCAGCACTTGCTATTTTTCTGCCATTGGGTGAATACTGGCAAACCCACATCATGGTCAATGCCTCCTAGGGAAGTGTTTCTTAAACTTTAAAATGTAAATGAATCACCTGAGATCTTGTCAAGGCAGATTTTGATTCAGTACTCTCAGAGTCTGTATTTCTAATAAAGTCCTAGGTGATGTTGAGGCTTCCGGCCCCTGTATAATACTTTGAGTAACAAGGTCTTGGGTCATTTCAATCTCATCGAGTTAAACAAAGGAAAACCCACGAGTCAGACATAGGTCAATGTGGCAGATTTTATTTTCCAAAGATGGCCTACAACACAATCTTCATCCCACACTGATTTTGTCAGTATGACCTTGACACTTCCTATCAAGAGGTAGAGTTTAACTGCCCTCCCCTTGAATCCAGGCCAGCTTTTCTGACTAGTAATTAAAATGATGTGGTAAAGATGTCATTGCATGATTTCTAAGCCCAGCCAGGGAGAAGCCTTGCAGCTTCTGCCTCAGGCCCATGGAACACTCTCTCCCCACATGTTCCCTCTCAGATCCAGCTGCCACACTGAGAAGTCCGAGCCATATGAAGAGGCCATGTGCAGGCACTCTGGTAACAGTCCAAGCCTGCGTATCACTCAGCCTAGCCACCAGACACGTGATTGAAGACCAGTTCCATCGCATCCCAACGCTCAGCCACTCAACTCACTCCTGTCTTTTGAGCGTTCCCGGATGAGGACCCAGAATTCTGGAGCAAAGATAAATCATCCACACTGGCCCTCTTTGAATTCCTAACACACAAAATCCATGAACATAATAAAATAGTTGTTATTTGACACCCTAAATTTGGGTGGTTTGGTACACAACAATGGAAAGCTGGAAGAAAGGAGTTAAGACAGACGTAGAACACCCAGGGAACAAAACAAACACTTGATCCTTACAGAGTATTTTTGAGTGTTTACACAAGGTTGTGTAGCAAAGAGAGGGAAGGTTGGGTGATAGAGACAAAGCATCCAAAACTGTTACAAGAACACAAGGGAAAAGTCTGGCGGGAAAAGAAGGTGAGTCCTGAGATGAGGTAAGAGATTATTAACAGGAATTGAGTGGGAACAATAGCAAAGGAAATTGGAAGGCATCAGCAACAAATAAAGAGTAACCAATTAGACAGAAACCCGAGAACATACACAGGAATTTAGAAATAGAACATGGACTGGTAAGACTTTAGGATGGTTTCTGGTTTATTCAATGAAAACTCTTATCAGACTAGCCAGTATACCCATAAGGCAAAATATAAATCAATCTAAAGAGAACAAAGGGAAAGTTGTAAGGAGAGAAACAAAAGTGATACAAATAGAACACCCATCAGGCATATAAATAAGACTAGAAAGGAGAATTATGGCCCAATGGCTACAGTGACTCATGGAATCCTGTGATCCTTCCTCTGCACAATAATTTTCGGGTCCCTACTAAGGGTCATTCACTGTTCCAAGGAACTGGGGATATAGTGAGGAATATGACAAAGTCACCACCCCATAAAGCTTAAAATACTAGCTAAAACAATAAACACGTAAGTAAATGATGTATTTTAATATAGTGAAAAGTGCTGTGAAGAAAATAAAGCAGGGTAAAGGAATAGTGCTATTCCAACAGAGGGAAATGGGAAAAATCTAGAAGGTGTGTATATATTGAATATAACCAAAAAAGAGCCTATGAAGAGCAAGTAGTAATGACAGAAAAAAGCCCAGAGTTATTATGGATAAAGTAACCAACAGATGAGAAAAAAGCCCAATATAGCTTCCTAACCAACCACAATCCACCAGGTGTTCTGGTCAGAAAGTGGGGAGTCATTCTTGATCCCTTCATAGCAGAAGCTTCTGGTACTCACAAGTACCTGTGTTTTACTCATATTTCTAGGCACACAGGAAAACTCTATTCCCCAGCCTTCTCTGCAATTAGATATGTCCAGATACTAGCCAATGGAATGTGGACGAAAATGATATATGCCACTTCTTAGACTGGCCTGTAATATCCTCCCCCAGCATCCTTCATGTCAGATGATGGAAGAGAAAGGTTAGGAATTTGTCTTTATTTTCCATCCCTGCCACACCCCAGATCTGACAGCGGTACCCCTCAGGTACCCTTTACCATGGCCCCAATTCTAATACCATTTCCCTGCCTTACCCCTTGTGGCCTTGGGACAATAATAACACCCAGCTCTTGATAGGCTCTGGGTGCCTCATCTTGGTTCCCTTATCCCTGCCAGTACCTCTTTAAAGAGTCCCTTTATGAAACTCTTCTCACTTAAACCTCCTACAGCATGTCACTGCTCCCTACCAGGACTCTGACAGATACTCTACTTCATTACAAATTTAAATAAAGAATATCACACTTAGGCATTAAAGAGAGCTAGTAAAAATGACAGAACTTTGAAACTGAGAGTGAGCTTGGAAATCGCCTTGCGTCCTTCCACTTTATTTCCTACCGATGGCACCAACAACCAGTAATGCAACTGCTCTTTTACACTTTCTATATAATCATAATATTTAGCTTACACCAAGAGAAAGTAAGTGCCAAAATTTCATATTTTTTAGGATATTTATTTATGGTATTTGTGATATTTTTAGGGAAAAAAATAACAAGATCCAATTCTTGAAATTAACACAGAAACTAGTTCTCCTTTGGAACAGCAGCCACCTCAGCTGGAACGAAGGAACATATATTTCTCAGTTCTCATTCTTTCAGTGAAACCCGACTCTGTTTATAGATCTGCCAAATGGCCGAAACAGCCCAAAACAGTTTACAGTATTGAAATATACTGACTTTTTTCCCTGATGATCTTCTTATGATGGAAAAAACAAGCTTTAACCACAGCTGACCCTGATCATTAATGTCAGCTCCTGATCAAAAGCCCCACCCTGCCTGCAAGTCACATTAAAATGCTAAAGCATTTCTCCAGCTAGTTCAGTAGCAGATCCCCACTATCAAGCTCTGTGGATAAGGATTTTTTTCTAGTTCTCTCCTTCACTCTGAATTTACACTTGCTCTACTGCCCTCCCCTCCTATCCTGAGTTTCTTCTAATGTTCTTGCTCGGAGATGAAGCATTAGCTAATATGTATCATTTCAAGAAAAGGAGAAAGCTTATCTGTCCAAAAAGTTATACCTGGCTTCAAACTCAGCATTAACGCTGGCACACTGAAAATGAGGCAAAAGCATTTGTTGTTTTGAATAGCTCCATTTGTTGATCTAACGTGTGTCAGGCACAGAGTCCAGAGTTTCACACATTTTATTTCATCCTCCTGAATCTTTCTTCCCATACCTGTGCTATATGAAAAAAATGTGATATCACACAAACATCGTATCATTCTATAACAAAATTTATTGAAGTTATGAGCTGTCATTAAAATATGTCTCTTAATGTCACAATCTTTGCTAAATAGTATGCTTACGTATAAACGATTTTCCAAGCATTTGTAGTTGTTATTTCTTACAAAATTTCTAAAGAACAAGAGGTGTGCTTTCCATTATGTATGCCAGCCGATTAATGCTTTTTATTCTTTTTATATTGTAAATGTAAATCACAGATATGCGAGTTGGGATTAGACAAAAGAAATTCTTTTCAACAACAGAGCATATTTTTTATAGAATGGCTGGGTTCTCTAGCTTCCTACTACTATTCTGTACATCAATCAACTGGACTATTAAGGAGGGTGAAATCCTAGTGAAAGAGTAGCTGGCCATACATGCCAACTATCAAATACAGATGGCAAGCCTCTGCCTTCAAACCTGAGCACATCCTAATCTTTAGCCACTTTAAGACAGAGTAAAGAGACTAATGCTGGTCTGCATTCTGAGATTGACAGGCTACAAACAAATGGAGCCTCACATCCATTCAGCAGGGATGGAGTACCCCAAGAAAAGTTAGTTATGCACCTACGTGTTTGAAGTCCACATATATGGTGGTATAACGGTGATAACAATGCCAATTTAAACTTATATAGCCCATTCCTCATTTATTTGCTCAATCTTTAAAACCTTCTTGTGTTATTTAGACACTAGGACTGAAGTTAAATGACATGCCCGAAGTCATATATACAGTGAGTGGCACAGCTAAGGCTTTAACTCATATCTTTCAACTCCTAACCTGATGTTCTTTCTACCCTTACAGAGTAAAAGAAGATCTCAGATCCGTAAGGAATGCAAATCCTGTAGTTCCGCTGTAGGACAACTAACTCATATACGCTGAGGTTGGGTCCCATGGCAAGGCAGAATTCTAAGGTGGCCCCCATTAATTTCTTTATGACTGGCAAAGATTTAAAAGAAAGATAATCCCCAGTTCTTCAAAGTTATGGAGAAACAAACATTCTTAAACATTAGTATTGGAATTATGAATTATTGCAGCCTTTTAGGAGGATAGTTTGATGATGTGGATCGAAATTCCCAAAAATGCATATATCCTTTGACTTGGCATCTCCACTTGTAGGAATTTAAATTTATATGTACCAAGTGGAACAATAAAGATTATATATTTCAATTATGGCACAGCCACATTAAAATTTTCTTCATACATTTATACTGCCATGAAAAGATGCTGAACTCTAATGTTTAGGAAATAGCAAAATGCCATCGATAGCTTGCTCTACTTTATTTTAGTTTTTAAAAATCATGTGTACATATGGATATAAAAACCCCTTAAAAGACATACAGTCTATTCTAATTATTCATGGTAGTTTCATTTTATAAAGAACAAATGAACACTGAACTAGCAAATGCTGAACCATTGCTCCTAGGGGAAATATAGGGTTCAATTCCTGAAAGTCCCTGGTCACAACATTTTCATCAAGCAAACAATATGTAACTCTACTTTCAATGTGTTTCTATTTAAAGATAACTTATTTAAATATATTGGTGATTCACTAACATGGAGCTCTCAGTCAAAAGCATTATAATTCATGCCTGAACAAAGCTTAATGAATATATTTTATCCATGAGGCACATCATGGCTTTCTTGTGCTTAAGAATATCAGACAGCACTTCAACACTACACTTGGGGATCATTTCAAACAGTAAAATCACCAATAAAAAAAAAAAAACACAAAACTGCAAAAAATGTGGCACTAAGTAAACCACAAAAAGGATACTTGCTACAGTAAGAGAGTTGAAACAAGAAGGCAGAGAGTTACCTTGTTTGACCTCAGCTAGGAACATGCACATTTGGGCAATTCAAAATTTCTGCTGCTCTGTGCATGTCCATGAATAATGACAAAAACACCCAAGTGTTGACTCTGGTGCTACAAGTAAATATTAGCAGGTAAGCAAATTTGCAAATATGCAGTGTATGAATAATGAGTGCTGACTATAGATCAACATGTCAACTGAAGTTATATTTATGTACTGAATTTTTCAACATTGAATATGTATAAATAAAGATAAACTTCTTTCCCTGTTCAAAGAATAAAGAGAAATACATTTCATAGTTCAGAAAGAGCAAACTCTACCTTCTGCTTAAACTGTGGATAGTTATATCAACTCTGTTCAAATTATATGTTAACTTTCGAAACTTCTAATTGGCAGTCTGTTCTTTTAAGACAGTACATGGCATTGAGGAGGTGCTCCATGATTGTGCAATGAATGGATGCATTTATTTCCTCAAATGTCGAGTTTGCCCATGCTGTTCACATTATGAGACATTCTTCAATAAGGCAATGATTAAAAGTAGAGCTAAAAGTTGTGACATGGGTATTTTGCAAAACTCCTTCACCTAGAAATGACCACTTATCACTAAGTCTCATCAGGGGAGTTATCTTTGGGAAAGAAAATTAGTCGCTTTCATAAGAATCATCATGGAAGCAATGCACCACTGGAACTATCTGACATCAGGGGAGCCTGGGTGGCTCAGTTAAGCTTCTGACTTCAGCTCAGGTCATGATCTCGCAGTTCATGAATTCGAGCCCAGTGTTGGGCTCCTGTGCTGACAGCTCAGTCTGGAACGTGCTTCGGATTCTGTGTCTGTCTGTCTGTCTGTCTCTCTCAAAAATAAATAAAACATTAAACAAATAAAAAAAAACTATCTGACATCAAAGATTTCTCAACCAACTTTCTAAGATATTCTCAAAGTAATTGGATATTTATAAAAGAAAACTCTGCATCAATTTATGGAAACAAAGATTATCAGATTGCTACTCTTTTGCCCATGAATCTGTATCCCCCTTAGTTTATATCAAGGATTTTATGGCCAGGATCTGAATCCACTTTCTACCACTAATTCCCATTCTCAAGTAAGTGTTTAGGTTGAAAAGCTGACAAAGAATATATTCCTCAAGGTTGTGTGGTCAACACTATTTACCAATTCCAAAGCTCTCCACCAGGTCTCAATATTGGTCCACTATGAACCAGTCCTCCAGGGGACCATGACCACGGAAGCGCCACGTGGCTTTGACTTTTTCTGATACTCAGTACTAATAATACTACAAGAACTCCTTCTGGTCTGACTGCTAGGGAAAATCATGTGGTATATTTATATTCATTAATATTAACAATAGGCACTACACTAATAGCAGTTAATGGCACAATACAGGCAATTTGGAGAAAACAAAGGCATTCTTACTATTTATATGATTCTTTCTATTAAACAGGATGGGTGTTTAGTGTGATGGAACTCTTGCATTCTTTGGGTTCCCACAAATGTTTGGGGTTTTTGTTCCTTTTGAGTTTTAGCTATTGTGATTTAGAGAGAGGTCATCCAGAGTAAACTGACAGCACTTTCCTTTACATGTATGAAAATTAGGGCACCGGATAACAGGAGTAAGACGAGGAATCACAGTGCCGTAAACAAATCTTGCTGATTGGCTCAATGTATAATACTGTTCATAAATAAAAGTTCTTTCTTTCATGTAGAAAAATTCTAAAGCAGTGTTTCTCAAACTTTCTGGTCTTAGGACCCTTTTTTTTCACACTCTTTAAAATTATTGACGCTCCCCAAAGAGCTTGTGTTTGTATAGCTTATGTTTCTTGGTATTTATTTTGTTAAAAATTTTAAAAATTATAAAAATATTTGTAATTCACTTAAAAGTAAAAATAATGAGTGCATTATATGGCAAAACAAATAACATATTTTATGAAAAAGTAACCATGATTTTCAAAACAAAGATAATTTAGTGCAAAGAGTGGCATTATTTTATATTTTTGCAAATCGTTTTGTCTGACTTCGTAAAAGACAGTGGGATTCTCCCACCTGCTCCTGAATTCAATCAGCTGTAATATCGATCACACTCCGGTAGCCTCTAGAAACTCAACTGTACACTTGAGTGAGAATGACAATGGAAAATGTCTTAGTATTATTATGGAAATAATCTGAACTCACAGAATCCCTGAAAGGGTCTCAAGGACATGGAGTAACCAACCTGTTAGGTTTGACAGGATTATCCTAGTTTTATTTATTTTTTTATTCTTTTGCTTTTTATTCAAATTCCAGTTAGTTCACATACAGTTCAATATTAATTTCAGGTGTACAAAATAGTGATTCAACACTTCCATACATCACCCAGTGCTCATCACAAGTGTACTCCTTAATTGCTATTACCTACTCCCATCCCCCTCCCCTCTGGTAACCATCAGTTTCTTCTCTATAGCTGAGTCTGTTTCTTGGTTTGCCTCTCTCTTTCTCTCTTTTTTCCCTATGCTTGTTTGTTTTGTTTCTTAAATATCACATATGAGTGAAATCATATGGTATTTGTCTTTCTCTGACCCACTTATTTCCTTAGCATAATACTCTACCTAGTTTTAACACTGACAATCCCATGTCCTGTGGAAAACCCTTAGTCTGGGGCAAACCAGGAACACGGGTCACCCTCTCTGTACCACACTAAAAGAACAGCACTGCTAAAACGAAATGTAAAAGATCGACTTAAGATCACAGCATGCACTGACAACTGCTATGCCTTCAAAAACACAAGGCTACCTAACTCCTGGTACACATCTATTCACTATGAGTTTTATACAGTGCATAATAATAATGTACTAACTTGAAATTGGTAGAATCTTCTAAGTAGCAAATACTTAAGCATATACAAAGTAAAATCTTGATATGGTATATTAAGAAAAGTCAAAATAAAGCTATATTTATTTTTTCTGTGGTTTGGGACCTTGGGAATGGACCAATGTAATTTAATAAATGGTAATTTAAAAATATATTTTTAAAAGCAGTACATACCATTTTATTATTTATTCACAAAATGCAATCAGAAGTCTTACTATCACAGTAACTAATTACCTTGGACAACAACAAAAAAATATTTAGCTTCCTGAGCATTAGTTCATTTTTTATTTTTTTAAGAATTAGTTCATTTTTTAAAGTGCTGTACTGAATAAAGTATATTAACTTTGCTTTATGACATTCAAGTGCCAAGCCACGTGTTTTCCCTCCATCACCTTTAGATCCTTTTAAATGAAATTGTGTATGAGTAAGTCTTTAGTCAAATAATGCAGTCATCTGTTTCCATCATTTTTTTCCTTTTTTTTAAAGGAAGGATTTCTTAAATGCTATGTATGTAACAACTAACAGTACTAGTATGATCTTTTAACAATTCCTAAGATCCTTTTTTTTAAAACATGAATGACAAAATCATATTATTTAGATTAAAATGTTATAAGAAATCACCATCGTAACCAGTGATTTTCCTTCATGTGAGATATTTTACATTATTGAATTGGCAGCAGACATTCATTTCAAGCTCAAGACATTTTTCTTGCCATCTTTCTCACAAAATTAAATGTGTACCTACAGTTGCTATGTTACTGGTATAAGCCTTACCTTGGCATAGGAATTTTGTTTAAATAAATCATTTTCTGAAAAGGTGTTTGCTGAAACTTTAAAATGCATTTCCAAAAGCAATAATCCCCTAAAAAAATGTGGCTCCTATCTTCAATTATATTTTTGAGGCATTTTTTTACTCTTCAATTGTCTATAAGTTCATTAAGAAGGATATTTATGATTTTTTATAAAGGAATATGTCTTATAATGCCAATGCAAAATTTCAGAAGATGCACAGAACATTGTTTAATAGCTTTTCTATTTCAAATTTTAAAAAAGCAAAATATTTTATAGTGAAATGCCACTAATATTTCAAACTTCACAATTTTGATAAGGGTCACTTGTAATTGCCTGAGAGAATAATAATTATGTCATACAAGCAATGTAACAAAGCATCAAATAGGCAAAGGTAAGCATCATAGTATTTCTCAAACACATTTCAAAAGAGACAAAGGTCCGAATCCCATTTGATAATCATGCATCAAAATTTGGTAAAATATTAGAATCCAAAAGTTATTTTCATTGTCGAGCGATTGCTCTATAGTAGAAACCACATTCATACACTAATGTCCCTTCCAGGAGTTTCTCCAAATTTTAGCTTACTCTCTAACAACTTCTTGGGGGGCAGCAGGGAGTGGGGGTAGGAGGATTACTTTCTCAGTTAAAGAGTTCCATGGTATCTGCTCCCGAGAAGATGAAGTCTACACTTCTTACCATAAGTATCTAATGCACAGTCAGTCCCCAAACACCTCATCTGTTGTCAACTCATTCCTTCAACAAGTAGGCCTAGATGCCTTTCAACACCTGGCCCATGGTGATGCTCAACCACACCTTTCATATCAGCAACAGCAACTCCTTACAGCCCATATTCCCTTGTGCATTTGGACACACTTTTCCTTCTTCCTGTGAAGATACAGCACGGTACAGGTGAGAAGTTTTAGTCTTTTGTTTGTTTTTTAAAGTTTATTTATTTTTGAGAAAAAGAGAGAGTGCTCACATGCAGAATGCTGGAGGAGAGAGAGGGGGAGAGAAAGAAGACCAAGCAGGCTCTGGGCTGTCAGCACAGAGCCCAATGCAGGACTTGATCTCCCGCAGCATGAGATCATGACCTGAACTGAAATCAAGAGATGATTAACTGACTGAGCCAACCAGGTGCCCCTGCAGGTGAGAAGTTTATACAAGAAGAATAGATCAGGAAAATTAAAAATGTTCAGTTTTTCCCATCCATAAATAAAATCAAAATGATTTCATTGAGTCCCATGGGGGTGAGAGGAATATATTTATTCAATTTGGATTTCTACTGTTTTACTAAAAGAATTCTGATGAGAAAATTACCACTACTTTTATCTGTGTCATTTTCTAACTGACACCCACTAAAAACATAGATCTTAGGTATTCAGTCCAAGTCCTCCAAACTGCAAACACCTGTGTAACCAACACTAAAAACAAAATATAGAACATAACTGTTGGAATCAAAAGGTTCTCTCATGCCCCTTTCTAGTCAGTTTCTCTTTCTAATCCCTGGGCAATTACTTTCTGATTCTATCATCATAGATTTTTTTTTTAATCAATCTTAGACTTCATTATAAATAGAAACATAGTGTATGTAGACTTTTTTAATCTGGCTTTTTTCACTCAGCATAATATTTTTGAGATTCACCCATGTTGTTGCATGGAACATTAGTTTCTTATTACTATTGCTGACTAGTATTCTATTGTACGAATACAGTTGACCCTTGAACAACTGTGTGAGTCCACTTATATGTGGATTTTTTCAACAACTTCAAGAAAGTACTTAAATGTATTTTCTCTTCCTTATGATTTTCACAGTAACATTCTCTTTTCTCTAGTGCTATTGGAAGAATAAGATATATAATACAAATAACATACAAAATATGTGTTAATCGACTGTTTATGTTATTGGTAAGGTTTCCAGTTAACAGTAGACTATATTAGGAATTTAGTGTTAGGGGAGTCAAAAGTCATACATGGTTTTTCAACTGTGCAAGGGTCATTGTCCCCAGGCCCCCACACTCTTCAAGGATCAACTGTATACCATACTTTTCATGTATTTTACTGACATTTTGTGTATCTTCTTTTGTGAGATGTCTGCTCTATTCGGGATCCATTTTTTAAAATCAGACTGTTCACCTTTTCATCACTGATTTGTGGAATTTCTTTAACTATTCAGTACATAAACTGTTTTTCAGATATATGTGTTGTTAATATGTTCTCCCAATCTATGGCTTGTGTATTATTTTGATGGTGTTTTGTGATGAACAGAATTTTTAATTTTCATGAAGTTCAATTTATTAATGATATTTAGAGTTATTGCTTTTTGCGTCCCCTAAACTTTCTATTAGAAGCCTTTTGGTTCTAGTTTTACACAGTATAGTCTATAAGCCACCTCAAATTAAGTTTTGTACCTGAAGTTAAGAAAGGAGTTGAGGGTTCCTGAATAATGATTAAGTTGAATTGTATCACTATTTGGGAGAGACACGGATCCAGCCCCATGTGGGTGAGGTGGGGCATAAGGCACTCCATTTCTCCACTCTGGAAAGAGGCTGAGCAGGTCCACCAGGTCCAGACCCTGACGCTAAGGCAGGGAACAGAGTAACACCTGGATGTCCGTGCATTAAAAAGGAGTTATCTAGAAACTGCAAGGTTTCCAACTCTTGTGTAATGCCCGCAAATTACACAAACCACTTTAAGTATTCTCTGGAATTTTTGTTATCAAAAATTGCATTCCCATCATTTACAATTGCCCGTTATTCATCCAGTGTGCCAGCAATCCTCTGTAGGTTGGGGGCATCCTGCTCCTGTTATAATACTTTTCTCATCAGAGGTTGCATCTTTGTCATGGGGAAAAGAATAAACACAGAGTTGGTCTTGGTTTATTCATCATTCAATTCAATACCATAGATACCGGCTTAAATATTCATAGCCTTTTCCTACACAGAACAATTTTCTGGTGCTCCCAAATCACATTAAAATGAAACAGAAGTCTTAACAAAAAGTCCTCAGTAAGCGGCTACATTTGTTTATTCTGCAACTTAGTGATGTTGAGGCCTCTGAGCACTCTTGTGGCCTTTTCCTCATGGTCAGTAGATTACTATCACAACTCCAGGCATCATGTTTTCTTCAGGTTCCATGGGTCAGGATTTCAGACAGAGCACAAAAGGATAGATTGTTTTTGTTCCACAATGTCTGGAGACTAGCTGGGGAGGTAGAATGGACTGGGAGGGCCTCAAACAGCTGAGGTCTGGAATCATCTGAAGGCTCTTCACTCCCATGCCTGGCACCTAGATGTCATATCTCTAAGACATGCCTCTCCACATGGATAGGGCTTCTTACGGTATAGAGGCTTGGTTCTGAGAGGGGGACAGCCCAGATGGACAGCACCAAAGAGGGACAGCTCAAAGTTCCATGAAAGGCAGTGTTATACGAAAAAGCTCACTGGTATATTTTAACTAGCAGCAAGGAAGAGGCAGCTTTCTGGGTTTTTCCATCTTGAAATTAGATCTTTGGATATTACTTGGGAAATTATTTGTCACTCATGTAGAAAGGGATGACAGATATCCTTGAATTTCCAAAACTAGACCACCACCAGAAGCGCTTTGTCTGTGGGGTGGTCACCTAAGATCTCTAAACTTTAGTTTCCGCTTTGTATAATAATGATACAATAAGAGGATTATTATGACATATACTAATATAATATGATAATATTAATACAATAGAACAACAATACTACTTTGGCTAATTAATATAAATGTTAAATAACTTACCCATGATGATGTCTGGAACATGAGAAGTAATTTTCATCATTGAATTCCCTATTCTTATCTGCCTGGTGAAATCCTATTCAGTCATTACAACCCAGCTAAAAGACATGTACACCAAAAACTCCTTCCCTCATCAGAGCGAAGTCAGTTCCTTCTATGTTTCTCACACATCAATTATAGCACTTTAATACGATGTTGTAATTATGCATTCATTCATCCAACAAGTATTTATTGAATGCCTACCATGTGTCAAGAACTGTGCTTGAGAATAGATGTACATACAATGTTTACTAAAAATGGTCTGAATCCCTACCATCTCAAAGCTTACTCTCTAATATCTGCATCTAGACAATTCCCTGATTGAGAGTCACCACTGTATTTTATTCAGCTCACACCATGGCATTGGTAGATTTTCACAAATATTTTTTGAATTAATTTTCCACAAAATATAGAGTAGCTTAATCCTTGTTCCCAGCTAGTTTATTGTTAGGCAATCAAGTACAACCTGTATTAAAATAAATTAATGCAATACTAACAGGTAACATGTCAATTTAGGGGAACCTGAGATCTCAGAGACACTAGGTTGGGAAAGGGAAGGGAGGAAGGAAGGAAGGAAGGAAGGAAGGAAGGAAGGAAGGAAGGAAGGAAGGAAGGAAGGAAGGAAGGAAGGGAGGAAGGAAAAGGAAGGAAGAAAGGAAGGAAAGAAGGACGGAAGGATGGAAGGAAGGAAGGGAGGGAGGCAGGGAGAGAGGGATCAACGTAGTAAACCTCATTCACATTCCCAGTTCAACCAATCCTATCTCATGTCTGTACTATTATTAGGTGAATTATTACTCAAAATCTTTGCAGGAGAAAAGAATGATACTGGTCACTTTGTGGTCCTCTGTGGTCATTCAACTTTGATCTACAGGGGACCAGTTGCAACCAATACAAGCCTGCAGAAGAACAGCTATTCAAAGGAGCTGGAGTCCTGTACTTATGGAATTGAAACACACAGGTAAATAATCACCCTACGGAATAGTCCTTGTATGTATCACCATATCCCACAAGAAACTTCAAACACAGCTCAGTTATCAGCTGAGGACACGCACTGCACAGCTATTGCTATGTGTCTAAATGAAAATGAGCCTGGTGCCAACTTCCCTTCAGAGGAGAAAATACAAACACATAAATGCACAGACAGTTCCTTCTCCTGTTCCTAGAAAAACAAATAAGGAAAGAATTCCCTGCTACCCTCACCAAATTCTAAATGGAGAGGGGAAAGAGGTACGCAAATCTCTGTGTGTGACGCATGATAAAAATTTATTCCTCTCATGTCTTTCCAAGATCATAAAAAGTAAGTTGGTAGCTGTCATCATGGTCTTATCCTGGACATTTATGGATAAACATTAAACACCCTGGAGTATTTTTTTCCAATTCAAATCTAAACCCAGGTTTACAATGACTGTCTGTGTTAAAAGTAATGTGTTCACATATGAATTTCTTGAACTTTTTAAATTCAGGGAGTTATGTGTATGGGCATTTACGTTTAGGTGTATGCTGAGTTTTCTCTCTTTCATTCTCCTTGTTTTGTGGGAAGCTATAAACACATTTTAAGGGATTAAGTGGTCAGTTAACAAAGTCTCACAGATGAAAATGGTGTTTCTAAATATTGGATATAATCAGAGGAAAACAGTATTGCTTATCAAGTTGACTTTGCACGCAGGGAGGCAATCTGAAGGAAGTGAAGAGTAAATTCAGATCACAGTACTAGATCATTCCAAATTGTCAAAAAGTGGAAACAGGAGAAATGCCCCTCCACTGAAGACCAAGTAAATAAGAGGTGGTAGAACCATACAGTGGGATAATATTCCATAAAAAAAAAAAAAAAAAAAACAACGAATGAAGGGGCATCTGGGTGGCTCAGTAGGTTAAGCGTCCATCTCTTGGTTTTGGCTGAGGTCATGATCTCACAGTTTGTGGGTTTTAGCCCTGTGTCAGGCTCTGTGCTGACAGTGCAGAGCCTGCTTGGATTCTCTTTCTCTCTCCCCTCTTTCTCTGCCCTTCCCTCACTTATGTTCACTCTCTCTCTCAAAATAAATAAATAAACTTAATATATAAAAAAATGTGATGAAGAACTGGTGTGCTACCACACGGCTGCATCTCGAAAACATGTAAAGTAAAAGAAGCCAGTCACAAAAGAACTCATATTGTAGGATCCATTATGCAAAATGCCTACAATAGGCAAATCCACAAGGACAGAAAATCGATGAACGGGTACCTAGAGCTGAGGGAAAAAGACCGTGGGGGGAAATGGGCACTGACTGCTAATGGGTGTAGGGTTTCTGAAGGTGATGAAAACGTTCTAAGGTTAATTATGGCAATGGTTGCACAATTCTGTGAATAGACTAGAAACCACCAAATTTCAAACAGGTGAATTGTATGGTAATTATAGTTCAACAAAGCTGTTAAAAAAAAAAAAAAGACGACACTTTGTAGCAGTAAATGACACAGACATCTACTTCGTGTCTAAAAAAGTCAAAAAAATAAGTAATTGCTCATACTTATAAAAATAAATCTGGGAGAATAAAGAGGGAAGCAAAACTGGGAGAAAGAATCCTCCTGAGTCTAATGCCAGAAACTAACCATATTGTGTCTCAGTCAACTCGTGCAGCCACCAAATGTTCTAATAATATGTGGCAAAGTTTCTCCACCTGCTTCAGAACCCCAGTTAAATAAACAGTCCTTAATACTGGGCAAAGAAGTTCTAGAAGAATAAAAGAGAAGGATTTTTTAATGCATTTTATTTGGAAAGGTCGAATAGGAAAACAGAGCCAAAAAGAACCAAATAGCAAAATGTTACTTTTATCAACAGTACCAGTTGTAAAAGAGATTAGCTAAACAAACGTAATGTCTCTGGGGTGGGACCTTCCTTAATAAAATCAAAGGCCCAAACCAGCTAGTGTTAAACCCACTTTAGAAAAATGCTGCCAAGTGCTGTCACCTTAACTCAGGATAAAATTTTAGAAGACAATTTGATTTTCATATTAACCATATTAGGTGCTTTGTCTATGTTTATGAATCATTAAGGAAAGATTTCAGTTAAATATAAAAAGCCCATGAAGAAAATATTGCATACAATGCTTAGGGTATCACTGATTAGAAGAAGCTGCAGATAAATTAAAACAGACTAAGGGATTAGTATCTATCAGGGTGCTTAGAGTGCTGAGTAACAGAGAACTATAAGAAATGGAAACAGGAAACAATAAGAAGTTATGTGGAAGGAGTGCTCAGCTGTTCAACTTGACCTCAAGGATCCTAGGACCTTCAGTCTTTCAACTTTGTACCCCATGCTCCAATCTCTCTGAACATCTCCAAGCTGAGCACAGCAGTTCTAGGTGACAGCTACTTACAAGTCCATGTTCAAAAAGTAAAAAGAAGAAAAAGAAGGAAGGAAGGAGGGAGGGAGGGGCATCAAAGCAAATAAGGCACTTTCTTTTATTTGGAAACGTCTTTTCCTGGCTGACTTCCCCTCAGCTCATGGGGCCAGGATTGGCTGTATGACCATGCTTAAACCAAACCCTATCAAAGAAAATAAAACCACAATGAGTGGTTCATTCTAACTATGATTTGCCCCTGGAGCCGGAGAGGAGAGGTCATTCCCCAAAATCAACTGGGAGGGTAGAACAATGAATAAAGTCAGGGCTCTTCTAGGACGGAAGGTGAGCAACCATCATAAGGGACATGTGATCAGAGTGCTGAGTGATCCAAACACCATCTCACATGAAGAACAAATAAAGTAAGGCTGTTAACCTTCAGAGGGAAAGGCTACGAGGATGTCTTCAAATATGCAAAGGAACATATGGAAGAAAAGATCCCCCAACAATCTGAGGCTTTACAAACTACAGCTCTCCAACAATGTATTCAGGGCGGACCCGTGAGAGGGCAGTAATTAGACTATTCCCACAAAAGTAGACTCACCACCTCCTGAGAACATAGTCTTTGGATAGAGGGTTGAACTAGCTAATCTAAGTTTGGCTGAACCAAGTATGTAACTTCCTTCCTCATCTGCCTTAACAAATCTGCCAATTCAAGTTAAAAACCTAAAATGATGTTTGTAAATGGCAAGAAAATAAACAGCCTTTTCTCAAATTTGCCACATAATAAAGAAAATAAAGGAAATTCAGAGGGGCCTAAAGTAATTCTAAACATCAGTGCCATTTTCTTTTCATCCTTCTCGTGTTCTTCCCTCACATCCCCATCCCTATCACAGGCAACTCTTCCAATGGTTGGTCTAAGTAGAACAGATTGCAGATCAGGCAAGGGCTCTAGTCTCAGCCAGAATTTACTAAATAAATACCAATATCTGAGAATTCCTTATGCCTTTCTTCGCTGTTACTTCAACTGCCAACATGAACGAGCAAAACGAGCAATGAAAGAAGCTGCCATGAAGACCATGGGAGGAGCCCCTTCCTTCCAATCACATCCCTCTTCTCTTCCAAGGCCTTCTTTCCAATTTCCACTCTGACCTATTTTTATGCAGTTAATATTGATGATTGTTTAGACAAATAATATGATCTCAACCCAAATTTATTTGGCTTTAGGAACAGAACTTCAGTCAATTTCGAGCAGAGTTATTAAGTTTATATTCAATTATCATAGTATTAGAGTCAGGACATTCTCCCCCGTACCACATTTGAAAATAATTTAACAAAATGTAGATGTGAAATTTACTTAGGTTGTTGCTGTATTCCAAAACAACTCAGATTTTGAGATGTGAAATGAGAAGGACCTAAATTTAATTGAGAAAAGTCTTTCATCCAAACTTCTTCATCTTAATCATTTACATCTTCATTTACACATTTGACGACAGATATTATAAAGAGCACAACTGGCTCTAAAAGGCAAAACTTCTTACCCTAATGCGGCAATTGTTAGAGAAAGTTAGTCTTTTCCTTTGTTTCAGAGAGGAAAATCCAGTCACCCCCATGTAGCTCACATCTAAAAATGTAACCACTTCTGTCTGCTGCCTGGAGATTTCACCAGTGCCATACTTGCCAAGAGCATCATGTTGCACGTACACAGAATTTTCTCACCAAACACCTAAACCTATTGTTTCCAATTAATTGTTTCCATTAAATAGTTAATTCTTGAGTATAAATCCAGTGGTAACTTCTCTATTTTTCTCTTACCTGATCTTCTGTCTGTCCTGTATGCCCTTCACCTTATCGCTCACTCCCTAGAGAGGAAGCTAACCAAGTTAAAGGTTCAGGCACTTTACTTGATTGGGCCACTGCTGGGGCCCAGGGAGAGGCCCTAACAGTGTTTCCATGATGCATTTTAAGTTTGCAAAAATAAGACACTTAAACCCCAACTTGTTAAGACTGCAGCCTCTTTCACTTTGACATCCTCTCTACCACACTTGAGCTTATGTTGGGAGGCCATGGCAAGCATTTTCAGGATCTGTACAGACAGAAATTCAGTGGGGTATATATTCATTATGGGTCCAGTGTGATAGATTTCTGTGGTTCATAGTAACTTTCTTGTATACTTCAATTATTGCTAGTTGTCGACAGGGTAAAACTATCTCGCTGGGTGATGACACAAAAACATTAGTAACAAACTAGTTTATGAGTGTCATCAAGTCCAAGATCATTTGTGATTAGTCACTGTGTGTGAAAACTTGAAATGCCCTGAAATCACAGAGTTCACATATGAGAGAAGTTTGATAGATATGTCCCACATTTTGGCCATAATCCTAAAAACTTATATGATATCATCAGTCATAGGCAGTGTTGCTACATTATCAGTCATAGGAAGTGACATTAAAATAACTTCTTTAATTTTATCAATAATAAAAATATAATCTTGATGGGTCATAATAATATCTTTCCACTCTCTCTGTAGACTATTACATTACAAAATTGTTATCATATGAAGAAGCAATCCATGAGTAAGTACCCTCCCTCAAAAAAAAGTAGAGGAAAGAGTATTACATAAGTATAACATGTGCTTTGGTTGATAAAATTGTTTTCTCCTGAATTTTGTGATATTTGTGGCATTTTTTTAGTTCTGTACTTTGTAATTTCTCCTGATTTCCCTCTCACTCTAAATGATCACATTAGTACTTATTTTTGTATTAATAGTTCTATATAATTTATCTTTAAAAGGAACTCCACATTGATGAAACTTCAGATCCTACAAAACCTAGAGCCACCTTTGTCTCATTCTTGAAAATGCTATTTTTCCTTGGCTCCTGGGAAATCATACTCTCCTTAATTTCCTCCTACCTTACTGACAACTCCTTCTCAGTATCATTTACTAAATCCTTCTCTAAACCATAAAAGCAGAGGTGCATTCTGGGCTGCCTCCTCCTTTCTGACAATTTGCTTCCTTTAGGTGACCCCATCCAATTTATGGCTCTAAAGAGCATCTTCCAACTGTTAATACCACCTGATCTCCCGCCCTAATCTCTTTGTGAGGCTCTGTCTTGGTTACACAGCTGTCTACTCAACATCCCCACAGAACTTCTAAAGGGAGTCTCAAACTCTCCATGGCCAAAATAGAACTCTTGAGTTTGCTATCTAAGCCCACTGATCCCCCAGTGGTCCCCACTCAGGAAATGGCCCACCAGGCTTTTCCTCACATCTAAAATCTGAAAGTTATCCCGGTTTCCTCTTCCTCCTACTCCACATGTCACATTCACCAGCAAGTCTTGTCAAGCTACCCTCAAAACATGTCCCCAGTCCATTCCTTCTTTGCATCCCCCTCATTTCTACCATAATCCAAGCCACCATCATCTCTCACCTGGAAAACATGAGCCTCTGCCTTTGACTCTTGGCACCCCCAACCCCATTTCATGTACTACACAGGTGATCTTCTCCTTCTCCTTCTCCCTCTCCTTCTCCTTCTCCTTCTCCTTCTCCTTCTCCTTCTCCTTCTCCTTCTCCTTCTCCTTCTCCTTCTCCTTCTTCTCCTTCTTCTCCTTCTTCTCCTTCTCCTTCTTCTTTTAAGTAAATCGTACTATATCATTTTTCTCCTTAAAATGCTCCATGGACCCCCATGGAATTCTTTTTTTTTATTTATTCTGGCTTACAAAGCCATACAAGGTCTGGCTACTTCCAATATTTTTGATTTTGTCTTCTAACAGCATCCCCATAGCTCACTGACCTTTTTTTAGCAGTCTTCTGCCCCAGATATGTTTTAGCAGTCTTCTGCACCAGCAGTCTTCTGCACCTGATCCTCCTGATTTTCCTCACATCTTGCACTTTCTTTTCTTTCAGTTTGCAACTTAAATATTATGTCCTCTTGACCATCTCCTATACCTCAGTCATTTCTTGCCACATCACCCTATTTTATTTCTCTGCATCACAGTTAGACCACTGCTAACCTGATAGTTTTCTTGTACGTTTATTGGCTTACTATCTGTCTCTCCCTAGAAACCTTGTATGACATTTTCACTATGAATGTCCCCACAACCTGGAACAGTGTTTCACATACCTTCTTAAGCCCTCAATACATTGTTCTGAAAAATGGCACTAATGATCTTGACTATGTGTATCTATGACTCCAGGCTTGTCTCAAAAAATTATACTGTTTGGTTGAAAAAAGGGTGGACAAAGCTGATATTACACCTTTATTCACATGAGTACTGCTTGGAATGATAATTTTTTCACGTCAGAGAAGCAATGAACCATATAATTGGCTTTTGTGGTCATAAATATGCTCTGGGAGCCATTGGACCAGTCTTTGGAACTACTGAAATCATGTAAGGCCCTACTGCCCTACAAAAACACACTGTATTTTGTTTTTCAGGTGAGATTTGTTTATTGTGTCTTTGTAAGAGACATGTTACAAAAACTTACATTTAATACACTGTATGAATATCCCCAAATTGCTGTTCTCTGTGGAATTCTTTCACAACCTGGTGTTTTATCATACCTGTGTAGAGGTAGCAATTGGTTTGTCTTAGAGAATTTTTCCTAAGCTTTCAATGGTGGCAATGCCACAAATGCATGTAAAGCCTGCCATGATTATGCCATCTAAGAAAGTCTATGGTAAACTACAATGTCTGTGGCAAATGTCTTATTACTACAAAAGCATAGACTCCATGAAGCTTTTCTCAATCAGTATTGCTGGTCCATTCCATTTGGGTGACTGGTCATCACCACCATCTCTCTTGCCTCCCTTGCTAGAAAGGCACAGCAGGAGGAACCAGACATATAAAAACAGTATATGACCATTGTCACCCATCACTACCCTCAGAAAAAGAGAAAGTGGGAGGAATAGGAGAGGGGGTTCAGGGAGGAAGACGAAAAGGAAAACAAAAACAGGAAGGAAAGAAAGGAAAGAATGAAAACAGGAAGAAGGAAGGAAGGAAGGAAGGAAGGAAGGAAGGAAGGAAGGAGGGAAGGAAGGAGGGAGGGAAGGAAGGAGAGAGAAATGTAGAAAAGGAAGAAAGGAGGGAGGGAGAGAAAAAAAGAAGGAAAGCAAGAGTATCAAATAAGATGTTCCAAAAGAAAATAACACTAACACACAATTTCCATTATTTTCACTGTAGAGACAGAGTGCAGACAAGTGAAAGGATAGCATACGTCTTCATGAAATCATCTACAGACCTTTAGGGGTGTCAAAGCCTAATTCTGGCTAGAGAAGTCGGCCAGATACTTCAAACTGGAGAGGATCAAATCTGACCCAATCCTGGCTAGATCCACAGATTCTTGAAGGTCAAGTAACACTTACACAAACCAACAGCCTGGCTAAAGTGGATCTGAGCTACCCAGAACAGATGTCAGTTTAAAAAAAAAAAAAAAAAGGCAAAAACGAAAACCGTTGTTAATGAGAAAAGAATGACACAGATTTCTCAATCATGTCTGAGGTCATTTCTTACTGGCAGATTCCAAATGGTAGCAAACCATGAGTATACTAGATTGGCAGTCAAAAGAAAATACATGAAACTTAAATTTTAAAAGATAGGTATAGAAGCACTAGTGGAAAAGCTAGCACTACTCCAATGCCAATAGATTTAGAAATGAGGCCAATGAGATTTTATGACACAAAGCGAGCAATTTTCAGACCCAGAAATTTGTAACTACAGATACAGAAATAGAATGATACCAGGGAAGGGGGGGGGGGTGTTACAGTAACTTGCCTCCAAATATTTTTCAAATTTTCAAAGTAATGAAACCAAAATATATTTTTAAGATTTTTCATAAATAAGTTATGCATGTTGTAGGAAATACAATCTACCCACTGTGTTCATATGTAAATGGAGCATTATTGAAGATTTTAAACAGATTTTAAACCTGAAAAACAATATTTTTCAGGTTTAAGGGATTTTTCCCTTTATTCAAGGAGTCACATTTATAAAAACAGAAACTGACTGCAAAAATAAAAGCTTGTGTTTTGAAATCTTAAAAAGCATTGGCCTGCTATAAACTTCATCATCTGTAAAGTATCATCTATAACAGATCATGTTATATCTATAATATATTTTCTTTGTTAACATAATTAATATACCATAATTTAATAAATACTGTCATAGTATATATAACAGTCCATGAACATATGTGGGTATTATTTCTTTCATAAAACTGTTCATTCTCTTTTTTTCTCACAAACAAAATCGTCCCAATTGTTCCAGTACAAGCTGGAACTTACGTAATTTACATTTCATATTGCTTTGAAATGAAACTGTTTGCTTGAGCTGCATTTTGTGCCTAGGTAACAGCTCCTTTAGCACAAGAGCCCACCAGCCAGTAAGATCTTTGCTTTCGATGTGCCTCAGCAACCAGCCTCTTCTTTTTTTCTTTTCTTTTTTTTTTTTTTTTTTTTTTTTTTTAAGTAAGCTCTATGCCCAGCATGAGGCTTGAACTCACCACCCGGAGATCAAGGAGTCACACGCTCTACCTACAGAGCCAGCCTGGTGCCCCCAGCTTTAATCTTTCAATTAAATGTCTTTCTTTTTTTTTAATTTGTTTTTAATGTTTTCATTTATTTTTGAGAGACAGAGAGACAGAGCACAAGCAGGGGAGGGACAGAGAGCAAGGGAGACACGGAATCTGAAGCAGGCCAGTCTCTGAGTTGTCAGCACAGAGTCCAACATGGGGCTCAAATTCATGAACAATGAGATCATGACCTGAGCCGAAGTCAGACACCTAATCAACTGAGCCACCCAGGTGCCCCCTTTTCAACTAAATTTCTTAATAAATCAAATTCAGTACTGGTCTGGGTCACCTACCGTTCTCATAACACAATGCAGACCGAAGCCAATTTTCTGTATCTGGGGTGCTGGCCTCTCTGCAGTACGGTTGGCCTTAGTCATACACTCCTACGAAGCAGGACAGGTTCCCTTACCTTTGGTACTTTCCCACAACCTCTTTCAAAGCCTCTCCCACAGTTTTGATCTTACAGACAATTTGTTATAAAATAGTTTGCTGTCGAAAGGACTAGAACTACTAAATTAAAGAAACCCACAGGAATATGGAATTGTGATTAGAAGATATACAGTAATAAGGAATGTAATCACATCACTAATTATATTATCATTAATATGCTCATATTAATAAAATATAGGACCAAGTCTGGATTAAAACCACCCACTGCAAGTATAAATTGTTGAAAAGAGGTTTGTAGTGGTTTGGAACACAAGCTTTGGTGTCTGGCAGACCCAAGGAGAAATCCCAACAACTTCAGCTTTCTCTGCAGAATCGGGATTCGTACAGTAACTACCCCAGAGTGGCTTCAAGGATGGATGGCACAGGGCTTAGCATGAGCTTGACACAAGGCACTTAACACCTATTATCTGGTTGTTCTAAGCATTCAGTAGGCTTTGTCCTAGATAATATCACCCTAGTTTAAAAATTACCTCAATAAAAGACGACAGATAGAAGACGACCAGGGGAAGAGCATTAGTAGCAATAGCAGGATGAAACAAAGGTTGAAACAGTCCATGGTGCTTGGCCTGGATGTGTGGGACTAGGGAGGGGGAAATGAGGTTTGAAACGTGTGAAGCCAGAATCTGGACTGTGGAATAGTCTTCCTATCTTCAGATGTGGAAAATTTTAAGTAAAGGCACTGATTTTCATCAACGCCTGCTCAAAACGGAAACTCTCCCCTATGCAAAGTATATTTGAAAAAACAACCTATATAACTATGAATGCTGTATACTGGTTTTACTCTTTTTTTTTTATTTTTTTTAACGTTTATTTATTTTTGAGATAGAGAGAGACAGAGCATGAAAGGGGGAGGGTCAGAGAGAGAGCGAGACACAGAATCTGAAACAGGCTCCGGTCTCTGAGCAGTCAGCACAGAGCCCGAAGCGGGGCTCGAACTCATGGACAGTGAGATCGTGACCTGAGCCGAAGTCGGATGCTTAACCAACTGAGCCACCCAGGCGCCCCTGGTTTTACTCTTTTTTGATGAGAAATGTGTGATATCGAATTTATCCGAATTCCTGCATTTGAAAGGCACAACCTAATAGCAGTACCACAAATAGTGCAGGTGATGATGTGCACATACAATCACCAATTACCAATAATAAAACACAAATTCTGATTAACCATGCTAGAAGAAAAACTGACTTGACTTTCCATATTCTCTACAAAAATGATATTGTGCAATCACTGACAGAGAGGCAAAGTAAGGGAGCCAAAAAATGGAGGAAAAAAAAAAAAACATACAGAAATATGTCAAGCAGTTACTTAATGAAAACATTTTGTTTCTCCTGGAGTTTGTGATATTAGTGGTATTTTGCCAGCTTTATCAAATTTGTAATGTTTATGATTTTTTTCTCCTGCCAAATATTCACTATTGTATCTATTTTTTTATTGATAAAGTTGTATTGATTTTTCTAAATTGTGGTCTGCAAAATCATACAAGTTTCAGTCCCCGCAAAATGTGAACCACCCAACTTTAGTAGACCCTGTATACCTTGCACACTGTTTATAGTGAATTGCTTCAATGTCTGTTATATCCTCTAATCAAAGAAGAAATACATTTTAAACCATTTCTAAATGATCTTTAAAAGTATTCAGATCTGGGGTGCCTCAGTCAGTTAGGCGTTCGACTTCAGCTCAGGTCATGATCTCACAGTCTGTGAGTTCGAGCCCCATGTGGGGCTCTTGTGCTGACAGCTCAGAGCCTGGAGCAAGTTTCAGAATCTGTGTCTCCCTCTCTCTCTGCCCCACCCCCTGCTTGTGCTCTGTCTCTCTCTGTCTCTTAAAAATAAATAAACATTAAAAATTTTTTAAAAAAGTATTCAGATCTGCTGAAAATGCTATATAATTCACTTACACCCACTTATTCTTACCAGCAATTACTTCCTCATGATCCCTACCTTCCCAGCTAGGCCACCATTTGAAGAGGAACTATTTTCTGCATACCACACTGCTTACAACAGTGGGCTGATCTTGTATTGTTAGTTCATTATTTATATTTGTATGTTCGCTTTTTCACTGTTCTGCTTTTAAACAGAGCACTCACTGTGTCGCCTCCAAACCAACACAGGGAGGAATTACAAAAGGATCAAAAGACATAAGAAAGTCCTTGAGAAACTTACTAAAGTGAACATACTCGGAATGGCATTTATTGGAAGATCACAGTCTTAAATTGGTAGAAATAACCATGGAAGGAAAATACCCAAAATGTAAACAGTAGAGGTCTTTGAGTTGTAGGGGTGTGAGCATTTTTTTCTTTTTGGAGGTTTGAAATATCTTTTAACATGTCTAAATGCTAAATGAAATAAAGATGTGCCACAGTTGTAACAAAAAACAAATGAAGTAAGCTTTTATCTAGTAACCTGAAATGCCCTATGTTAGTGAGTGAATTTTACTGGGCTCTGTTCGCTCATTGTTAATAGGCATTACTTACAAGACTCTGGCAGAACAAAGCCAGGATTAGAGACAAGTCATTTACATTTATGGGTTGAAACTCATTAAACAAATAAACAGTAATGATACTCTCATTCATCTGCAATATAAGGGAACAAAATCAATCTTATTTTTATAGGTTTGGAATGTTCAGCAATCTGGTATCTAGTCAGGCAGAGAAGAATGAGAACTGCTCCAAATTAGATATTACATGCTTCTTGAATTACTTAATATAGATTTTTGGATGTTTAAAATAGAAATGGTTGCTTTGCTTTCAATGGAATGCAGTAGTTCCTAGGTAAGTCACTAAAACTGGGAGTGTCACATGATGCTTCCATGTCACCAAATGAATGAACATTTACTGCGGACTTAGTATGTGCTAAGAACATTGCCTGCTCTATCCCTGGTCTGTAGGTACACTACTATTCCCTTTCCCCCTTCCACCTTTGTAAAGGTGACAGAGATAACCAGTGCCAAGTGTAAGATAAACAGATTCTCCAGCCTGGATGTTTACTATGTGGGTCTGTCTTATGGTCGAATGATGAAAGACTGATTCAAAACCAACCTTTATCCTTAAAACATAGAGCACACTTTACATCCTTCTTTCATACTCTGATTTCATTCATGAAAGAAACTCATCATCTCTGTTAGGCAACTATGAGAAAGGCAAGTTGCTGCGACTGATCTTTCGGAGATAGGATGCAGAGCAGAGGGTAAGGAACAACAGAGGCCAGGGAGTCCCTGGCATTGATTGACTGCTAACTTTTTCACTTCAGCGACTGAAGTCTATCCCACACTGACATGAGAGCAGGGCTTTAATAGGGTAAGTCTAAGTCTGGCAATATTTGGAGGTGCAGTTGGTGGTTCTCGTGGTGATAAAGAGAAAGAAAACTGATAACTTAATTTTCTTACTGTCAGGAGAATAGATGGAATCCTGGAGCTGTGTTTAACATTATTAAAGTATAGGCTATACATCGCTGAAATAACAGGTTTCAAATATCCAGTTCACACAAGCCAATTATCCCAGAGGTCTACATTCTCCAATTATAGTGTACCCCCCTCCCTCCCTCCCTCCCCTCCTTCCTCTGAAATATGGCCACATATGCAACTAGAGACTAAATGATCATAATGTTAATTAAAAACAAAGACTAAAGGCCCATGGGCTCCTTGCCTTAAAGACAGTAGCAGATGAAAAATGCTAGAGGTAAGCATAGGAAATTGACAAAATAATAGGAACAGTTTGCTCAAAAAGTTAAAAATAAAAATTCCATATGATCCAATAATTCCACTACTGGGTATTTACCCAAAGAAAAAAACATTAATTTGAGAAGACATATGCACCCCCTATGTTGATGTTTATTTCAGCATTATTTATAATGGCCAAGATATGGAAGCACCTCAATATGTCTATTGATAGATGAATGTATAAAGAAGATGTGGTGTATATTGTGTGTGTGTGTGTGTGTGTGTATAGTGTGTGTATATATATATACACACTATTGAATATTACTCAGCCATAAAAAAGGATGAGACCTTGCCATTTCTGACAACATATATGAATCTAAAAGGTATGAGGCTAAGTGAAATAAGTCAGACAGAGAAAGACAAATACCCTATAATTTCACCTATATGTGGAATCTAAAAACAAAACAAATGAATAAAGGCACAAACAAAAAGCAGAAACAGACCTATAAATACAGAGAACAAACTGATGGTCGTCAGAGGGGAAAGAGTAGGAGGGATGGGCAAAATGGGTGAAGGTGAGTGGGAGACATAGGCTTCCAGCTATAGGGTGAATAAGTCATGGGAATAAAAGGTACAGCATGGAGAATACAGTCAATGGTATTATAGCAGTGTTGTATGATGACAAATGGCAGCGACACTTGTGGTAAGCTTAGCATAACAAGTAAAAGTGTTCAATTGCTTGGGGCACCTGGGTGGCTCAGTCAGTTGGGCATCCGACTTTGGCTCAAGTCATGATCTTACCATTCAAGAGTTCAGGCCCCGCGTCGGGCTCTGTGCTGACAACTCATAGCCTGGAGCCTGTTTCAGATTCTGTGTCTCCCTCTTTGTCTCTCTCTCTCAAAAATAAATAAACATTAAAAAAAGTAAAAATAAAAAATAAAGGTGTCCAATTACTATGTTGTACACCTGAAACCAGTGAACCATTGTGTGTCAATTATATTTAAATTTTTGAAAAAAGAAAAAAGAAGAGGAACAGAAAATATGGTCAAAATAAGTATCTAAAAGGTCTAGTATTGAGTTGTAAGTGGTTAAATAAAAGCAGATGGGGTTTTCAGGATAGGGATATTTTATAACTCTCTTTGGGTCCAGTTTTTTTGGGGGGGGAATTTGAATGAGTTATGATTCAATGAATAACTAAGTGAATGATGAAAACTATGAACTCTTTTAAAAAGTGGTCCTATAACACAGTGTTTCACACTACTCCAGGCTTTGCTAAGATACCCTGAAGCCTTCTCCATGGACTCCAGGTGAAGGACTTCTAAAGTAAATAGTGGTCATGATTTTAAATAGGTACTTAGTGGCACCTCCAGATATCATAAAGGGTTTCTACTGAAGGTGCCACACCATTTTCAATTAAGAGTAGGACTAAATGTAACAAGAACTTTGAAATAATACTTAACTACTCTATGGGAAATTGTGACCACACTGATGTAATTTTATCAAGTTCACTTTGTTTACTGCCCAGAGGATATCAACTGCCAAAAACGAGCAGAACATAGGAAATATTAATGAAAAATGCTAACAAAAAGCAATTTTGTATACAAAATATCCTTTTGAGTTTTCAAAAGTACATACTATGAACTATGAAATATAAAAAAACTACAACTAGATAAGGAATGTATTAGGCACATTCTGAACCAGAATCCATCTTATTTTGATTAACTTTGGAGCTGAGGGAAGAACTCTGTTCAAGGAAGAGGCCTAAGATTATAGGGAACAGACTGAAACCAGGGGGTAAAGCTTCGATGGAACTGGTAACTATGTGTTCCATACAGAGATATTAGAGATTGGCTTTCCCAATGTATAGCAATACCTGGTCATCAAGGATATTTTGGATAAAAGTTAAAAATTTATTTATTTAATATTTCAACTCTGAAATGGTTTTACAAATCCACATGATTTGAAAGGAAGAGACTTTTAAAAATAAATCCTTAAGAATAAGTATAAAATTATCAAAACCAATGTATTTAGCATAGCATCATGATTAAGAGTCTAGGGTTTTAAAGCTGGACAGACCCAAGTCTGAACATTTTCTCCATTTCTAAGGAAAGCTTCATTTAACTCCTCAAAACCTCAGTTTCATCGTCTGGGATAGTAATAAGATTAAATGAGAAAATGCAAAAGAAATTCAGGGCCTTGTGCATATAAAAATCTCAATTACGCTTATTATTACTAACAGCTATCATCCTAATATCAATAATGACACTATTATCATAGAGTTATGTTATCAAGGAAAGATTTTAATATTTCAAATTTCTAAATAAAACCAGGAATAGTCCAATATTAAGAGCCTTTCCTTTTTCTTTTTAAACTGGTCATAAGTTGAATTTTCATCTAGATTCGGTCATCTGAAATAGTCACAAATCTCTTTTTCTGTTTACTGAAGCTGTCAAGATGAATTATAGAGTTACAGAGCTCAGAAAGGGATGATAGCTATGTAACATATATCATATGACTATGTAGTGTATGTTTTAAAAATCTGAAACAACTTCAAAGCCACTAGAATTTCAAAAAAATTAAAGAAGGAAAAAAATAGGCTTCAATAATGTCAAAGTTTTAGAGACCCCCACATGAAGATTAAAAAAAAAAAACTTGCAATAATAATCAATTAGTGTCCAAGACCAAAGATCTACTAATTCTTTTAAAAATTAGAGATTCATAATTTATAATAAAATCATATATTCATAAAATCCACAAACATACTACAACCATACAGAAAAACAGGCCTACAATTGAAAAAAATAGTTTGTTACCTATATCTAATTTGGAAAATACTTTTAGCTATAATGTGTCAGGAAGAACTTGCGCTGGGCAAGGTAAAAAATACCTTTATTTATTTTATAAGACCAAAGGAATATCCAAACATTGAAGGCATAATTATAAAACAATGTTACCTATTCACAAATCAAGAGTTATAAAAATGTCCACAGTCTTTGACAAAGATTATCTTCCTGTGGGAATTCATTATAAGACCATGAATCAAAGGAATCATGGAGCCATGGATGTTCAGATGTATACTCAGCACATCATTACCTGTAATATCAATAACCAGAAAGAAGCTAAATGTCTTATAATAAAGCAAAGGCTAAATAAATTTGGAATATTTAATTAACACCAACATATATGTGTTGAGCACGTTCTATATGCCAGGGACATAACTAAGTAACATGTGATAGCCTTGCTCCCAACACAGTCTAATTCTCACTTATGAATTTGATGAAATATTATAAAGGTATTTAGTAGGAAGGATGTAAAACAAAAGAGATAAATCTTTGTAGTAGAAGTTAATATATAAAAACATGAAAAAGAAAATATGAAATATAGTTGTTTAATTCATATAAAATGTCGATAGAGTGGAAAGAAATACACTCATGAAAAGAATAATTAGTAGTTAATTATAGGATGCTCTCTAATCCATTATCACCAATGTGAATTTGACAGGCTATTTCTCACGCCATCTGTTATGCATCAAACATCATCCTTAAACATTTTTTTTTTTTTAGTGGACAGGAGATATTTTCTTCTGTCAATTCCATCTGTTTGTAGCATCACGTGCTATAGCAGCACCAGAAATGCTACTGTACGTAGAGAATGGATATAAGCAAATAATGGAGATTCAGAAATTGACAATCCTATCCCTTCTTAAAGAGCCTGGTGAAAGAGAGAATTTTAAATACACTCTTAACGACAAACAATAAAAGCCCCAAGCTCATACTCTTTTAACACCTGTATGAAAACAAATCTAACTTGTCTGTTCAATCCTTCAACCATATAATGAAATGTTTTCTTATTCCCTGATCTTTGGCTAACCTAATGATTTCATTTACTTGAGCTAAGTGATGCGTTTACTACATATAATCCAGTTTTCACCCGAAGTTTTATGAACAGTACTAATAAATATTTCACAGGTGCAAGATTGATGGACTTCCCTGTCCTGGTCTAACTAGCCACATGTTGAAGGATATTATCAGGAAAACAATCATCATTTCCATTCTTCACTTAATCCTTTATTGTTCCTTCTCTTTTCTTACTTATTCAGTCATTCAACACACATTTATCATGCACTTACTATATCCTGGATAGTCTTCTGAGCACTGAAGGTTAAGCAGTGAATAAGAAAAAAAAAAAATCTCTGTCCTCATAGAACTCACACTGCAATTGAGGAAGTATGAAATAGAAATAGAAATAAAAATGATTTCAGATCACAGTAACTGCTATGAAGAAATAAAGCAGGTGAGTGGTCAAAGAGTGACAGGAAAAGGGACTTGCTGTTTTGATTCTTTTGAGAGGGGACATTTGAGCAGAAGCCTGAATAAAGTGAGGGATTGATACATTCACCAACCTTAGGGGACTATCAACACCTGTAACAACTTAAGCAATATTATATACCCCTCTTGAGAAACATAAACCAGAGAGATAATTTATACTGTTTCCTTTCTGTGCTGTTAATTCTAAAAAGTCTAGTCACAGCCCAAGGCAAGGCTTGTGGAACAATGTATAGTCACTAAGACTGACAGCCAAAGGCTAGCCTAATCCCAAGCACGGCCAACAAACACGAGTGCATTTTATACAAGTGTACCTAGTCCATAGCTCTGAAATGCTCAAATTCTCAAAAACCAGATACCTTCATATTTTCACCAGGTTATCTATGCTTCAGTGATATCACAAATAGAACATATATTTTAATCACTTGAAGAAAAAAGAAATTCTATCTAGATCAAAGAAAGAATTAGACGAAAGCCACAATGAAGAACAGGGCTAATTATTCTAATGAAGTGTCTTGCCACAGGTCCCCAAATCCCTAACTACACTACATTCTCCAACCTGCCCCTAACCATTGCCACTGCCCCCAAATAGTGGTGGGATTTAGGTAATTTTTTTTCTCATTTTCTTTTTCAGTGTTATTAAATCTATTTTGGATATTCAAACAGGCAAATTTTTAAAAATGAAGTATTTGGCAAGAGTGTTTTTTTTTTTTAAAGAAAAATTTCCTCTTCCACATCTCGACATCTATTTTTTTTTTTTTAACTTGGCCAGTTACAGGTGGCTAGCAGCAAAGAGCTCTACCCTGCCATTAACCAAATAGAAGCCTCACTGAAAAGGATCAAGAGCTCTGTGTTTCATCAATTTAACATCCCAACATTAGCACCAGCCAAGCAGACACAGCCCAGCTGCCAAGACAAACAAATGGGGCTTGGCAGAAGGGGGGCCAGTTTCTGGAGACAGCCCTCCAGTCTAAACTTCTTAAGGAGTCGGTATAAACGTGCTTTTATTGAAAGGGTGCTGCTCCATTGAAAAAGCACAGATTCAGTTCAAACACTGCCACCTTTCATGGGTGGTGTTGGCTTAAGGTGTGTGCAGCTCAGTGACTGTACAAAACCTGCGTCACTGCTACCTGTTGCTCGCTTTTTTAATCTCCAAACCAAAACTTTTGGAGCCACACTGAACACTGGCTGTTTTATCAAAAAAGAAAATAAGAGTGGAGAAGGATGCTGGACCACAGGGCCTTTCCCTGCCTCCACCCAACCTCATCCAAATAGGGAGTAACCGTAGGTGAATAAATGATTATAGGTCCCCTCTGTTTCTCTGGCCTGGAGGACAGATTTAAATTTAGTATGGGCCATCCCCCTTCCTCATTCCTCTACTTCAGTCTCTCTGCGACCAGACGTTTTCTGAAAGGTTAAGCCTCTTGGGAATGGCCGGGGCTGGGGGGAAGGGGCTCAGTTTTAAAACCTACAAAAACTGAAAATACTTTACAGAAAATTCTAAATCTTGAAATGTAACTTACAAAACTTACCATTGACAAACATTTACTGAACACCTACTCTGTGCTGAACTCTGGGTAAGGTGCTGGGGGACACGAAAGGGAATATGGACTCACTCTCCTTATGGATCTAGCAATCGAATTCAGTCAAATAATTCTGGCAACAACTAAAAATAAAACTTACAGCATCCTGAAAGCTGGAGAGGTTTGGGTTCCCAAGAATGTGCAAAAAGAATCTCTATAAAGTATTGTACCAGAATTCCATGAGCCAGTTTGGAAAGGTAGTCTCATTGCTTAATGTCCAAACTGCATAACCTTCATCCTAGAAGTTTTAGGCATTTATGTAAACTGCGTGTCACCCAAAGAGGATTCAAGTAGTCACAGTAACAATGAACTGCCCTCACAGGAGTGGCAGGAGTATTTCATTCATCCATCCTCTAAGTACTGGGCTTCTAAGACGTACCAAGTGCTCCCCTCTAGGTCCTGAGAATATGATGAAAACGCCCCCACCCCCTGAAGTTTACAAGCCAGGTGGACAGAGAGAATATTACCAAGTTATTAAGTGAACAATATTGCTCAGAGGGGGGTGACAATTTCAATGATAAAAATGAGCCTGAGCCCTGGGAAGATTTGGGGTGAAGGGACAAGTACTGGGAACACTCTTAAGGGAGGGTCGTCTAGGGAAGCTTTTCTACAGAAGTAGTACTTGAGCAAAGATCTGAAGGAACAACAGGAGCCAACCATGTAGAAGGAGTGGCTGGCAGAGGGAGCAGCAAGAGGAAGAAATGAGCTTAATGAGTTCCAGGAAGAACAGGAAGGCCAATGTGGCTGGAATGCAGTTACCCAGGGCGGAGTGGCAAGACTAGGGTCAGTCTCAGCCAAGGTCCAGATCATGGAAGGCCTTGTAGACCATGGAAAGGAGTTTGGATTTTATTCCGATGGTTATGGGAGATGATGGAGGGTGGGAGGGTTCAACAGGGGAGGGGGGAGAGTAACATAATCTGATTCACTTGTTTTTAAAAGCCAGTCTGGCTGCATTCATTTATCCAAATATTTGTTGCTTATTTACTATATTCTAGATCCTGGAGATAGAGGAGTGAACAACAACAACAAAAAAAAAGGCAAAATCTCTACTTTCATAAGGCATGGGCATAAGATGGAGAGTCTAGGGGCAATGCACACAAAGGCAACAAATAAGTTTAATATGTCCACTGATAAAAATTCTAAAGAGAAAAAGAGAATGAAGAGGTGGGATCAGATAATGGAAGACAGGTTTTTCAGATAGGTTGGTTGGATCACTGTGACAGAGTAACAGAGATGTGGGGAAAAGGCATTCCAGGCAGGTAGTCAGTGCAAAGGTGGCTGGTGATATGACCCTGGGGAGGACACAGACGGAGAGGTTAGAGGAGTGGCCTGTGGCAGTCATCGCTGCCCTTGGGCCATGGTAGTTTGGATTATATTCTGAATGACAGGGAAGATCACTGGATAGTTGTAAGGCAGTGGAGTGACAATCTGATCTACATTCTGAGAGGACTGGTCTGACTGTTGGGGGGGACATAAGGATAGATACAGGAAGTCCTGTTAGAGCAGAGGAAATTTGAGTGGCTTGGACAGGAGGAAGTGGAGATTCTGCATATGCTCTGAAGGCAAAGCCAATGGAATTTGCTGATGAACAGGATGTGGGGGTGAGAAAGAATGAGAGCCTTGAAAGATGAGTCTAATATTTTTGTCTTGGTTGTGGTGCTTCTTCTAGTTAGCCTCCCACTTCTCTGAATGCATATTCTATATAGACACAGAAGATGTTTCATTTGAGTGGGTTCCATTAATCTAATGTTATTTGTCCAAGTTCTATCCTTTGCCATTGTCTCTTCTCTGTCTATATACTCCTCCTGACCATCTCCATTTATACCCATTGCTTTAGCTAGATCTGTATGATGATTCCCAAAGTAATAGAGTGAGAAAAGGTGCTACTTTAGGGTCAGATAGACCTAGATTCAATTCCAAGTTCCACCACTTCCAGCTAAATCTTAGGTCAGATATATGGCCTCCCTGAATCTGCTATCTTATTTGCCAATTATAGATGGTAATAACTCAAAGGCACACTGAGACAAATAAATATGTTAAAAACCTTATTGTATCTCTGGCACACTGAAACCCTCAAACACTCCTTCACAGTTACATTTTATTTTGTTTTAATCTCTATCTCCAGCTCAAAATCCCCTCAAAAGAGCATGCTCCTCTCCTCTACTTTCTATACAGTCACCAAAACCTGAAGTCTGAGTCATCCTAGGTTCCTTGGGCCTCTTCTTACATAGTCTTAGCTCAGATTACACCACTTCTCACTGAATCTACTGCAGTACCTTCCAACTTCTCCCCAGTGCAATGCCGAGGATTATCCTAAAATACAAAATCCTGTCACTTCTTATAGAAAAGCTATGAATACCTTCCTATCATTTAAATAAGATTTGGGGTACCTGGATGACTCAGTCAGTTAAGCATCTGACTTTGGCTCAAGTCATGATCTCACAGTTTGTGGGTTCAAGCCCCATGTCAGGCTCTGTGCTGACAGCTCAGAGCCTGCATCCTCCTTCAGATTCTGTGTCTCCTTCTCTCTCTTCCCCTCCCCTGCTCGCTCTCTGTCTCTCTCTCAAAAATAAATAAACATTAAAACATTTAAATAAGATTTAAATATAATAATATGTTCTCAAGATACATTCGTGTCAGTCCCACTGTAGATCTCCAACTTACTCCCCTGTATTATCCCACCTTCACTCTATATTCTTATAATTTAAAAGAGTCAGACAACCCTAAAATTTTTATGGAACCACAAAAGAACCTGAATACCAAAAGCAATCTTGAAAAAGAAAAGCAAAGCTTCAGGCATCACAATTCTGGACTTCAAGTTATATTGCAAAGCTGTAGTGATCAAAACAATATGGTACTGGCACAGAAGCAGACACACAGATCTATGGAACAGAATAGAAAACCCAGAAATAAACCCTCAACTATTTGGTCAACTAGTCTTCAACAAAGCAAGAAAGAATATCCAGTGGAAAAAAGGCAGTCTCTTCAACGAATGGTGTTGAGAAAACTGGACAGCAACATGCAGAAGAATGAAACTAGAGCACTTTCTTACACCATACACAAAAATAAATTCGAAATGGATGCAAGACCTAAATGTAATAAAGGAAACCATTAAAATCCTAGAGAAGAACATAGGCAGGAACCTCTTTGACATCAGCCATAGCAACTTCTTACTAAATATGTCTCCTGAGGCAAGGGAAAGAAAAGCAAAAATAAACTATCAAGACTTCAACAAGGTAAAAACCTTCTGCATAGTAAAGGAAACATTCAACAAAAATAAAGGCAACCTTCCGAATGGGAGAAGATATTTGCAAATGATATCTGATAAAGGGTTAGTATCCAAAATCTATAAAGAACTTATCAAACTCAAAACCCAAAAAACAAATAATCCAGTTAAAATGGGCAGAAATTTGTAACAACGTGCATAAACTGGAGTGTATTATGCTAAGCGAAATAACTAAGTCAGAAAAAGACAAATACATTATAATTTCACTCATATGTGGAATTTAAGATACAAAACAGATGAACATAAGGGAAGGGAAGCAAAAATCATATAAAAACATAGAAGGAGACAAACCATAAAGACTCTTAAATAGAGAGAACAAACTGAGGGTCGCTGGCAGGGTGTTGGGTGGGGGGGATGGGCTAAATGGGTAAGGGGCATTAAGGAGGACATTTGCTGGAATGGGCACTGGGTGTTATATGTAAGCCATAAATCACTAAATTCTATTCTTGAAATCATTATTACACTACAAGTTAACTAACTTGAATTTAAATTATAAAACATAATTTTAAAAAATAGGCAGAAGACACGAATAGACATTTTTCCAAAGAAGACATCCAGAAGGCTAAAGAACACATGAAAAGATGTTCAACATCACTCATCATCAAGGAAATGCAAATCAAAACTACAATGAGATATCACCTCACACCTGTCAGAATGGCTAAAATTAACAACACAGGAAACAAACAACAGGTGTTGGTGAGGATGTAGAGAAAGAGGAACCCAAACTGGTGCAGCCACTCGGGAGAACGGTATAGAGGTTCCTCAAAAAGTTAAAAATAGAACTACCCTATAATCCAGCAATTGTGCTACTAGGTATTTACCCAAAGGATACAAAAATACTGATTCAAAGGGATACATGCACCTCAACGTTTATAGCAGCATTATCAATAATAGCCAAATTATGGAAAGAGCCCAAATGTCCATCAACTGATGAATGGATAAAGATGTGGTATATATATACAATGGAATATCACTCAACTATAAAAATGAATGAAATCTTTTCATTTGCAATGACTTGGATGGAGCTAGAGCATATTATGCTAAGTGAAAAAAGTCAGTGGGAGAAAGATAAATACAATATGATTTCATTCATATGCATAATTTAAAAAACAAAACATGAACATATGGAAAAAGAGAGAGAGAGGCAAACCAGGAAACAGACTCTTCACTACAGAAAACAAACTGAGGGTTACTGGAAGGAGGTGGGAGGGGGTGGAGGTTGTTAAACGGGTGATGGGCTAAGGAGGGCATTGGGTACTGTAAAATTATTTCAAAAAATCAAAACATGTTAAAAAAGAGTCATACTGTCCTCTTCTATCATGATATGTCCCATGCTATTTCTTCTGCTTAAAATATGTTCTTTCCTCCTAGCTCTCCAAATTCTATACCTATTAGCACTTTAAATTCAAGCCTTACCTCCTCTGAAGCATCTCCATGGACTATGTCCCAGATGCAGTTGGTAACCCTTTAGATGATGCCATAGTAGGAAGTGAGTATCACTTTATTACTGCCCTCACCACATCTCATTGGAATGGTTTGCTTGCTTGTAGAATACCCTGACTAGACTACCATCCTTGAAGACAGAACAGCTCAGGATTCAACTTTGTATCCTCAGTGCCTACCATGCCACAGTAACCCTGAAGTCCAGTCACATACTAATGTTCAAGGAGATTAAGATATACCCCAAAATCACATGGCCTGTATTGGCAGAGTCAATCAGACTATGAACCTTGGCCCATTTGTCTCCAACAGTCATACCTTCTCAAAATTAGAATCATGTAAGATATATTATTTTTAGTAAACCCTCAGAGATTTCAGAAAATGAAAAAAAAAATCTCTGTACAGCTCAAGAAAGTCTTCATTGTATATATAAGTAGTCAAATGATAAAGGACCCCCACATTTACAAACTATAACTCAACAACAAAAACAAAATACACATAATACGCAAAGTAAGAATCTGGTTGGCAAAGTTTCACAATTATCATGGTTATGATGCTCATGGAACTTCTCAGGACTCTTGAAGAACAATAAATCAGGACAATAGCCAAAATTCCTTTTCAAATAAAAATACTTAGAAAAAAAATAATGACAAATGTTATGTAATTATTTCACAGTTCAAATTTTTTTTAAAGTACTTCATAATTTTATTATGTTACCCATATGGCAATTATATAAATGAGAAACTAGGTGTACCACTTATTTTAAGGGACCCTCCATACCTAGCCATATTTTAATGATAGATCTGGAATAAAAATACTGATTAATAAAAGCATTATCCAAATACAAAAAAAGTTACGTAATACTTTCCTTTAAGGTTTCAATAAAGTCTTAGGAAAATCATATTGCTTCTTTCAGACACCCCTGCTTTAAACAGATCATAACAAAGTTAAATAAATAATGTTAAATTTTACATGTATTAAGAACAAAAAAGTAAACAAACTTGAAACTTAAATTTAAATCTTTCTGACTTGGTTTACTGCTGATTTTGCCAATCCATTTTACATGATCCCTCCCTTCAACTGCCAGTCATGCTTTTCTGTTAAACTACACCTCATTTATTTTCCATATTTAGGGGGTGAAAGCAGTCTCCTGGGTTTCAGTAAGAAGATAGCATAGTGTCTTTCTGACCAAGAATCATCATTAGATAATTGTTCAGAATTTTCCATATATAATTTCCTACGGTACATACATACAATTATAAATCATATCACAGTCCTATAATTCAAACCCTACTCATCGATCATTATCTACTTAACAAGTTAGCACTCTTGCCCCCCCTAGTGGATGAATGAACACAGAATTGTGTTTGTTTTACTCAGGTAAAAATCAAGCTTGAAGTGTATGCATGCATATTTAGAAATATGCTTATAAGACAGATATACTAGCAACTGACCAGTCAACAGCGTAGTCCATGAATATTTACATGAAGATTGCCATACGATATATCGTCAAAAGAGATGGTTTGAATTCCAATTCCAACCCACAGGGGCAATGTAGTCTCACACTAGTTTTTTCACATGAGGCTTCCAAAATGAGGCTGATAATAGTGACCTCATAAGTTCGTCATGAGAATGAAGAAACAACGTACGTATGTGAAGTGCCCTGCGCAGTAACTGGCACACAGCCGACCATTAATAAAATCAGCTTCCTTTCCTTCTTCTTGCTGCTTCACCCCTCACATCTCAATGGCTGCCATACACAGGTTTCTCAGGTTGCCCCTTCCAAGTATCCTCCCTATATGCCATACTCTTTGAGATACTCTTTCTTGGAGAAGAGTTAAATTTGCATACAAGATGCAAAGAGCGTGTTGGGAGAAGCTCACGCCCAGTATCATTTTAGTCTAGGCAAGTACTGGTTCTCTTGCTGGTTTCATTCTGATCATTCAGATTCGAGCCTTTTCAGCATATCCTCTGACTTAACCTTGCCTGGTCACAGGTAAAATCGCTTAGCTACGCTGACTTGGTTTCTCCATCTCTTAAATAATCTAATTGCCACCTTTTCTCATGGGTACAATCAGAACTACCAGGTCTATTTTTTAGAAATTCCTTTACATTTCAAAGTGAATAATAATAATAATAATAATAATAATAATAATAATAAAACAATATATCCATTCTCTTGTATATCCATGACTTAAAGCAGTGGTTCTCAAAGTTTGGTCCATGAATCCCCGAAGATCCTGAGGCCCATTCTCTCAAAGGAATTCTGCAAGGTCAAAGCTATTCTCATCGCAATATGCAGATATTTTTGCCTCTTTTCACGTGTTGATATTTGCACTGATGGTACAAAAGCAACGGTGAGTGACACTTCTGGCACCGTGGCATGAATCTAGTTGATGGCACCTAACTGCACTAGCAGTCGTTGTATTCTTTACCACCACACGCTTACAATAATAATAATAATTTTTTAAAAGCCAGTTGAACTTAACAGTGTCCCAATAAAACAATAACAGTTCATTGTATTAAATATTTAGCCTTAAGTACAACATGTTTAATATTCTGTGACATGAATGGGAAGCGCACAGCCATATCACACTTCAACTGCATACCAGAATATAAGAAATCTCTCAAGGGAGATCACTGAGCCAGCCACTTTTTTCATGGAACACAATTTTTACTTAAGATAACGACTCACATAAATTATGGTTATTCAAACTTGGGTATTTGGCAAAACATCTTGAAAATGAATAAAAGTGAGCCTGCCTCTTCAAGGAAAACAGACAGGAGTCATTGCCAATGATAAAATTGAAGCTGTTAAGTGAAAATGAGAATGTTAGAGTACTTTTTTATCTTCCACTATGAGTTTGACAGCCACCCAACACTAAAAGGCTTTCTCTGAATTGGTTTGTGAATATATTAACAAATACTAATATCTCCTAACTAAGTGAAGCAACATGTTTCAGATGAAACTACAAAATCAAACATAGCTAAATGACCCACTGAAAGTGAGACAAGGATTGTAATATAAGAGAGGACAAAAATATTTGATATGGTTTCAGATTCCACACTGCAACTAACCTGTAAAATGCTACCATTTGTTGAGTTTTGGTTAGGATAAAAGAATAGCCTCAATTATCTGAAAAGGCTATTAAAATATGTCCTTCTTTTCTAATTGTATATGTTTGTAAGATCAAATTTTCTTCATTTAAGTCAGCCAAGACAACATATGAAAATGCAAAAGCAGGGGTGCCTTGGTGGCTCAGTCAGTTGAGTGACTGACTCTTGATTTAGGCTCAGATCATGATCCCAGGGTCATGGGATCGAGCCACGTGTACGGCTCTGCTCTGACAGCACGGAGCCTGCTTGGGATTCTCTCTCTGTCCCCCCTCTACCCCTCTCCCCAACTCACACTCTGTCTAAAAAAAAAAAAAAAAAAAGGCATATATAAAAACCTAGCAGTCTTACTAAGACAGACCTTAAAGAGGTTTGCACAAGTGAAAACCAATGTCATTCTTCTCTCCAATTCTTTTGTTTTTTTAAATAAGGCTACTTTTTGTAAAAAAAAAAAAAAAAAATATTTCTGTTATCATATAATAGCTTTATTTTTGTTACTGTAAATGAATTAATCAGTCTTTTAACAGTGTTTCAGCTTTGGTTTCTAATATGGTAAATGTAGATAGACGTAATGTACATAAACAAAATCTCTGAGGTTTTCAATACTTGCTCAGAGTATTAGAGTTCCAAGATCAAAATGTATGAGAACCAGTGCCTTAGAGAAACCAAGATTCCCCACTCACCCACCCAAGGCTAGCAGTACAGATCACTTTTCCTTCAGTTTGAAGCTAGAATGCCAGAAACTATGCAACATAAAGCAGATACTTAAAATTCTTAAAATAAATACAAGGAAGATCTAGAAATGAGACCTGAGTTTCTGAAAGTGATATTATTTCATCACATCTGGAAACCTAGGTCCAGGAAAAAAATGAGATGAGGCTTGACAATATAAATGACAAATAGAAGGAGTAATAATGTTCTTATAAATATTCTGATATTCATACATTCTCAATTCCATTACATCTCTTGTTTTTTGCCAAGACCAAAATTTTATGCCCCATAGGAGAAAAGACGCTTATAAAAAAACAAACTACATACTGATCATTTTTCTTCTGAAAATAAAATGTTATCCTCTGTTATGGCAGAATACATGCCAAAAACAGAAAGCTCCCTGGTGAAATATCTTTGAACAGCATGCAAAGCAAATCATTGCAGGTTTATACAGTATATTAAGGACACATAAACAGTGCTCTTGAACATAAAAGTAACTCAAGTTTTTTCTTCCATGAAAAGCAGTTTGTTTTCTTACTGATTCTACCAAAATAGGCTAATTAACTTACCAGTTCATGTTATAAATTCCTTTAAAGTTAAGACTCTAACAATGGCATCTTGTCCTTTCCCCTATATGCACTGGCAAAATATTAAAATTGGATTCCATTCAAGGGGAGTATTGCTTTTTTCATTTTGCAGTTCCAGTGAATCCCCAACATATAAGAGAAAAATCAAAGTTGTGCTACCAAGTACCCTCATAACTACTGGATGTGCCACACGTATAATAGCCAACATGAAGGGTAAAAGTAATTCTTTATTTATAAATAGTTGACACTGACAGCTGTAGAATGACATAAATGCTTTAGGAAACTGGTTAATGATTTGTTTCACATTAAAACATCAGTCAATCTGAGGTACCTCAAACTTAGTTGTAATATTTGATGATCATGAATATAAGTGAGGGAAAATTTCATCTAAAATTTAGCATACAGTACAGCAAAACAAAATCTGTAATTTACAACAAAGGTAACTTGGTCCTCCATTTCCAAACTTCTAAAAAGAATGAAATGTCACTATTAACAAATATAATGATAAATAACTTATGTAGAGCCTTGCTATTCAACATGGTATTCCACGCTATTCCAAGCAATAGATCCTAGAGATCTTGTTTAAAAAGCAGATTATAGGCTTCCACATCCAGAAAGGTAGGGTAGACATACTTCTACTCCACCTAGGGATTCTTTCTACAAAATATAACTGAATACCCTGGACATTATATACACAACAAACAATAAGACTCTAAAGATGGACAGAAGAGAAACTGGCTAGAGACCTCAGGACCCATAGTGAGATGCAGGGCTTTCTTTTTGCCTCATATATTCCAGAGTTGGAATGGAAAAACTAGCATGTTAGAAAAAACAGACACAGACAAAAAAACAAAAGCCCCAACAAAAGACTGCTTCTTCAGCCAAAGGACCAGGAGAAAGTAAGCCTCAGAAGATAGAAAACCTTATATAATACAACACCACAGAAAAACAAACATGGCCCCACCCACCCCCACACTAACACAGGCCAACTAAGGAGCCTAGACTTCCATTCTTTCAATGCTATAGTCACCCCAACACTCCACCTAATATGTAAAAGAAAGCCAAGTGGGAAGCTAGAACTTTCATCTCCACTAGTCAGTAACCAGCCCTTCCCCCTGTGTTACCAGTAGAGATCGCATGGGAAGCCAAAACTCCCACCTCCTCCCCAAAAAAATGAAACATCCCTCCCTCTCCCCATATGATCAAACTATATGCTGACTTCTGGTCTATTAAATCACTTCAATATATGCAAGTTGAAGGCAAAAAAAAAAAAAAAGAAAGGCAAAGATATATCATGTAAGCATCAACCAAAGGAAATCAAGAGTGGCTATATTAACATATGATAAAGTATACTTCAGAACAAAGAAGATTACCAGACACAGAAAGAAGTATTATGTACTGACAAAATCATTAATCCATCAAGAAAATGTAGTAATCTTCAATGTATACAGCAAATAACAGAGCTGTGAAATGTGTTATACAAACTGATATAACTGATATAACTGAAAGGAGAAATAAACAAATCCATAATTACAGCTGCTATCTTCAATACACCTCTTGCAAGAACTGACAGAACTAGAATAAAATCAACAAAGACATGGAAGAAATCACCAACACTGTCAACCAACATGATCTAATTTACACAACACTCCACCCAAGAACAGTTAAATACATACACTTCCAAAAGTCCACATAAAATATACTAAGATAAGTCACATCCTGGTCCAAAAAAAACTCAACAACATTAAAATAATTGATATCAGACTGTGTGTGTGACATTGTAGTCAAATTAATAAATAATAGGAATATCCCCCAAACACTTGGAAAACACACAATGCTATAAATAATCCATGGGTCAAAGAGAAAATCTCAGGGGAAATAAAAAAAAAAGATACATTGAACTGAATGAATACATAACATTTCAAAATTTTTGGGACTCAGCTAAAGCAGGACAGAGAGAGAAATCTATGGCATGAAATGAACACTTGAACAAAGAGGAAAAGTCTCAAATCAATAATCTAAGCTCCTACCTAAAGAACCTAGAAAAAGAAGAATAAAATAAACCCAAAGCATATAGAAGGAAGGAAATAATCAAGAATAGAAAATCAATGAAATGAAAAGAGAAAAACAACAGGAAAAAATGAAATAGAGCTGGTTATTTGAAAACATTAATGAAATTGACAAGTCTCTAGAAAGACTGACAATGAAAGAGAATATACAAATTACTAACATCAGGAATGAAACGGGAAGACTGACTGATTCAAGACCATACACACATCAAAATGATAATAAGGGAATACAATGAACTGCATAAACATACATTTGAAAACTTAGACAAAATAAATTAATTTCTCAAAATACATAAACTACCACAAGTCATCCAATGCAAAACACATCATTTAAATACTCCTATAACTATTAAGGCATAACTCATAAATTCATAACTTTAAAAATCTCCCCCCGCCCCCCCCCCACACACAAAAGGAATCTATAAGCCCAGAAAGTTCTACTGAAGAATTCCTCAAAATGGTTAAATTAACATTTAATTTCATACAATCACTTCCAAAAAACAGAAGAGGAAGAGGAAAAAAAAACACCAATTCATTTTTATGAGGCTAATTACCCTGATACCAAATCCAGACAAAGACAGGCAAAACAAAACAAAACAAAACAAAATAACAAAACTTCCACATCGGTATCTTTATGAATATTGATACGAACATTCTTAACAAAATATTAGCACACAGGATTCAACACTATGACAAGGTAAGGAATTCCACAACATGACTTAACAAGGTTTATTACAGATATACAAGATGATTCAATATTGTTTTATGTTTATGTTTATTTTTGATAGAGAGAGAGAGACAGAGCATGAGTGGGGGAGGGGCACAGAGCGAGGGAGACACAGAATCTGAAGCAGGCTCTGCTCCCCAAGCTGTCAGCACATAACCCGATGCAGGGCTCGAACTCATGAACTGTAAGATCATGACCTGAGCTGAAGTCAGACACTTAATCAACTGAGCAACCCAGGCACCCCAAGATGGTTCAATATTTTAAAAATCGATCAATACAATCCACCAAATTAACAGGATAAAAAAGAAATATCTGCATATCAATTGATGCAGAAAATCATTAGACAAACTTCAACACCTATTTAGGATAAAAATGCTCAGAAAAATTGGAATAGAAGGGGACTTCCTCAACTTGATAAAGAGTATCTTCAGGGACTCCTGGGTGGCTTAGTCAGTTAAGCATCTGACTTCAGCTCGGGTCGTGGTTTCGTGCTGTCTGTGACTTCGAGCCCCATGTTGGGCTCTGGGCTGACAGTTTGGACGGAGCCTGGAGCCTGCTTCAGATTCTGTGTCTCCCTCTCTCTCTGCCCCTCCCCTGCTCACTCTCTCTCTCTCTCAAAAAACAAACAAACATTAAAAAATATTTTTTAAAAAGTATCTTCAAAAAACTTATAAATAACATTATACTTAAGGTAAAATATACTTGATGGTAAAATGGTAACATTATACTTAATGGTAATGGCTTTTCCTTTAAGACTGAAGACAAGGCAAATATGTCTGTTCTCAGCATTCTTATTTAATACAGAACAAGAGAAGGACATAAAAGGCATGCAAATTATAAAGGAAGAAATAAAACTATCCCTAATCCCAGATGAGATGGTTGTATATGTAGAAAATTCCAAGAAATTTATCAAAAAATCTCATAGAAGTAGTAAGGTTAGCAAGGTAGCATCATAAAAGATACACTAAACCTCAATTATATATTTTATGTAAGCAATGAACGTATAGACACTAGAATTAAAACAAACAAACAAACACAATACCATTTACAACCAAATTAGGAGAAAACAAGACAAAATACTAGTAGGTGTAAATCTAAGAAAACATGTATAGGACACGTATGTTGCAAACATCACAGTACTGATGAAAGAAATAAAAAAAAAAAAGATTGGGGCACCTGGGTGGCTCAGTGGGTTGAGCGTCTGACTCTTGATTTTGGCTCAGGTCATGATCCCAGGGTCGTGGGATGGAGCCCGTGTCAGGCTCCACGCTGAGTGTGGAGTCTGCCTAAGATTCTCTCTCTTTCTCCCCCCTCTGCCCCTCTCCCTTGCTCCCATTCTTGTTATTGTTCTCTAAATAAATAAATAAACAAATAAGAAAATAAGTAAACAGCAAAAAAGACCTGAATAAATGGAAAGACATACGTGACCATAAAGATTCAACATAGTAAAGACAGCAACTCTCTCCAAATTTTTATATAAGTTCAATAGAATTCCTATCAAAATCCAAGCAACATTTTTTATAGAGATAGACAGGATTACTTTAAATTTATACAGAACAGCAAAGGAACTGAGATAGCTGAAACAATTTTGAAAAAGAACAGTAAAGTGGGAGTAACCTGTCTAAATAGATTAGTATACAGACTAAAACTACAAAAATTTTTAGGAAACAAAGTATGTTGAGTTTGTCAAGGATTGTTTAAATAAGACACAAAAAGCATGAATATAAAAGAAAAAAATCAATAAATTAGACTGCAAAATGAAAAACTTTTGCTCTTTAAAAAGCTAAGTAGGGATGCCTGGGTGGCTCAGTCAGTTAAGGATCCAATTCTTGATTTCAGCTCAGATTATTATCTCACAGTTTGTGAGTTCAAGCCCCGCGTCTGCTTGGGATTCTCTCTCTCCCTCTCTCTCAGCCCCTCCTCTGCTCATATTCATGCTCATTCTCTCTCTCTCTCAAAATAAATAAAAACATTTAAAAATGTCTTGAATATATTAAAAAACTAGAATACAATACAATAAAAAACTCAGTTAATGAAAAAGGCTAGCCACAGACAGAAGAAAATACAATATCTAGAATGTAAGAAGAAATCTTCAACTCAAGAAGACAATTTGTTTTTTTTTTTAATTGGCAAAAGATTTGCAGTCAAATCATAGAAGATATATAAATAACAAGCACACACATGGATAAAATCCTCAACATCATTACAGTCATTAAAGCAATGAAAATAATGAAAATAATCAAAACCTTAATGAGATATCCCTATATACTCACAAGAACAGCTAAAATTAAAAAGATTGGCATTACCTAATGTTGGCAAGTATGTAGAGGAACTGGAACTCTCTTACCTTGTTATGAACAATGAAAATTGGTGAGGCCAGTTCATAAAATAGTTTGGCAGTTTGTTATAAAGTTAAATATGTACTTATTATATGATCCAGCAGTTCTATTCCTAAATATTTACTTAAATGAAATGAAAACCTGTCCACACAAAGACTTCTACCTTAATGTTCATAGCAGCTTTATTTGTAATAGCTAAAAAATTAAAAGAATCCAAATGTCTTTCAACTGGTAAATGGATAAACAAATTTTGATGTATCTATACAGTAGAATAGTATTCTGCAGCAAAAATACACAAATTATGGATTCAGCAAGGACATGGCTGAATCTCAAAAGCACTATAACTGAAAGTATCCAAACCTCCAGACACACAAAATACCTACTGTATGATTTCTTTTGATAAAATTCTAGAAGAGGCAAAGTTAAGGTGAAAGAAGTAAGATCAGCGGCTGCTGGAGGTAGAGGAAGGGTACTGACTGTTAAGGAACATGAGGACATTTTTTTCTATATCATGATTGCAGTGAGGGCTACACGATTGTGTAACACTGTCAGAATTTATCAGATGGCTCACCTAAAATTGGAGAAGTTCACTGTATCTGTGTAATACCTCAACAAATATGATTTTTAAAATTCTAAACTTAAACTAGTCTTGGTTAGAGCAGTATCAGTAATTAGCCTTGTAATAAATGTTTTAGTTTCACTTCTTGTTTGTGGTAAGCCTCTCCCTCTTGCTTGTCTTCTTCCCAGAAGACTAACAACAGTCCCTCTACCATGAATTCTAAGAAGCATACTCTTCGTGTGTCTCCAAGTTAGACATATAACACACTTGTCTACCATGGTGTCAGGTGGAAAACAAATCTGTTGCTGACAGTGGTTACACTGCCCCAAGTACCCATCCTCACGGAAAGAAAATATAATGCTTTGGGTAAAAGCGGAGTGGGAAGGAATACTCAAATTTCGTTAAGACAGCATTTATTATTTGCCACATTCCTATTCTAAAATAACCTTGGCTCCTTCTCCCCTTTCCCACCCAATCTAACCCAATCCTATTCTCCTCCCCTAAACACACTGGAATTACTGTATCGTGTAAAAAAGAAAACTGAAAGACTAATAAATCTTTAGAAACCTAACACTAAATTATAACGCATGCTACGTGTAAGGGTAGTAACCTTGTTCCTCTTATGTGCGAAATTCTTCAAGTGATGTCCTGAAAGCTACGGGCTTCTTTCTTAAAAAACATATACATTTTTTTTTTCACTATCACTCATTAAACAAACAACTACTTTTACCTTTTCAAAACTCAAGAGCCAGACCCTCCATGTCTTACCAGAATATTCCCTGAGTAGAACAGACTTAGTGCTGAAGAACAAAAGGCCAGAAGACAGATGAGTGTGTCTGAATCTCATTAAGGCACAGATGGAGTTACATTTGACTCCTTGCATCTGCTCTACATTCCTGCACCAGACCAGAGATGAGGCCAGGAAAATTCAGTTCCCTTCAGTTTCTATACTCACCTCAGCAGAAATGAGGTGGATCTCCCAGGATAGTCATACCAAATCTGAAAGGCGCACAAGTTTTGTCAGGAAAAACTAGGAATTGCTGCTGCTGCTGCTACTGAAGACGGGCAGCATGGCAGGAAGTGTGCAAAAAGCATGGTAAGGGTTCTCGCTGTCGTTCTGATTACAACCCGATTACAGGTGGGCACCTAAAGAGGCTCAGGTACCGAGGCAGTCAAATGGTGGCTAGAGACCACTTTTGGGGATCGGTTCTAAAAGTAGAAGGCCCCCCTAATTCTCTTCATCTTGAAAAATGCTGGATTATAAAAGCCACTCCCCTTCAATCCCTTCTCCTTCTTTCATCTATTTCCCACATTACACAAATTTTGAAAACTGAGTATCTACATGGGACTGGAATGCTCAAAACTTCCTGAAAATACTGTGTGAAACATTAAGTTAGACGAAATGGGTTAAAAAGAGAAATGTAGCATGTTATACTTCTGATTATTTCTACAGCCACCAGGTTTTCATTTAAGCCTTGGGCATGTGGGTTTGTGATTATTTTCATGACAACAAACACTAAAACAGGGGAACAAGATCTGTAGTTTAAAGAAATGTAATCTTCCAAAATTTCTCCACATCATCTAATGCACTGTTCTTGCAGATTTTGTTTCCAACTCTGTTATCCCATTTCTTGAACCTCTACAGATGTGTTGATGACAATGACTCATTCACAAAAGGCTTACGCTAAAAATTTTTTAAAGTTTATACTACAGTTCAATTATCAAGTAGTTATTTCAGATCCGACAGAAATGTTAAAAATTTGAGCAGATCATGGAAAATAGATAATAAATCAATTTTATGTGTATTCTAATACCAAATGTTAGTAACTTTTTGCCTGTTATCACCTTTAAGCATTAATTATCTGTGTTCTGGTTTCACAGGTTATTGATTTTGTTAAAGATCACTGAGAAAATACGTTCACAATAAAATCATTCAAGGAATATCTTTCTGCCAGTTCTCTTCCCAATTTTCCCTTTTTAAAGTTACCCTGATTTTCAACCCCTAATTGCTTTTCTTTTCTCTCCGGAGATATATTTGCTGACTCTAACCAAATTTGCACTTTCTACATTTCTAACAGAAGTAACAACTGTGTATCTGCCTTCATAAAAGCACTGTGCATGCAGAAGATTCACACATGTTCTCTAGTTTAAGCCAGACCAAAAAAAAAAAAACCCTATAGTAGATATTATTCCTACTTTATACATGAAGAAATGATGACCCACAGAAATCCATTAAATTTTCCCAAAGTAATAAAGTTTCTAGATGGCAGAGCCAGGCTTTACCCACTTCTAATTTACTTTCAAAACTTAATACCTATCATCTTCATCACCATGGTAGGTATTGAGAACACCCTAGTTAAATTACCATATTTTGATATTCATATACTGTACTTATATCTCTGCTTAGTTGAGTAGAGAGAGACCTATCTGGCTGCCATTTGCAAATAAAAGGTTTTGAATTCACATGTTCTATGTCTATTTCATAAAGACAACTGACAATCTAGCCCTCCCTCAAGTCTCTGCACCAAGGGTCTCTTCCAGTACTAATAAACACAAGACTTCAGACATGTATTATTATTATTATTACTTTTTTTTTTACAGTGCATCAAGAGGACCAAAAGTAGTAAAACCAACTTTTCAAATAGGCAGATATATGATACTAAAAAGCTGAATCAAAAGTAAGAGACAAAAATGCTTCTTCTCTGAAACAGACTGAATTAACAGATGGAAGAAAGAGTTTAAGAACAGAATCAAGCTCATAATTTGAGGGAGAATCTAAGCATCTGACGGTCAATGTGCTACTTAGAACAGCTGGTGTGCCAGCTTGGATGGAACGCTTCACCCCCACTCTCTGGTGCTTTTCACTTCTCATATGCTCTATCACATCCTTATTCCCCTTCAATGTCATTAGTTTAAAAAGGCGGGAGGGGAAAATAGAGCCTTGTAAATAGTAAGTGCTCAATAACCTATCTATTGTTGACTAGATTTAATGAAAATTGTGCTCATCCTTATCTAGATTTAAGAGCTTATTTTAGGGAAGATCATAGACACTCACCACTTTTATTTTATAGATGAGAATTTTTTTTTAAAAAAAGATACTTTTTTTTTTTGAGAGGTTGATATTTTCCCAAAGTCACAAGAGAAGAAGCAGAGTGCCTACCATATGCCAGATAGAGGTTGGTCTAGAGCCTGTATGTTCTTTATCAAAGGTATGTCAACTCTTAGATTTTTTTTTCACAAAAAAGGATTCATTGTAAATATGTACGTTAACAGATTATATTGACTCAATGTCCAGGAAAATAAACACAAGACCATAAAGGAAGGAAAAACTTGCGAATGTGGAGTTTTCTTCTCCCTTGAGAAGGAAAAAAGGATACCAGTACTAAAATTGGTCCCTAAATTGGCAGCAAGTAATCTCACTCCATCACAAGAATCAATGGCCTTCTTAAGAAGTGGCTTGGAGCCAAAAGCAACTCACTAGATGAAAGTAGAGAGTCACAAGACCAACGAGCAATGCAAAATTTTAATAGCTACAACTAAGGGATATAGATGTTCATTTCTGCCAGTCTTCCCCAGGCGACACACATAGATTACCAGTTACGTCATTCTGTAATCATCACCTTTGGTTCCACACTCACTATGAGGGCACAGTCGTATATCAAGCAGTGACTTTCATTAACAATACCTTTCCCTACATATTCAGGGTTTTTTTTTTTAATTTTTTCCTTTTACATATACACCAAAGAATATCACTGTGGAAGTCAACTTCTATTTAGTAAAGAGATCTATTCTGCTAAAAGAGTTTAATAATCCAAATAAGCATTACCAGCAATAAGAATTCTTCTGAGTTTATAAATCTTGATTTGTAAAATCCTTGACATTTCTTTATCGATTTTCTTGGCCACATTCGAAGTGGAGAAAAAATATAAATAACTGTCTAAGTTTCATGCACTTTGTATATGAGTCCATAAGTTTCTAAACTCATTATTAGAGCCAGAAAAGCTACACAACTGGTTTATTATTCAAACTAAAAAGGCTACATTTATATTATTGATAAGCTTATAGTTTGTATGTTATTATTTATGTGTCCTTTTGTTACAAAAAAGAAAAAAAGAAAGGGAAATCGTTTGTCTAAACTGCTTTATTTTTTATATGACATTTATTGCCAAATTGGTTTCCGTACAACACCCAGTGCTCATCCCAATGTCAAACTGCTTTAAAACCTTGTTTTATAGAAATACAGTCAAGACTACAATACGTGATTCAATGACAATTCCAAAACAAATAACTAGAGAAGCATCCAATCATGCCTATTCATTTCAGTTCAATTATTTCTTCATCATCTTCAGAAAAAAGAAAGAAAAAAACTCACCTTTCCCACAATAACATACATCAAGTGTTTGCCAACCCAGATTTTGAGAACATTACAAACAATTTGGGGAAGGGACTTTCCCCCCTGGAATATGTATTTCAGCATGGTTAAAAAAAAAAAAAAAAAAGGTAGAAGCATAAACCAGATCTACTACAGGAAAGATTCTGCATGTAGACCAATCAGCACAGTATTTCCTGGTTCAATACAGCACTATTTCTGTTCTACCTCTTCCCATGCAAGCAAAGGTCACCTACAAATATACTGTGCACCTATTATGTGCCAGTCATTATGCTAAGTGCTAAGGATAGAAGATGACTATAATGGGAAAGGTGGTTTTTTTTTTCATTCCTTCCACTTAATCTTTTGAAATGAGTTAAAATTTTGTAAAAAGAAATTTGTTAGACTTTCCCCAAGATCCAGTTGTATCCCCTACAAATATGGATAAAAAAAGGAGTACACTTAATCTTACAGAGGAAATTTTCAACCTACATGGTTGGCAAGGTGAACTGATAAAATCTGGAATGATTAAAGGGTCACTGAAGCAGTAGCTTTTGTACGGTTTTCTAGCCATATCCTTGAATGTAATAAACCAAGCATTCTTACTTCAGGCTTTATCTTGCTGAAAGCAGCATTGTTCACACAAGTGTTCATTTTGGAAATGTTTTACCAGTGTAAAATAACTCCATCTTGTGGATTGTCATGACCATGGCATTCAGAGCTCACCTTCCTTCAAGTTCAGAAAGACGGGACTAGCATCAGCCTGATCCCTGGAACCTTCGCAGTCTGGAGAATGCTTGTTTCCCATTGGATAGTCATCCACACAAGCACCCCTCTGAAGAGGGATATATAAGTTCCTTCTCCTCCCAGTATCAGCACAACTACTGCCACGACCAAGCTGAGCTGTTCCAGCCCACCAAGACCAACACTGCTTAATGTCAGAGGTCATTGGTTTTCCTGTGGGTAGTACACCAGCCCTAATCACTTTCCATTCCATTGACATTTCTAAGAGGGAATATATTAAACATAATGAGAAAGGTATGGGCAAATGGGGGCCCATGAGCCTCCCCCTTACTTGGGCCTCTGTCCTTCTGTACCATCTTCTCTCATTTGGTTTCTAAAAATGGTAATTATGATTCTATATACTTCAAATCAAACGCACCTACAACATACCCTGTTCTAACAGTAAACACCCAGCCACACATTACTGAAAATCTTCCGTTTTGATCCCATATTTCAAAAGCTCAAAACCTCAAAGGACTTTTCCCCACCTTCACTTCTCACAGGAACAATTTCTGATATCCAATATTTCTTCTTGGTGTCATCCCAGTTCTTACCGTTGGTGGTTGTCAGAGCCTTGAAATCAAAGCACATTTTGCTTATCTAAAGAGAAGTTATTAGATGTTAAATGCATGAACCAGATACTTGACGCTTTCTTCCTGGTAAAAATCCACAAATTTAAAATGGAAGGAAGGCAAAGCTGCTGGAAATGTTCTATCTTAAGGATAAGCGTCGATGTGTTTTATCCTATCACTTCACACTGTAGACCCCTCTACTCTGGTAGTGCCTCTGCAACTACCAAACAATCCAGAACATGTTTTCTGTCATGATTACAAATGTAGGCTAAGAAATGCCTCAGCATGCAATACAATTAGCACCTTATTTTTTAATTTAATAGGTCACTACTTCTGTTCTACTGAGTGTCCCCTAAACATATTCTTTTGTAGAACTTATAAAACACTTTCCAATCTATCTGTTACATTCTTATGGAAATTACATAACTGAAGATAAATCAGTAAGAACTTCTGACTTACTGTGAATTACTGAATATTAAATATTAAAATATCTTAATCAGAAGATAACTCAAATAATTATTTTTTTTTAATTTTTTTTTTCAACGTTTATTTATTTTCGGGACGGAGAGAGACAGAGCATGAACAGGGGAGGGGCAGAGAGAGAGGGAGACACAGAATCGGAAACAGGCTCCAGGCTCTGAGCCATCAGCCCAGAGCCCGACGCGGGGCTCGAACTCACAGAGCGTGAGATCGTGACCTGGCTGAAGTCGGATGCTTAACCGACTGCGCCACCCAGGCACCCCAACTCAAATAATTATTAAGCCAGAAGAATATCATAAAATATCGAGTATTTTTTTAAGGAATGTGTATTTTTACACTCTTGAATATATTATGTCATAGGATTTACAAGTATTCAAGGGTTCGGCAACAAAAGCATCAGTATGTAAAATATAACAAAGTGTCCACCAACAAAAATCTCAACTTTTCTTGTTCTAGGTTAATGATCCTCATCAGAAAAATGTCTGTTTACATTAAAATTGACTAGCTAATCTTAACATTAGCCAGAAGTTTGTCTAAATAATTTGAACAACAAAAAAAAATGTAAACACTTCTTGCTTGAATTCATGCCACTAAAGATAAGCCATTATTTGTGCTTTGAGGATCTTTTTGAGCTCAGTTAAAAGATTAAAAAAAAAAAAAAACAAACAAAAAACAAACCTACTAGGTTTGCTTTTCCTGCTTGAGACTTTCAAAGGCTGTGGCAATTTGTAAAATACAGATTTCAGCTGTGTGGCCCTTAGCTGTCTAGTCTATTTGTGCATGTGGATGCTTCTGCAGATGATTATAACTATGTATGTTCAGGCATAACTAAAAGGAAAGTATGTAAGTAATTTTTCCCATACTACATGTAGTAAAACACATCCTTTGTTTTATAGAGCCAGCTGCTATATGCTGAGGCTGGCAAAATTGATAATTTTACTCAAAAGTAAGCACTCTGTTTTTGATTGCTGTGCTCCATCCTGGTTAACTGCTCCCTATAACTTTTTATGCAACCCTCAGTGCCTTCGGAAATTGAAATTGGACTTCCTGGCTTCCTTCTTAATTGTATCACTGATAGTGTCAGTTTCACTCCTGGTTAATTTTTTTTTAAAGGACATTACAACTCAAATCATCTTATGTTGAGATAAATAGATGTGATAAAAAGGTTTTTACTAGAAAATCCTGGGTGGGGGGGGGAACACTTTGTTTTCAGAAGTAAAAATACACGCATGAGAAAAACAACTTTCAAGGAAATATGGGATGAAACTACAGTCTTGGTGCGCCTAATATACTATATTTATCAGAGAATACTGACTTATTCCAAACAAAAACAAGGAAAAAAATAAAACATTCTAATTCACCATGAAATACTCTCATAGATAGATAGATAGATAGATAGATATAGATATATATATATATATATATATATATATATATATATATATGTTTTAAATGTGCTACTGGGGCACCTAGGTGGCTCAGACAGTTCAGTATCCAACTCTTGATTTCAGCTCACTGTCATCATCACACGGCTCATGAGATCAAGCCCCATGTCAGGCTCCATTCTGACAGTGCAGAGCCTGCTTGGAACTCTCTTCTCTCTCTCTGCCCCTCCCCCCCCCCCCCCGTACACAGGTGCTTGCACACTTGCTCGCTCTCTCTAAAAATAAATAAACTTAAAAAAAGAAAAATATTTTTAAAATGTGCTACTAGTATATGAGACCATCAAAAACTTAAATGTTAGTCAAGAATGTAAAATTTACTCATACACTTTCCTTTACCATTAACTTCCATACAAAGTTACCTAATATTTTCAGTAGTAACAGAATTCTTAGCCACTTTAGTAGAAGTGTGGTTTAAGAGTAAATAATCTGAACAGTCAAAATTACAATAATTAAATTCCAAATCTTTGAACTAATTATACATAATTCTTATTTCTTTGACACTACTCATAAGCTAGCATGAAATCATCTAGATCAGAATTTTCCAGAGTGTGACCCAGATACTACCTGCATCATAGTCAACTGGGGTATTTGATAAAACTAGAATCTTGAGCCCCCATGGAACTACCAAATCAAAATCTCTGGAAAGCAACCCACACATTTGTATTTTCAGCAGTCACTCCAGGCGAGACTCATGCCAAATGAAGTTCAAGAACCACTGATCTGGAACTCGAAAGATCTGTAAGTGACTTCAAAAGACTTTTTTTTTTTTTATTCTTTTGTCTCTAGCATGTGAACTACAATGAGAAATGTCTTCCCATTATTAAAGTATAATGAGAACCTATCTAAAACTATTCAAAAATGTAAGCGGCAAGCTTTAGATTCTTATTAACAAAACTTGTAGTTGTTGTTTTTTTTTAATTTTTTTTTTAATGTTTTGCTTATTTTTGAGAGAAAGAGCATGTGCGAGCAAGCTGGGGAGGGGCAGAGAGAGAGGGCAACTCAGGATTAGAAGCAGGCTCCAGGCTCTGAGCTGTCAGCACAGAGGCTGATGCGGGGCTTGAACCCATGAACCGTGAGATCATGACCTGAGCTGAAGTTGGACGCTCAACCAACTGAGCCACCCAGGCACCCCTGTAGTTGTTTTTAATGATAGTAAATTAAGTCCTGGGTCAGAAAGCAAACAGTACACCAGAAGGAAAAGTTTATTTCAGCAGGGGAATCTCTTCTTAGATAAGACTATAGTCTTAGATAAGACTATTCATGTAAGTCAATGCAACTTCTACTCAAACAAAATTATGTGAGGACATTTCTTTGCCTAAGAAAATAAACTGTCTTCATTAATAACCAAAAAAATGATTTTCCATATTAGACTGACCTCAGCACCTCTCACATATTATACTCTATATTAATGTGTCTTTGGAGATCTCTTGTATTTCTTTAAATTTTCTCTATGAGACCAGAAAAGCAGCCTATAGTATGTCACTCAGCATGTCATCTGTAAGAGTAATAAATTAAGGAAAAAAGTGGCAGAGATCATCCAAAAGCACTGTATAAAATATGTGTGCGTATGTATATCTGCATATGTACGCATGCATAATTCCAAATTTAGTTTCAGAGATGATGCAAGCCCATATTTTCACTTTTTTTTTAAAGAACTACAAAGTGTCCTCTCTGCCTGTGGCAGGTTTCTTGTGTTTGCCTGTCCAGCATCTCTGCTCCCGTCTTATGGTAACCATACCTCATGCCTCTTACAGAGAGCGACCCCTCTGCAGTCTGTGCGAGCCTGGCAGACCATTTAATCACCATGCTATCTTTCAAAGGGTAACCTAATTCAAGATGACCTAATTGGAATTTCACTCCTAAGAATCTGAATCTAGAGAAAGGCCATACACCATGGTGACATTTGGAACCCAACCATTCCAGTGTTCCAGAAATGGATTTCAGCTGAGAGCCCTTGAGCTATCCTTGTTCCTGACCTCTTAAAGCTTGGCTGTTTAGCTTTGTCTTCAAATTCTGTAAGTCACCAAATATATTTCCAGTATATTCCATTTTTCTTCATGTTAACCAATACTATTTCTCTTGCCACCAACCAAAACCCAACCAGTAAGGGTGGAATATGCTGAGAACACATCTTTTTTTTTTGATCTACTATTTATAGGGCACTGTTTCACAATGAGCCATTTGTTTGTTTGTTTAATTTTAGTTAGTTAATATACAGTGCAGTATGGTTTCAGGAGTAGAATTCAGTGACTCATCACTTACATACGATACCCAGTGCTCATCTCAAATGCCCTCCTTAGTACCCAGCAACCATCTAGCCCATCTCCCATCCACCTCCCTCCATCAACCCTCAGTTTGTTCTCTACCATTAAGAGTCTCTTGTGGTTCACCTCCCTCTTTTCTCTTTCCCCCCTTCCCATATATTCATCTGTTTTGCTAAATCCCACATGAGTGAAATCATATATTTATCTTTCGCTGATTGACTTACTTCGCTTAGCATAATACATTCAAGCTCCATTCACATCATTGCAAATGGCAAGATTTCATTCTTTTTGATGGCTGAGTAATATTCGAGTGTGTGTTTGTGTGTTTGTGTGTGTGTGTGTGTGTGTGTGTGTGCGTGTGTGTACATCTTCTTTATCCATTCATCATTCAATGGACATTTGGGATCTCTCCATCGTTTGCCTATTGTTGATAATGCTGCTACAAACATTGGTCTATTTCTGTATCCTTTGGGTAAATACCTGATAGTGCAATCACTGGATTGGAGGGTAGTTCTATTTTCAGTTTTTTGAGGAACCTCCATACTGTTTTCCAGAGTGTCTGCACCAGTTTGCATTCCCACCAACAGTGCAAGAGTGTTCCCCTTTCTCCACATCCTCGCAATACCTGTTGTTTCTTATGTTGTTAATTTTGGCCATTCCAGCAGGTATATGGTGATTATCTCATTGTGGTTTTGATTTGTTTTTCCCTGATGAGTGATGTTTAACATCTTTGCATGTGTCCAATGGACATTTAAACCACTACAAAATCCCACCACATGCTCCATAAAATCCTTTTAGATTGTCAGAAAATCAAGAGCCACTCCTGCATTTATCCTACTATCCCAAAATGAAATTCTCTATAAGCACTTTGCCTATTTTCTACCTAAGGACTTAATATCTCTTGTTATTAATTAATGCCTAGTAGAGACTTAAATGCCCTGTCTCTTTTGACCAGCATGTCAAATACTTTATTGCCCATCTCCATGGGTAATATAAATATTTATGCCCATGTATTTATGCTAATTTTTGAAAGTCATATATGCCCTTTCACATCAAGTATGTGACTTTTGGCTTAAAGTATACACAAATAACACAATAACATGGAAATGCACAACATCACTCGCCAGATGTTAAAAAGTACACCTGTGCATTGCAATAAACAAAAACACGCACGTTATAAAACACACATAACTCTTGAAAGTAAAATATGCAAGTCCCTCAATATAAATATACTTCCACTTACCCTTGAAGTCTCCTCTCTACTACTACCACTACTACTAAGAACTTTGAGTGTTAGCTTCTGTTCTGTGTCTCAGCAATGACTCATTCCTGGTGATGGTTCTGAAGAAGCCTATAAGCAGACTGAGTGGGAGGGCTGAAACAGATTAGCAGTCAAAATCTCCCACCAATAACTCATGGACTGCAAAACTAAGTTATCTTCATTTTACTTTTCTAAGATACCTTTCAAGGCAACTGTAGAAAACAATGAGCATGGTCATATTTAACCTGGGGGAGATGAGTCAAAGAAGATTTAAATGATTTTCTAGTAGCTGAGAAAAAGAAGGGTTAGGAGAAATATTTTACATTTTTTTAGAGAGAAGCTCTGAAATATCAGCTAGCTGATTCAGCCATGAACAAACAGAATTCCATGGTACCAATACTTGAGTCATGATGACTAGCAGCTACTCATGACTGGATTCTATAAGAATTTCTTCCCAGGAACACTATTTTGGCATCATTTGAGTTAACAATAGCACTTGAAACAAAATGTATTACGTAATTTAATTTTGTTTACCAATTTAAACTTAAGCCTAAATTTAAATCCTTCAGTTTCTATAAACATTTCTACCCTCAAAATGCTGTTTCCTTTGCTCAGCCACTGCTTTCTGTCTCCTCCTCTGGCTCCTACTCTGCCTGCTCCCTAAACATAGGTATTCTCTGCATATGTGGGGGCAGAGGGTACTTGGAGAATCTCTGTACCTTCCACCTAGTTTTTCTATGAACCTAAAATTGCTAATACAAAAAATAAAGTCAACTTAGAAAGTAGGTATTCTCTGAGGCTCTATGCTTCAGCTCTCCTATCTGAATATTCTCAAGTCTATCCACTATCCCAGCTTCAGTTTCCTCCTTTATGCCCCAGGCTTCCCAATTCCTCCCCCTGGCCATACACTCTCTCCAGAGTTCCCCTGCCCGCTGCTGTCTGCAAAACATCTCCACCTGCACAGGATGTGTGCACTCAGTGTGTCTGAAGGGGAATTTATCAAACGTTTTTCTTCTCCTGTCCTTCTGTTTTCCATATTCTCCAGCCCTGCCTTCTCAAAACTCTCAGCTTATCTGTGATCCCCCTACCCACACTCTCCCCCTCCCTCTCCATCCAAATTAGTTGCCAAATCATAGGAACTCTACTCAATAATGTTAAACAATCTTTCCCTTTCCACTATATCCATAGCTACTTCCCTAGTTGCTAATCATACTACCCATTATTGTATTGTATTGTATTGTATTGTATTGTATTGTTACATTGTGGCTATTGCATGAGCCTTCAAACTACTCTCCACCACTTCTTCATCACTTCTGATTCACTCCCCACCATGTAACCTATTTAATTACTTTTTGAATATAATTCCAATCAGGACCCTCTTGTTTATTGCCATTCAGAAGCTCCTTGTATGTGCCATGATGAAGCCAACTAAAGTTTTCCTATCTTCCTCCCCTTCCCCATATTTGCCATGTCCATGTCTTTACTTCTATATTTTCCTCCATTCAGACTGTCATGCCCTCTCTTTCCTATCTCTCTATGCTTCTGCATTAAATATTCTTTAAGACTCTCCTCCCTCAAGTCTTCCTTGACCCCTAGGATGGGAGGTGGGAGTAGTCATTCTTATCATTCTGTCCTCTGAATGCCCACTTCCCTCTTTCCCCTTCCCTCTCTCCCTTTCTTTCTCAGTATCTCCCTTCCACGTGCATTGCTATAACTCCCAGGTCACCAGGCCTTACCCATATATGGGCATGGATTGTCTCATTAACAGTAATACCTTAGATGTCACTAACTCCTGGATCTATTGACATGGGATTCCTAGGCCCATACAAGTCACAAGTATTGTTCAGAGACTCCAAACATGTTTCCCATACACTTGTGAACAAGGCTTCTGTTACTGCAGTTTTTATTTATATGCCTTCCTATATTTCCATGGGGCTCAGACATAAATCCACTGAGGGCTAGAACAGTTAAAAAAAAAAAAAAATGAAGAACAAACATTATTATTCTATCCTCAGAACTGTTCTGTCTCTCAAAGCCCAAGACCAAGTCAAGCTCAGAATAGCTTGATTCCTCTTTCTTGAGGGGTAAGCTCTTTCCCAGGAGGCTCATCAGATTTTTATGCAACAGGCTTTTCCTGGGCTCACCCAACCTGTCTATCAGCTATGCCCCACATTCTGCCCACGCTCAAAGTGTAGTCACTATTCCTTGCTCTATAGTGAACTCCAAAAAATCCGTGTTTTAATAACGCATATCCTCACCCAAATATTTCACCTAGTTTCTAATACATGATCAGCTCTAAAAATAAAATGAAATAAAATAAAATAAAATTAAATTAAATTAAATTAAATTAAATTAAATTAAATTAAATATCAGTCCAAATTAAGGATTATTTAACAACATTTAAGTTTTAACAATATTTAAAAACTGCTCAGTCAGTTAAGCATCTGACTCTTGACTTTGGCTCAGGTCATGATCTGACAGTTCATGAGTCTGAGCCCCCCATAGAGCTCTGTGTTGACAGTGCTGAGCCTGCTGGGGATTCTCTCTCTCCCCCTCGCTCTCTGCCCCACCCCCAATTGTGTGAGTATGTGTGCGCTCTCTCTCTCTCTCTCTCTCAAAATAAATAAACTTTAAAAAAATTAATCCAAATATTTATAATCTTTATGTCAGGTAATCCAGGCCTATAACTATTTGAGCTTAGTTCTACACAGTGATCATAACGTCTTTTCCCTAGTTTTCTAATATTCAAACTACCTTACAATAGCAAGTATCTTTTGAAATCAGTTTAAAAAGGTAGGAATGAGAACTTGGTACCTAGTCTACAGGGTTGTTATTAAACATAATACATATAAAGTACTTAACAGAGAGTCTAGCAAGTAATCAGTACTCAATAAATGTTAGTTTATATTATTCTCATTGTAAATGCTAGATTTACTTATACTTGTTCCAAAACAAATCTACAAAGAAATATCCTCAAAAGTACCTATATCTTAAATTATATGTAAAAGAATCCCAAATACTGTACATTACCTAAATTCTCCTTCTCAATAATTTCCTCTATTTCAATTGAAGTTATTCACAGCTTTTAATTATTTACCTCTATTACTATAATAAAGAACAGTTACCAGAAAATTCAAGTTATAGTAACCACAAAGAAATGAATACTTTCAGTAAGCAAAGAAAATGACCTCAACAAGTTCCTAGGCTAATTAACTATAGCATTGTTCTACCTAGATCTCTGAAGCAAACTCAGAATAGGTATCTAGATTTCTATCTAAGATGCTCTCAAACTCCCCACGAAAATAGAGCTTTAGGGGGTGCCTGGGTGGCTCAGTCAGTTAAGCGTCTGACTCCAGCTCAGGTCATGATCTCACGGCTTGTGGGTTCAAGCCCCGCTTCAGGCTCTGTGCTGACAGCTCAGAACCTGGAGCTTGCTTCAGATTCTGTGTCTCCCTCTCTCTGCCCCTCCCCCACTTGTGCTCACGCTCTCTCTCTCTCTCGTTCTCTCTCTCTCGAAAATAAATAAACATTTTTTTAAAAATTGTTTTTAATAAAATAGAGCTTTAAATGTCCCCTTAACCATACAGGGAAAGATAAGTCAAGAATTTGAAGTAAATACATTGGGGACTTTATAAAAATGAAGTTTCAGTGACATGGCAGCTTAAATTGCTGGAACCAATACAATCAAAGAAGACCCCAAGGAAGGGGCATTTCACCATCAAACAGGAAATGGTACACGCTTTCTCCTACACACAAACCCATAATTGGAAAAACAGACTGAAAATCTTTCCTCCCACCATTGACCTTCTGAATAGATGTGGTGGGCCAAACTTCATCCTCAATATTCACCACAATTTCTGATCTTTTAAACACCTGGTTCCAGTCTGCAAATAAACTATATAAAACTTAATCCAGTCAGTTTCTCCTCACTCAACTTACATTTCACTTCCATGAAATCTCTCTCTCAGAACAGGTTAAGCAGCACCTCTTACCTTGTCTTAGGAATAATTTCACGAGATGATAGAACGGTTGCATGTTGAGGACACGTTCACAGAACACTTAAGGTTAGTTGAGAGTCAGAGGCCCAAATCAGAAAAGGGTATCCAAGCCACCTACAAAGTCTACAATTCATATCAGATACTGTGGTGAGAAAGCAGTGATCCTCTGAAATTAGACCAGTCTCATTACCAACTTTAGAATAAATACAGGATGATTATACCTATCAAATTGAACTTTTACATCTCCCCCACATAGGTTCTGTTCTGTTCAATCACTGCACTTTGTGTAACAGCTCTCTTGGAAACTAGCACAGAAGTGAATCATACCCAACAAAAAAAGAACAGTCTTCATTTCTGACAATGTTAAAACTGTTAAAACATTTTTAAAAGGTTAAAACCATTATAAAAGTTAAAACGTTAGCTTCAAACTTAAAAAAAAAGAATTAGAAATATCTAAGGCTGAGCAAATATGAAAGTGAGCTAGTTTCCCAACACTAGCAATTGTTTAACAGAACTGTTTTAAGTCTTAAAAATATAAAATCCCAACCATAACCCCACCATGCAGAAAATAATAGCATCTTATATTTTCAGATAGGACTCTTCTATCAAAGTGAATAAGAGAGAATAATAATGCCTGAAATTTAATAAGCTAATTGTTAACTTTATAGGACTCTTGGGCATTATTACCCAATAATCTCTCATACAGCAAAGAGTAATGACCTGTCTAGTCTAAAGAGAAAATAAGAGAAGAGAAATAAAAGAAGAAAAAATAAGAGAATAAGAGAAAAGAAGAAAAATGCAGGCAGAGTGTAAATTGAATCTACATTTGGCACATGAATCAAAAGAAAAAAAATTCTACTTCCAGTGAATTTCGAAGCAATTTCTTTACGACTTTATAAAGGTAACGCAGGTCCAGAGTAATAACTCCTCTTTTTCCTGAAAAGCACAGTTTCTAGAATTCTTACCTATTTACACAATTAACATTTTACAAAAGGACAATGTTGTCCTATAAACTTTACAAGCATTTTGTTTTCCAGTATTACCAAGGCAAATTAAACCAAACAGTAAAATTGTATGCAAATGTCACTCTCAGATTAGAATGAAATCTACAAGAAAATGTATTGGCTACTTTGTATAAGGTAACATGTGAAGCAATTCTGCACATTACATTAAATTTTAATTAAGACTAAATATGGATAATTTATAAGGAAAAATTTTTAATTTTTTAAAAATAATTGCATGGCTCATCCTTATTGCCCCTGTTATTTCAAAAAATTAGTGAAAATATCAATATTCAGCTCACTCAGACGTGACTCATTTTGACACCAAGTTATTTCCATGCATAATCTGAATAATATCTTTAATATATAACCTAATTATAATAAGACCGTATTGGGCACCTGTGGGGGGGGGGGTGGTGCTCAGTCAGTTAAGTGCCCAACTTTAGCTCAGGTCATGATCACATGGTTTGTGGGTTGAAGCCCCTCATCGGACTCTGTGCTGACAGCTCAGAACCTGGAACCTGCTTTGGATTCTGTGTCTCCCTCTCTCTCTATCCCTTCCCTGCTTATGCTCTCTCTCTCAAAAATAAATAAACATTTAAAAAAAGACCATATTAAAAGACAACAATAACATGAAAATGTGACTTCAAAATGCAAATATTGAGTTGTCTATCAAGTACAGGTAATTGATCAAAGTTTGATTTACATAAGTAGCGTCTACAATTGTTGTAACTTGAATTTAGCCTTAACTGGAAAATAATAATTTGCAAGATTTAATGTATCTTGTTTTCTATCATCAGGAAACTAGAACAGTATAACCTAATGCATTTCCTTTTAAGCTTCAACTGCCAATAACTTTAAAGCAACCTTTATTTCCCAAGTGTTTAATCTTGTTCAGTTCATATACTTGAAAAGATTCCTTTTAGCTTCCCTCCCATGCTTTTTGCTCAGATCTTTCCTTAAATGATTTAGCTGGCATGACCCTAATACATGATATGCTCAAGTCCTTTCAAAAGAAAGAGAAAGGGAGAGACTGCAACAAAAAGAGAAAGTGAAGAAGGATGTGGAGGGAGGAGGACAGGCAGAAGTGTGCAGGCATCTATACACACCTGACCCTCAAAATTGTCATAGATCTGCTATTCTGTTTGTGACAATACTAGATTCTTTCGATTCTTTCTAAATAAGCACATGTTGACAACATTCTGATTTTTAAAGTTGAGGCAAGGGCAATGATGTATGAGTAAAAAACTTTAAAAACTGAGCATATTAGGGCAGCTGGGTGGCTCAGTGAGTGAAGTATCAGACTCTTGGTTTTGGCTCAGGTCATGATTTCACGGTTCATGAGATCGGGCCCCGCATCAAGCTCTGCACTGACCGTGCACAGCCTGCTTAGGATTCTCTCGCTCTGCTCCTCCCCTGCTCACACCGCCTCGCTGTATCTCTCTCTGTCAAAATAAACAAATAAACTTAAAAAAAAAAAAACTGAGCATATTTAAAAAGAGTAATAATAATTAACTTTACTGAGTACTTATGTCCTAGGCACTGTACTAAGTGCTTACGTGGATTTTTTTACTGCTCACAATAATCCACGAAACAGGTTTTATTATAGTTATGTTATTATTTATTATCACCATTTTACTAATGAAAAAATGAGACTTAAAAGTAGTTTCATGCCTAGCAAGTGGTGAAGTTATACTGTTAACTCCAGAGTCTCTGCACTTAACCAGTATGCTCTCTTCATTGTTCATAAACAAAACGTGTCTTGTTCATGTGATATGCATTTTCTGAAGTACATAATGGTATTATGCTTCATGAGAATGAGACACAGGGCAGCCAGCTCGAATAAAATACAGAAATGGACAATAGTTTTATATTGCCAAACCAAGCATTTGAGTCGGCTGAGGAGAAGGGAAAAAATAGAACTGGAAGGAAAGGGAAGCTGCCCTAAGACCTCTCAGACGTGCTCTGGATTCATAACCAGGTGGTAGGTAGGGACAACACTGGAGACAGGAATTGTGCAACCTGGATTCCAGCTCTTTCTCTGCTGCTAATCAGAAACGTGTGACGCTGATTTCATCACCCAAGTTCTCTGGGCATCTTTTCCCTCACCTATAAAACAACAGGAATGACTCTACGACAGCCAAGGGACCAGTAGCACTCTGACTACCACTCTGAGAAGACACACGCGACTTTATGTTCCCCTGGTCTGCATGCTCACAGCTCCAGGGTGGGCCACCCTGGGAAGGGCACCTGTTCAGAGACAGTCCTAGGCCCCCATCCCATTTAGTGAGAGTAAATGCTTCTCCTTTGAGAGATCCCACTTCATTTAGGAAGGGTATTCTATGACAGACAAGCCCTATATAACCACATAGATCAGATAAAAGACCCAGAAGTAAGCAGCGACCAGATGTCCCTTCCACTAAGAAGTGCTCCACCACCCACCCCCCGTCCTCAAATTTCTCCCTGAAACTCCACCAATTGTTAGAGAGACACCTGAACTTGAAAGATAAAGCAAAGCTACTGAGACAATTAGGATAATCAGAAAAGAAGCCAGTTATCAGCTGTACTTTAGTGTGGAATAGTTCAATCACCTTAGTAGAAGGGACACTTAAATTAAGCAAGTTTCGGAATAAGTTTGCTTACTTTCTTTTGCCCTCACCCTCCAAAGAAAGAGAAGTGGGCTAGGTCAAGACCAGACTTCAGTTCATCTCCTTCCTGATGGTCTACTTTCCCAGGCATTGCTTGATCCTTCACGCCCTCCCTGAGACACAGTTAATGTTTATAGTACCCCCACACACACATACACATCTGTGCTTTCTCCCAGTCTTTCAGTGTCCATCAGGAGTAAGTATGCTCAGTTGCTAATGTGATCGCTCTATGCTAGAAACTCATACCTGGAAAGTATGATATTCCAGTTTTCTAAGAGTATAAATTCCAAGTAAAATGACTCTGAGCTGGGAGTGAAGGGTGGAGGACCCTAAATCATCCCCATGTACCTGTGAATAGTGTAAATCAAATTCTCCCCTAAAAGAAACTCGGGGTACAGGAGGGGGGGCAGTGAGTTGTCACAAAAGAATTAAAGAATCCAGGATTAGGCAGCACCAGCCTTCTAGGGCTTCACCCCAAGCAGGAAATTGCTGCACTGCGCCATGGCTTCCCTACACCAGTGCCCAGGCAGCTGGCCAATTCACTAACCCCTTCCCTGGCCTCGCACAGACCGCGTCGTCCGTGCAACCCTGGCCTCACAGTAACCCTGGCTGGCTTGAGAAGAGTTGGCAGAGAGAGTCCAGGGCATGCTATTTAAAGCTATAAGCAGCTACTGTGAATGGAGATGAGCTGCTTTAGCAGCAGAGGATAAGGCTAGACACAGCAGATTCTCACTTGTCCTAATGAATTCACACGCCTGCTGTGGTTAGGCCCCCAAACTTGATATGAAAGAGCTCAGTGCCATTTATTAATTACTAGTAGTCATCTATCCCATCCAGCAAATTTTCCACAATTAAGTTGCTTGATTTCAAATCCTTATATCCAATTTTCAACATCAAAATATACTAATGATATGCATACGTAATTATGTGTGTGCATACATTATGTATACACACACCTAAATACCCACATGGACTATTTCATGTAAACATACACACATACATCTTTGTATACATATGTAGATAGATAGGGAATACATATATAATGAGAGATCCATAAATGTGTCTGCGTTTGAATTCAGGTTACCCGAGCTACCAGAAATATTAGGAATACCCACTGAGAACCAGGATTAGGTAACAAAGGCACAGGTTCTGAATGCAGGTATCAAGGTCTTCCATGACACAAAGACAAGACACTCACTTCTCTGGATTCCTAAGCCATAAACAGGAACTGTTGTCAGGATTAAGATAATTCCTGTAAAAGACAAATCTATGCCTGGCACACAGAGTTCATGCTCAGAGACCTTAACTGGTATTAGTATTATGATAAAAACATCTATAGTAGCTCAGGAGGACTGTGGCAGATTAGTTTTCTTCTGGAAAATAAATTTTATCTCAACCAACTCCGATAATCTGTCCCCATAGTCTCCTTGTCCTCTTCATAAAATGTGCTCACAAGGTGCCATATCTAGGGAATTCCTATTCATGTTTTAAAATTCAGCTCACCTATCATTTCCAGGAAACTTTCCCTGACCCCTAGCCTAGGTCTGATGACTTTGTTGCCTTTTTCATAAAACATTGTCCCTGTCCTTTATATCTTTATTTACCCAGTTGGGTGACTAAAAAGTAATGTCTCTATTTCCCACTCTATCTAAGATAAACTCCACGGGGGCAAATACTATGTCTGCTTCTGCTCATTGTTGCATCCCTAGCACTGAAAGTATACAGCACATGATAGATACTCGATAAATAATTATTGAATGAATGAATGAGTTAGCCAGGTATTAATGAATCTATTTGTTCTCTCCTAAGAAGCAGAGAGAGAATTCACTCACAGGAATACAAAGAATCCTGGGAGTTACCAAGAGACACAAAAGTTGGAAAAACTAGCACTTGCCTAGAAGAAGTCAAGCTATCCAAGAAACCAAAGAGGTGTGGCTTTTTGTACTTGGCTTGAGAATCTTTATAACATTCCATCAAGGAGAAACCACAAAAAGAAATGAAAAAGTTACAAAGCAGAGTTCTGGGTACCAACGGGGAAGGCCGGAGAGGGATTCTACACAGAGGAAGCATTTCTTCCATTAAGGTTCATGAAACCTGGAAGGTGGCGGCAAGCAGATTACAGAGCCATGGAACTTACATTCGGTGTCTTCATTCATTCAGAAACTCATCAGATATTTATTGTGCACCTACTATATATCAAGAATGGTGTTTAGTTTTATGGATACCAGGAGTAAGCATTACAGACACAGTTCCAATTCTCATGGAGTTTCTAGTTCAGCACAGGGGAAAAAGGCATTAAACAAATAATTTATGTGTGACCAGCCCTCAGAAAGGAGAACTATAGGTTGCTATAGTAACAACCTTGACTGGAAAGTCAGTAAAGGATATTTTGTTTTCTTCCAAGGAATTTATCCAAAGGATAATATTTTCATAATGCCTTTTTAAAAATTATATCTTTTTTTAAGCAATAAGTTGCCATGCTGATTTGTATCTATTTCTGTTGCTTAACAAGAGTAAAGTAATTTAAGAGACACACTATACCTCTATTATGAATTTAAGTATGGGTTTGGGTCAAGATGATGTTGCCCCATCACTACTTCTATGTGAAAGAAGGGGAGAGAAAATATGAGAAGAAAAAAAAAAGTTATGAAAACCACAGCACTAAAATACTATTCAGAAGGATATAGTTGATTTATATGAAATCTTAGGAACCTTAAACTTTGAAGTTCATAGCACTCGCTTCACTTGTGAAAGTTACAAAAAGGGAATTCTAAACACATTAAAGAGAGATCTATAATTCACCTTTCAAAAGTGGTACTCAATTCCCCATTCTAATATTTATACTCTACAGTCTATTAATACTGATTTTTGAGCACATACTGTGTGCCAAGCATAGTTAAAGATCCAGAGGAAAGAGTTCTCATCCTCAGTACAAAAAGCTATGCTCTCCCAACAATAAATGTATAAAACTAATTCAAGATAAATTTGAGATGCCAATAAGGGATACAAATAAGATTAAAAACACTAGTATAGTGTAGAGTGACTAGGGTTGCTATTTTAGCAAATGGCCAGGAAAATCCTTTTTGAGGAAATGGAATTTTAGTTAACTCAAAATGGTGAGTAGGAACCTCTATTTACAGAATATTCTGAGTAGGAAAAAAAAGCAGCATTTCCAAAAGACCAGAGAAAGGGAAACTTTGGACTATAGGATTGACAAAAGGAAGACCAGTGTGGCTGAAATACAGTGAACAAGGGAATAGTATCAGAGAAGTATGCTAAGATTAGATTTTATAGAACACTGCTTCCCAAAATGTAGTGTCACCTGGGAGCTTGTTAGGGAAGCAAACTGTCAGGCTCCTATGCAGACCTGCTGAGTCAGAAACCCCAGGTGGCACCAGGAAATCTATGTTTTGACAAGTCCTCCATGAGATTCCCATGCCCGCTAAAGGCTTTTAAACAAAGTTCATCAAATTTAGAAAGTTCACTTCAACTCCTATGTGGAGGATGAAGAGGGGCAAAACAGAACAAAAATACCAGTTAGGAGTTCACTATACTATCCAGGGAAGATATGACAGTGTTTTGGACCAAAGTTGTAGCACTTTGATTTAAGTAGATTCAGAACATGTTTTACAGAAAAATCTTAAGACTATGGATCCGATGAGAGGGATGAGGAAATAAAAGGAATCTAGCATTTTTGGTGGACTACAGTTTTTGGACTAAGAAATAGTTACCCAGACTTTATGGAGAAAATCATGTAGTCATGGCTGTTAAGGGTGGATCTTCGGCCCTTTTAAATCTGAGATGGCTTTTAGACATCCAGCTGGGGATGCTGGGTAGGCAGCAATTTACACAGACAAGTCTGGAGCTCAGAGGAAAGGGCCAACACGTGGAGTCATCATTGCATAGATGATATCTGAAGCCATAAAATCAGATGAGACCATCAAAGTTCAGAGTGTAGACACAGAAGAGTGTGGCTAAAGCACAGAGCTGGTGTAACTGGTGTATGCACACAGTGCAAGGTTGACTCATGGAACTTAAGGAGAGAGATGGCTCCAGACTGTCAAAGCACAGGACAACTGAAGATCTCAAGGCCTCTGTGTTGACTCATAGCCCCACCACCAGTTCTTGAAGGCAAAGTGGCTTTAGAACCTCACAAGCACTTCTTCTTACTGGCTACTAAATAATTTATCAGCATCCACTTCAAAGTTCCACTTACCATCAGGAAATCTTTCCATGAATCAGAGAAGGAACCCAAGGATCAGACATATTAAGGTGGCTTGTCCATATTCAGATAGTTTCTATACTCTGCCAGAACATGTTCTGGGGATGGCACTCACTGGTGCTTCCAAAGAACATGTAGCCTCCAGACAAGGGGACCAAGAGAGGAAGTTGTAGCTAAGCACAGTTAATCCAATCTGGGACTGACCTATGCTGAGTCAACCTGGCTGGGATTATGACTGGGCAGGGGGCTAGGGCCAAGGTAGTACTACAGACCAAAAAAAAAAAAAAAAGAAAGAAAGAAAAAAAAAAAGAAAAGTTATAATTCCTTACCAGAGAAAGCAGGTCAGTTGGGAAAAACCAGTATCCAGTATATTGCACACAGACATGGAACAGTTGAGTTATGAAGTCTGGCACTAACTGAAAACTTGTTAGAAATGCAAACTTTTAGGGGGACCTGGGTGGCTCAGTCAGTTGAGCGTCCGACTTTAGCTCAAGTCATGATCTCATGGTTGGTGAGTTAAGCCCCACATCGGGCTCTCTGCTGTCAGGGCAGAGCCCACTTCGGATCCTCTGTCCCCTTCTCTCTCTGCTCCTCCCCACTTGAACTCTCTCTCTCTCTCTCTCTCTCTCTCTCTCTCTCACACACACACACACACACACACACACACACACACACACAAATAAAAACAAACATTAACAAAAGAGAAATGCAAACTTTTGGACCCCTCCACAGACCTGCTAAATCAGAAGCTAAAGTAGTACCAAGCAATCCATGTCTTAACAAAGCTGTCCAGCAGATGCTGGTGCCCACCGAGGTTTGAGGCCCCTTGGGGAGAATAAGGATTCTCAACTTGAGGTGCATATTCCACATATGCAACACATGAAGAGCTCTTCCAGGGAAAGACATCAACAGAGCTGGTACCACCTTCCTGTGTTGAAGAAACTTTGTAGGTACTTCCCTAACAGCATATCCAAGGGAGAGTCCCTTTTGCTCTTAATATTTTATAAAAACATAACTATATTTCTCTCGATACACACACACATATACACATGTATATGTAGACGTATGTGTATGTATGTACGTATCTATGAATATACGTATTTCTCTTTACACTAGTTATTTCCACATTTTTTGGAAGTCAAGGGAAAACATCTCCCAAAACTATAATAGCTTGGGTTGTGATAGTTGAAGTCTTTGGAGCCTTCAAGAACACAAGACTTAGTCATAATGGATTAAATATAAATTTTAAAAAATAAATACGAAAAGCATTAGAATAAAGCAACCATATCTCAACATTTGGAAAAGTAACACTTATATATGCAGTTTCTACCCCAGACCATTGTTAACAATAATGGTCAAGTAGGATGCTTTGATTTCTTCCTTGGCCTGGAATGCACTGTCCACAACAAACTTAGTTATAGAGTCATAGAACATCAGTCCTAAAATGAATCTCAGAAGTTCATGGTCAATAATTCCCTAATTTTAGGTCCCTGAGTCTGTAGGAACCAGTGGAGGCAGTAACAGAAATCTGGGAATGACTATCACTGTGTTACAAAGCTGAACAAAATGCTATAGGTTCTAAGAATGACTATCTTTTTATCAGAAAGATCACCGAAGATCACACGGAAAGTAAGCTGTACTCGTTGGCAATTCTGACCAGCCAATTTTGTATGTTTTTATTATTAACACATAGGAAAAATGATTCATTACTTAATAAACAGTTTTCTGGTTTACATACCATTTCAAAACATAAGGTCCAACAGTTGGAAGAAAAAGAATCACCGATCTCATTCAAACCCCTAGTTTTTAAGTATGGGAAGGAGAAACAATGTAGTTCCATATATATAGTCCTAATTTTAAAACATTCTCATAGAGGCGTATGTTTCTAAAATTTTTCCAAGCATAGCACATAAAAAGAGGCCTCCCCCCATATTTTAGATCAATAGTTCAAGTCTAGGACCAATATGGTTCAGAATCTTACGAGTCTAGGTTTGGTGCCACAGTTGAAGTGTAAGGTAACAATGACATGTGGCTGACCAAACAGAGACGGAGATCTTATAGTGACTTAATTATATCTGGATCCACATCATTCTTTCTGGTCTGTTTTCTTGTCCTAGCAGCCAGTTAAGACCATCCTCGGAGACAGGTATGAAAAATAAAGGAGTGTACAAAACCAGGCAGGAAAGCAGAAAATATTGGCACCCTCTAAAGCAAGATCAAGTATCCCACAAGCTTAAAGGAAGTATTAGCCCAAGATTCTAATCACTATGTTAAAAGCATCCTGTTTCACAGATAATGCTAAATGAAACTTTTCCCACTGGGTCTGGGTTGCTAACATTTGCAGAATCTCTCACTAAGTGCTGTTGTTCGTTTTCTCTTGGGCTTCAAGTGCTCAGACCGGGTCCCACTATGTTCATATGACACCCCAGCATCTAATAGCACAGTCTTCTCAATCTATAACAATCTTTCACTTTTAGGGACATCACCAGACAGAAGTAGGCCTTCAAGAAATCTATTATGTTTTAAACTGGAGTTAAAATCAGCTGATCAAAAATTCACCAGGACCCCAAAAGTCTATTTTGATAATGCCACTTACACTGATGAATTTTCAAAATGAATTTTCTGATAGTTGGAGCTACAGACCCATCATGCCACCTTTATCTCCATTCCCCTCAACTGCCTCACAGAGTTGTAGAAAATGCATATACTTTGCTGTGTTTTGTTTTGTTTTAAGGAATACTCTGGACTGGAAAAAAAAATTGATATAAGAAAGCATATTGACCGCCATCACCTAATAAAACAGATAAGAAATGAACAAGATTGGCAAGGCTCTGAACAACAGTCTTATATCACCTAATGCCATAGACCTCTTTATCACTATCCTAAAAAATGTATCACTCTGAGGTTCATAATATAAATATTTTCCCAAAACAAAAAGCATGAGAGGAATGTTAAAATTATGACTTATGCCTGGTTAATTCCATTCTAGCCAGAGTATGGGCTATATCACGTGACTAAAGGGAAATTTTCCTGAAGCAATTTCCTGCATGGTAGGTACACTGAAACAGCTGAGTGGTCATCTGCATAAAACAAAAGTATTACAATAATAATAACAATAGAAAGCCAATCGTGGATGCTTACTACATCTTTCTCAACTCTGAAAAACCTAGTAAGTGGAACAAGGTGTCTTTACCTCATATTTCTAAGTAGAACCTAAGAAAGGACTTCCTCTATCTGGCAGAGCTACATATAAATAAGACGGAGGGTAGTGAGTTTCCCATCCTTAGATGTCTTCAGGAGGGCAAAAGTTAGAGTATCTCTCAAGAGCTGATAATAAAGGAGCCCTGCTTCAGGTGGAGAAGGTGATGTGAACGTTACAGGATTTTCACCAAGGTATTCACTTCAGAGAAGATGGAATTTTCCATAAATTAGGTCACAGGCTGACTTGGCCACCTGCAGTATTTATTTTGTGAACTAAAACCATTACTAATATTATGAAATCACAAAATATCAAGGACAAATAATTTTAAATTGATTAAAGAAGGAAAAGGACGACAGTAATAATCTTCAATTTCCTAAGCACAAGGCTGTGTGAAAGATGCCCTAACAGTCTTGGAAAAGCCTTGACATGACGTCTACTTTACTGAAGGAAAGACACCTCCAAAAAGTTACATCACTTGTGTAAGGTCACAGGCTGGTAGGTGGCGGAATGGGAACTGGAGTTAAGTCTGTCTGATTCTACCCTGACGCCATGCCCACTCTTGCCATGAGCCGTTTCCCTCAACCATTTCACACGTGTTGACATCTGTCACCAATAGTAGTTACATTTTTCCAAACTGAACTGTTTCATAGTATCATAACTCTAAATAGCTTAGCTGGGGTTCCTCTTCATTGGTGTTTATCGATTTCGCTACAAAACTCCAAACTGAACACCTTGTAAGCATTTTATAAAAGTAGTCTATAACAATCTAGATAATGCTTTTCAAAACATATCAGGCTATATATAATATCCTTTTTTTTTTAACATTACTAACTCTGAAGTTAGACCTCAGTGCACTTATATATCCCTTTTTCTTTAATCAATAAACTAGAATTTTCAGAAATGTATTACAATTATGGAAGATTTGAACTTGTTTATCAAAGGACTCACAAACCACACTAAGACCAACGATAATGTGTTGATACATTTAGTGTAGTCTGGTATTGCTTAAAAATTAATCAACTCTTTTGAAAATAATTAAAAAAAAACACCAGGTGATCAAAGTCCCTTGTTTTAGAGACAAAGAATTCCCAAAGTCTGACTACCTGAATAAAAAGTACAATAGATTTTCTATCCCAAAATTTTTTGCAATTTCACTGTTGTAGACTAACAACAATAGGTTACAACCTCATTTTTCAATTGTATTTCTGATTAACACTGCTGTTATTCCAGCAGTGTTAAAAACATACAAGTCAATTCAAGTCGTTCATTCTTGTCAACAACCCACATTGTGAGAGGCACATTTAGGTAGCTTGGGGTAATAGAACTGTCATGGGCTTTGTTGCCACTAGACCCACATGCCAATATAGCTCTGCCACCAATTCTACGACCTAACATCAAATTCTGTCACTGGTGTTTAAATCAAAGTATTTTATTAAACACTGATTTTCTCTCCCTTTTCTATGGCTTGCCATAAAGATGTGTGCATATGTGTTTATATGTGTGTGTCTGTGCATATATATATTTCTATATACACAGAAATACATATATAGCTACAGAGTACAAATACTATAAATGATAAAGATAAGATTTAATATCAAATATAATGCATCTATTCAGTTATTTTTGTTTTCTTTTTTGAGACTTAAGTCAGGCTGATCTAATTACTCTTTATGCTCAAATTTTTTACTTTCTTTTTTTTAAAAAAAAAGTTGTTTATTTATTTTGAAGGGCGGGGGGGGGGGGATGAGCAAAGAAGGGGAAGAGAAAGGGGGAGAGAAAGAATCCCAAGCAGGATCCGTTCTGTCTGCAAGGAGCCCGATGTGGGACTCAAACTCACAAATCGTGAGATCATGACGTGAGCCAAAATCAAGAGTCAGAAACTTAACCAACTGAGCCACCCATCACCCCATCATTTTTTTTTTACTATCTTTATAGTAGTGCATTGTAAACAAATACAGTTAAATCTCGGTTTGTGAGCATAATTTGTTCCAGAAACATGTTTGTATTCCAAAGCACTCGCATATCAAAGAGAATTTCAAGAACCATTGGCTCCGTTATGATCATGTGACATTCGGGACCAGGTACTACTCATATTGCAAGATATTGCTCGATCATCAAGTTAAAATTTATTAGAAATGTTTGCTTGCCTTGCAGAACACTTGCAGAACAAGTTACTCGCAATCCAAGGTTTTGCTGATACCACTAAAATGACATTAGGAACACTCCTTGGAGAATGAAAAGAAGTAGAGGATATGAACATAGAGTAAATATAATAAGAAAGTGAGGAAAACATTTCAGATGGAAAAAATAATAGTCTTAGCAGGAATCTTCCTAAATGGCACAATCACTGATCAAACTTGAAAAGTTGAAGAACCTGGACAAAGATCTGAGAAGTCAGATTTTTCAAAGTCAAATTTCATAACCCTCTGGGATAAAATTTAGGGAACAAATTCTAGGAAAAAAGTGACTAAGAAAAAACCCCCCTAAACTCCACACAAAAAGGCCTCATGACTTCATGACTTTTCTATGAAGAAAAGCAACATAATTAAGGAACAAGAATCTTGCCCACCTTCCATCGTGAATACCCACGCAAACTTGCTAATCTCAATGACACAGTCACTGATGTATGCTCCTTTTTCTTTCTCCCTTTTGTATCGTCTGGCCCTGTATTTGGATTAATACTGGCCCTCCTCTGTATTGGTTTTATATGTTACAAAGTTCATGAAATCAACTTCCCCTTTTCCCCTTTGTTCTTAGGGCCATCACAGGTGGACCTCCAACAAGACCCCTATGTTCCTCAGAGGCTCCTCCTCCTACCCATCCCGTCCCCACCATCATCAGGGATCACTGTAACATAAATGCTCACCTTTCCAATTCTCTTGTTTCACAAATATTGCTTCCTCCAAGAAGCCTTCTAACATCCTTCCAGGCAGAAATCATTGTTCCACCATCCAAGCTCTCACATTTCATCTGGTCTAGTCTTACAACATATAAAACTTTCTGCCTTGTACTTCGGTTCTGCTTTTGCACATCTTATTTCCAGAGCCCTCGGGAGACAAAGGCTATGCCTGATTTCCCTCACTATTTACCACAGCAATCGGTACAGCACTTTACATACCCCAGTGCTTCAAAATGCTTTAACTTGGGATCAGTATTCCTGGAAGCAAAGATTAAGTCAAAAGAATAACACGGTTTCTTCAAAGTTGAAAACTTTGAGGCTGGATTTAGTTAGCAAGAACTCTGACCTCAAAACATGATTATGCACAAGGGCATCATATCAACACCAGGATGTCTTTTTGTTCTTGTTTTATGGTGATTTACTAGCAGAAGGTACTTTCAGATGTGGTCAGCACTATTTTCACAGGTTTAAGGCATGTCTTGACTATCTTCAAAAAATCTGTATTAGAGTTTTAATGAAGTCATGGTTGTCAAGACACTGGCAAGAAGAAGAAGCATTACTTCCCAAGCTGACAGCAGAAAGAAAGAGTACCTCTGCTGCTGCTTTTATTTTGTTTGTCCACGTCTGTCCACAGACAGATTTGCAGCAGTATCTTTACATTTTCCCCCGATTTTTTAACTCATCTTTAAATCTTATTTTTTAAAAATTTACTACACCAAAGTGAAAGGACATAAAGTAAAAACAAATCATAATCAAAATGATGTAAAGCAAATAATCAGCACTGAACCGGTGATATTTATATAGAAAATTGAGATAAAAATGGAGATGAACTACAAAAAGCTATTATAAAGAAATATTTTTTAAATTTAAAAACACTTCTGATGGGTTGTTTTTTTTTTCCACTTCCTACTTTATTCCAAGCCCGCGTCCTTGGATATTCTTTGTAGAAGATCAACTAAATCACACAGGAGAAATAGAGCCAAAAAAATCGGGAAAGACTTGACATATGTATGATTTTCGACTTATGCAAATCAGATACAAAATGTGAAAATGATCAAGGACGATGCCAAACCTTGCCTCTTTCCCCCGGATATGCACACACTGGCTGCCTATATATCTGAGAAAGGAGGCAGAGTGGGAGATGTACCCAACCATGCACACCTGGCATAAGCGGGGACACACAACTAAGGTAAGTGCTGTCAGCTCCCAGAGGGTCACAGCTTAACCAAATCTCAGGAAAGAAGCAATGAGGCCTGTCGGGGTACTGGTTCTCCCAGACTAATTGAACTCGAGAACGTCCATCCATTCTTCATTTTGAAAGGGGCCAGTGTCAGCTGCTGTTTTTGTCCTTCTGTTTCTGGAAATTAAAGGGTATGGGGGCTTTGAGCTTTATCTAGTCTTGTATTGCTCAAACAGCCTGGTGTAGGTGCCCGGGGATAAAACAAGGTTTCAGTCCTTTTTTCCTGCAACCTTCTCAGGTCTCTGAAATCTGCATGTAAACCATAAACATACAGATCTCCCCCTGTCCCATCAAAAAAAAAAAAAAAAAAAAAAAGACACCTTTCATAGACATGTTCCCAGGGAGGTGACAGGCCTTCAGCCATCAGGTTCTTCTCATAAAAGCAGATGTTCAAATGTCAGCATCTAAAGATAAGCCCTCAAAAACGCTCTTTTCTAAATCCACTATAAATAACTAGAGACTTGTATCTGTTTTTAGTATCAAACATTTGTTTCATTAGATTGAGCTGCATTTACAATCACTGGTCAAATATTCTTAATCCCAGGCACACTGGCTCATAATACATTTTAGATAGACTTTTTAAAAAGTGCATCTGCAGCTAGACTTACTGAAAGAGGCCTGGCAAGAACATGTTTTTGAGGGGACCAAATCCCAAAGCAAAAGTCTTAAGGCAGGAAAATCTTTTCTTGTTTAATTTTTTTAATGTTTATTTATTTTTGAGAGAGAGCGAGACAGAGCACGAGCAGAGGAGGGGCAGAGAGAGAAGGAGACACAGAGTCCGAAGCATGCTCCAGGCTCTGAGCTGTCAGCACAGAGCCACGAAGCACGAGATCATGACCTGAGCTGAAGTCAGACACTTGACCGACTGAACCACCCAGGAGCCCCATTAAGGCAGGAAAATCTTAAGGCTATTTTCTTAATGGTTTGCAATTGTCCTCAAAGACTTCATCTGGCCATTCCCCAAGTCTACAAAAGATAAAATGCCATCATTATTAACCAGATGTGACTATCAGATATTTCAGGAAAGGGGTACCATTTATGGTTTCCAAAGTGTTAACCTCAAGCTTCCAAGACCCTCTGCCCTAAGAGTGAAGATCCCTGTCCGAGATCTCAGGGAGCCTCCAAGTGGTCGGAAGTGAGGAGGAGTCAGGAAGAAGAGACACCAGGAGAGAGTATCTCCCAACTGTGTTTCAACCAGGCCTTTCCTGAGCTTATCCGTTTTACCCATTACTTTCTTAGATAACCCCTAGTGATTTCATTTGAAGGAAGAATTCCAAATGTTCTTCTGAAATGCTGAAAACTTCTGTCCTAGATACACTCCCTTGATCATAAGCCCAGCCCACAAGGAAATCACTGAGCTGGATAACCCAGGAAAACCATTACCAGTCAGCTCTTCCACTCCCAACTAGTTCCCTCTGATGATAATCCAGGGGAATTAACATAGCAATATTGTTCCAGCAAGTCTAGAGAAATTCAGTTTCCTTATGTTATGAAATACATGAAATAAAGCCTACTAACCAAACAACCCTTTATTTTGGCACATTTATAGACCACAAAATATGATTGTGAGCTGCCACTGCTCACAGGGGAGATTTAATGGTGTTACAGAATAAATGCCAGGGCTCTGTGGAATAAAGAAATCTATTTTCAGCTGAGATTCTCAGCCAGAAGTGTCTTCCCACTAAGAAGTGTGTGAAATTTCAGAAATGTAGAAGCAGAGAGGTAAAGCACGTCAACACCCTCTAGCCAAAGACCACCAGCAGCACATCTGTAGTGGACAAGCTGGGTTTATTACATGTTGCATGGAGGGAGAATGCACACCAGAGGGAACCACGAGCATTTCAGTAAGAGAGCGTTAGAAAGAACCTATTAGCAGGACTCAGGCTTCCGTTGGGTAATTTGGGGGAAGTCTAGAGAAGCGGGGCTTTGTTCTCTATTGAATGCTATCAGAAAGCAGGGGCAATTCAATGACTAAACATCTCAATAGGTCTTACCTACAAGTAGGATAGACTAGAGCAGGAAAAAGCTGTAAATGGTAAAGAATCAGTAGTCACTCATAACTGATCATCTTGCAAAGAACAGGAAAAGGTCACACTAGTCAGGAACAGGTATTATTCTTGGCCACACTGGGTAAGAACCAGTGTCAATTCCTTTCTGCAGAAGACTCTGATGCTGATTTCAGAAACCCAGAGAGTAATATATTAGTTACTATGCATATCTATGTCTAGATCGAATTCTAGACATTGGCTTTGGATATGTCACTCAAGGCATTTTCTGTCCTCTTAAATAACACCTATATTAAAGTACCTTTCCTGTGATCATTTCATATAGTTACCTGGGATAGGTAGACTATACCTTACTATTTCAGTCAAGTATCTGATGTCCAGAGGAGTAAAAACACCTAAGTGTCATTGCTTGCTTTGTAAACTATCTGTGGTGAGGAAACCATTTTCTTTCTCCCAACTGGTCTTGGACTATTTTGTAAAATACAACAAAAATTAATTACTAGAAAAATTAAATGATAAAACACAAAACACAAGCCCCATTTTTATTTTATTATCAGGCCCAATGCAAATATAATAATTGTCAAATTGGTATAAGAGTTTCTATATATATAGTCTCACTTTTGGTATTTCTCTTTTCACAAGCCTGAGTCTGTAGACACACTTTGAGGACCATTGGTTTTTAAATTAAATTAAAGCATTCTTTACTACAAACTAATTCTGAGAGTGAGGCCCATTTCAAACTCACATAGCATGCCACAGGTTACATAAGAGAAAAGAGATGTAAGGCGTTTCACTCAGAAGGCCTTGCTATAGAGCCCCCAATCTTAGTGAAAAATAAATACCTATGGCTGTTTCTTATAGGCAACAGCTTGAAAGGACACATGTAGAAAGTCAGATCACTGGAATGCCATCTAAAATCAACATAACCGAAAGGATTACACTTCTAGTCCAGGTAGAGCTTCAGTAGAGACTTAACTATATACTTGCTGGGCTGGGATTTATCCATTGGTCGATTATAATCAGAGCCTCCCAGGGGTACCTGGGTGGCTCAGTCAGTTAAGCATCCGACTTTGGCTCAGGTCATGATCTCACAGTTCGTGGGTTCAAGCCCCATGTTGGGCTCTGTGCTGTCAGCTCAGAGCCTGGAACCTGCTTTGGATTCTGTCTCCCTCTCTCTCTTCCCCTCCCCCACACACACTCTGTCTCTCTCTGAAAATAATAAACTTTAAAAAAAATATTTTTAAAAAATCAGAGCCTCCCAGGGCAATGGCTTCATAGCCCATCAGGTTAATCCTCAGGCATCTATGTTATCTCAGTATCCCAGCTTCCCTTTCTAAGGTCAAGAGAGGTCAAGCTTAAATCCCTTCCTTGCCAGTTAAAGGGGAAAATGGGCTCAGGAATCAGCCAAGTTTATTTACATTCCCTTCAATTAAACTTCCTACTTCATCTCTGCTAAGGGCTTATCCCATCCAATGCAATCCTGCAATTCTTTGAATTTGTCCCCAGCTCAATAAAGTGGTCCTGGTGTTATCCCTCCAGTCTGGTGATGTGCTCTCCATGACCCTGCTCACTGCTCTTCCTGCCCTCATCTTCACTCCTCCTCCTGGCACATGGCTACTCTGAGCTGGAAACTCTAGAAAAGGCCTCATTTCACATACCCACATCGTCAGCACTGCCTTCTCTGCAGGCCAGACCCACCCTTTTCCTGGATCAAGCTGAAGGTCTGAGCCACTTATCTCTGGCTCAAAACTCTGTCCTATCCATAAACTCTCTCCAGAAGATATTTCCCTTAACTACAATTTTTCAAGTTAAACACGACGCTACTCTACATACATATGCCAAATATTTTGACACTTAAATTCTATGGCGAATTTGACGTCTTTGAGCTGTAGGAGGGTAACCATTATTCCTTTCACCATTTCACAGTGCCTAGAATAGCACTCAGTCCATTACTGGCTCCCACAAATATTATTTAATTAATTAACTGATGGGTCAAATAATGGAACAAATGAATACTTGCAATGTAGTACAGACACGCACTCAACATCCATGTATACATGATGTTTACACTGTATCTTAAAAGTGAGAAATTAAAGAATCCTAATAATTAACATTCATTCCTACTCTATATTTTCCTCTTCCTTATAACAATGTGTTATTGCCCCAGATTCTGTCTCTGTGATTAGATCATTTGACTTGTACAGTAAGAAAAATACTGATTTCTCGGTCAGGTTTAAAAATGCTTTCTTTGCCTTTTTACCTTCCTTAAACTGATTTTCAAGCTAATATCCCACATCTCAAATCTTAACTAGGAAAATAAAAAGTACACACTTTTTTATGCTAGAAAACTAAAAAATAACACTGAATTAAGTTTTACCCTCAATATATTTTACTTACAAGTATTATAAAACAGTACCTTTTATATAATTTATTTTCTTTTATATCTTAGTAGTACTGAATCAAGCTCTCTCAATGAATTACTTTAAACTTAGTCCTCTAGAAAGTGTTTCTTTATTTCCCAGTCAGTGACTTCATAATTCCCATCTATTCAACCTTTGTGTAGAATGAGAAGAATTTGAGAGATTCCTTATGCCTTCAGACCCCAGAATACCACCTAGCACCAAATGTGAGCATATATATATATAGATCCTAACCTAATGGAATCCAACTTGAAAACATGGACCTGTTCTATTCAGTTTTCTGTGCGGGCTTTTAAAAGCCTACAGAACATCAGGAGGCAGTACAAGACTGTAGAAAAAAAGCCTAAAACAATGACCTAACTAGCATTTGATAAAACATATGTATCATAACTCCTCTGGGCTGGGCCTATGCATAGAACAAACAACAATAGCAAAAAATTAATGGTATTGTTGGAAGACCAGCCAAGGTAGAATAATCACAAGCAGGAACATAAGGAATATTTTGAGAACTCCCAGAAGAGTGACAAAACAAAGGGAATAGCTCTGAACTCCCAAGAAACAGCAGCCTGGCCACCATAGATAGAAAAATGGTTGCTTTTTTGAACAAAGACTTGGAGTCAACTGTGGATGGAAGAGGCATAAACACTGACACACTTTTCAAATGGCATCTGGAGATACAAAACAAATAAAAATATTTCACATCTGCGGGGTATGTAAAGAAGGGTCAGTTACTACTGGCCTCAACAACAAAACTGAAGGGTAATATATGGGTATTTTATTTGAAAATAAAGAAAAAACTGATTCAAAGCCACAATGCAGAAAGAACTACATCTCATGTTTGTAAAGTAATGCTATTTGAACAAATTCTGACAAAGTATCTGCTCATTTCCCATTTTAGCATTCTGTGGGGAAGTGAAAGAATGCATTCAAAATACTTTCTTTAAGAAGATATCCAAAGTTTCCACATAAGAAGTGAAATACTATCATTTTGGAGAAATCTACATTTCTTTAGAAAATTTTCATAATGCTTTGAAAGAAATAAGGAAATAAAATTCCCCAAAGTAACACAAGTGAAAATATAAGCAAAAAAAAAAAAAAAAAGATAAAAACAGGTTATCTTTTGTTTCTTGGAATAATGTTGTCTTCATGTCAAAATTAAGCCAACGTATACATCTTTGACAGTAAAATGCTTTCTAATGCTTCTTCCTGAACTTAAAATATAACAATAAGACTTCCTTTCTACCTCTACCTACTAAGCCACCCTGAAACCATGCTGCACTCCCTAACACCTGCAAACACACACGCACAAAAGGGAATAAGTCTTACCAGACCATCACAGTTGCTAATGGCAACAGAGGTTCCTGGAATGTCCATGATGTCACCAACATAAGCACAGTTAGTCTGCAAAGGCTCTGTTTTCCAGATTCTTTCTGAAGCATTTCCTGCTTGATGATCATTATTGGGGTTGGTTATATTCCCAGGCACCAGAGAGGTCTCATGCCATTCCACAACAGCCCCAGGAGCTACCAGCTGAGTGTTGCGCTTTAGTCGCAGATGAAAGTCTCTTCCGAATGCTGTGATGTTAAAGAACAATTGCTCAGAGTTGGAAGACACGTCCCTCGTTGACCTCTTTTTGTGATTTGCAGAAAGAATATGGGAGAGATAGTGTCCTTCAAAATCTGTGCTGACTGGAGTCACCAGCTCATACTCTCTCTGTCTCTTTAATTTTGGTAAATCTGTAGGGTGAAAAATAGAATTGTAGAAGCCTGTGCAACAAGAGAACACAGGAGGACAAAACATAGGCATAAAGTGCCCACCTCACAAGACTGTACCTCAACTTGCAAAATATATATGTTCCCGAACCATCTCCTAAGTATGAAATTTTGGGAACTTAAATCATTTCTCAAATATATTTCTGTAACTCTGTGTTCAATGAATCATTTTATTTTAAAAAATGTATTACAATGTGAATATTCATATCACATTACATGTTTGAGGATATAATAAGTTTCCATAAACTATATCTGGCTTGCTTATAATCAAGACATGCTCCCAATTAATTTATTACAGGCACAACTGACACCTGCTACAAATGTTTAACAAACTTGTTATTATGTAGAGGAAATTTTTTGATTGTTTTATTTTTTCCCTTTAAGACTCCTAGAAGTATTACTGATTAAAATAGCAACCTTATGTTGCATTTACCATAGGCCTACACTTTATACACTGTAGTTTATGGTGCTGTCGTTTACACATATTTTTTCCACCATAACAACCCTAACAATCACACTTCACAGGTGAGGAAACTGAGATTCAGGAAGTATGTGTCCAAGGTCAAGCAACTGTGAAGCTCAGATATGAATCCAAGTTATACCCCAAAGCCCATACACTCATTCTGCTACATTTGAGTTGTGCTCCATAAATCACAGAACATTTTTAGAAAATGAGAAGAATGGGTAAAAAAAAGTAGAAATCATAATCTATAAATTGAATATGGAGATGCGGGTTAGTTAAGAGCAAATGGCATTGTCATTTTGCACCATATTCCTTATGTGGGACAGATACTTGTTTTTTGTTTTTGTTTTTGTTTTTTAATTTTTTTAATGCTTATTTATTTTTGAGAGAAAGAGAGAGAGACAGAGCACTAGTGGGGGAGGGGTAGAGTGAGAGGGAGACTCAGAATCCAAAGCAAGATCCAGGCTCTGAGCTGTCAGCATAGAGCCTGATGCGGGGCTTGAATTCACGAACTGTGAGATCATGACCTGAGCTGAAGTCGGAGGTTTAACTGACTGAGCCACCCAGGTGCTCCAATACTCATTTTAATATGGATGTGTATTTGGGGCCTACCTTACTTACAGCATAAGTGACCACCTACATGTTAAGCTTAATTTCACAATTAATTGCCCTAGTTTAGCCAAATGTGTTATGACTGCTAAAATGAAAACATCCTTGAGAAAGATAGCACATTGAATAAACCACTTATCCCTTACTAGAAATGATTCTGAAGCAAAAGACCATGGATACTGGAAGACAAAATGAGGAGGACAAAGATTTTCGAGAAAAGAAGGCAAGCAAAATCTGATAACAGAAGTTAAAAAGCTCCCCACCTTCATGATTCTAGCCTAAGACCAGTCTTGCAGTGTGTAAAAGTACCCTGAAAAAAATGATATGATCCACACATACTTCTCACCTAGAGGAATTGCGTGTATGTCATTCAATAAATGAAAGTGTAATGCCTCATAACTGAACCTACAACCTATGATCTGAAAGTATCCTTACAGAATATTTTCATTGTTTTCCTGCATTTGAAATACTTCAAACAATGTATAAAATACCAGAAGACAAATGAAGGTATTTTGCAACTTGGAAATTCTTTGAGTGCATGTTTGTTATCATTATGCCATTTATAGTGACCAATGTATTTAAACAAAATATCCTTCTTTATCAAGTGCACAGATCAAATGACCCTGCTGTAAATATTTACTAGGCAGAGGAGTGAGGACTGTCATATCACAGAGTAAAGTGAAGGCCGACTCCAATACTGGCAGCGACAGCACACGATCCCTGTTTCGTAGGCTCTATCACAGCCGAAGACTTGCGTGAGGCATCAGCGCAAGCACAGACCCAAAGATGTGGCCTCTCTTACAGCCAAATCCATGGGGAGTACTTTTGTCGCTTCTGGTTTATAGAAAGAACTCTAAATTTTATGGAATAGACTCAAGCATCACAGGAGCAGAGTGATGGAGGGGACGGTTTCCACAGTAAGCGATGAATCAGGCTCTTGGATGGGGACTGACAAAGCCTGTCCCAAATTTAAGTTTCAATTCCTTAAGGACGAGAAACTTCCCCATTCAGCTTGCTAATTCCAATGTCATCTAATACAAGATTTTGTACATGCCAGGGTCTCCTGTCAGTAGGATCTGTTTAACATGTATTAAGTTAGTGATGCAGGTCACCAGAGAGCCTTTGCTTTGTCTGTGCTGCGACACTCCAACTCACAAGACAAACTACCCAAGGCCCAGGGGTGTCTGGCTGCACAAGTAATCCCAGTTATAACTCGTTCTCTAACCATGTGTTTACTCTTTCAAGGGAAGGAGATTTCCCATCTCCACTGAAGGGAATTCACACAACCAAAGTCTAGACAATATACTGATGCCTGGATTAAGTGACCGGACCACTAGAAAATTTAGGGAGAATTCAAGGAGACTCCTCCACACCCACGAGGACACGCAGAGCCACAGGCTTACGGCAAACCATGCATCCCAGACTCTCTGGGACAGTTCCATTTTTCCACTGTCAGACAGTATGCTCTGCATTTTTATTCAAAATAAAGACGGCCTATTTCTTTAGAGCCTTGTCTTCTCTGATGCTAAGTGACAAATCATTCCAAACATGCATACATAAGACACACTGCTGAAATTAAACCTGCCATGGGTAATCCTCCAGTTGGGAAGTAAGGTAACCAAGGGAAAAGATGCACTCAGTAAACCCTCAGGCCACCATCCCCCTGGACAGTAGCTGGCAGAACTGACAAAGGAGCTACCAGGCTACCTGCCTTTATTGGCAGGATAAATACTGGGCACTGCGCTTTATGCTCAAGACTCTCCCATCCCTCATTCTCACAACAATCACAGTAGGTAGATGTTATTATCCCTGGGTTACAAATGAGAAAGCAAGCCCGGAAGGCTTGACACGTAGCAAGCAAGAAGCCGAAGGAAAATTTCAATTATGATCATTCTGACTGAAGACCATGCTCCTGTGCTCTTACTCACTTCAGAATAGATGGAACATCTTGCTGCTGATTTCTAATTTAAGATCTGACTTATAAAGGAAACCCACCACACGAATGACAACGTCTTGTCTACTCGCAGCCAGCCAACCAATTTTTCCTCCAGGAAAAAAAAAGGGGGCGGGGGGTGAGGAAAGCTCAGAGCTATCAAAAGTATTTTAATCTCAGATTATAATTACACAAGCAAATTAAATTATATCCAGTGTCAATTTACTATAATTAGAAATGACACACTTCATAGGTCCAAATACTTCCACAAAGCAGCACAGCCTATGGTTAAGGAAGGAACCACACTGTCGGGAAGCAAGTTAAGTCAAAACAAAGAACTTTGCTTTCTCTTAGGCTCAGTGTCCTCAGGTGTTACCTGGAGGCTAGTAATAGTTCCAACTTCACAGACTTAGAAAGAGGTTTAAATGAGATTATGCAATTATGCAGAAGATGCAATACATATTAGCTACTGTTAAATGTAAGTTGGCTACGCATTAAAATATTGCCCATGTGCAATTTTAAAATGTGAAACTATACAACTGTCAGCAGAGATGGCTAAGGGCCACAGCAATAGGTATGTAAAGGTTTTCGTGGGCCATAAATTCTACAAGCACAAATGGGCAGAGCCACTATAAAGCCACACTGTGGTCACTAGGTACCCAAGCAGCACTCAGATGCAGTGAACCTTCCCCAACCGCCTGGTGTCTACTCACACATGGTCCACCTCCCTCCAGGTGCTGTGGATGAGCTGTCTGTGATCTTACCCAGGAGCAAATCCTCCAGTTGTGCACCATATCCTAGTCCCTCTGGCCTTTGCAAAAACAATTTCTGCAACTGTCCTCTCTTCTTTCCTCATCAGTTTCCCCACTTCACTAGATCATTCCCACCATCAAGCTAGTAAGCTGCCATCCTATCTCCCATCTTTAATAAAAACCCTCTTGACGCCACAGTCCTCTCTCGCTGATACCCCATCACTTCACTACCCTTCATAGCAAAACACCTGAAATGACTGACTACAACAGATGTCTCCAAGTCCTGTCTTCCCATTCCTGCTCTTCCTTAAGCCTGACCCAATTAGGCTCTAGAGGTCACTAGCGACCCCATCTTGCTGAAACCAATGGCCAAGACTCTATCTCCTTACGTGCCGTATCAGCAGATTCTGACCCAGCTCATCTCTCTTTCTTTCTTGAAGTATGTTCTTTCTTTAGCTTCCAGGACATCTTCTGGCTCTCCTCTTTCCTCAGTGGTCTCCCCTCCATCCTCCATGACTGGCTTAACACCACAGTGCTGCAGGACCTGGTCCATGGACTCCTCTCTTCTGCATCTACCCTCCCGTGCATGGTGAATTCATCCCATCCCATGGGTTTGAGAGTGCCTTCACAATCCTTCATCTCCAGCTCCGGCTTCATCCATGGGACCCTCTGTTGTCAACTCCATTGCCTATGGATCCTCTCCATGTAGACATTCCCTAAGCATCTCAACTTAATATTTCCAAAAGTAAACTTCCTATGTCTCTCCTCCCAAATCAATAATTGGCAACTCTATCCTCCCAGCTACTCAGAACAAAAACTTGACTAAACTATCCTTAGCTCTTATCACCTCACAAAACAAATCTTTCAACAAATTCTAATGACTCAGCCTTCGAGATGTCTCCAAACACTGACCATAGCTCACCACCACCCCTGCTACCACCCCAGTCCAAGCCAGTGGTCTCAGTTTTGAATGTGCCGCATACCTGTTCTCCTTGCTTCCACTCCTCCTCCCCTTTATAAACTATCCTCAAAATAGAGCTAGAGTCATTGAAGTGGCAAGACAAGGCACTCTTCTCAAAATCCAACCCAAAGTAAAATGGGTTTTACTCTGTCCCACAGCCTGACACTGAGAATTCTCACATCTCAAGGTTACTCACTGTGCTTACTTTCCCCTGGGATCTCCTCCCGAGGTGACCTGAATGACTCACCTGTCCGTTCCTTCAGGTTTTTGCTTTAATGTGGCCCTCTCAGTAAGGTGTGTCCTGTCTATCCCCTTAGCCATTTTACTTTTCTTCACAAAACTTGTCAGTATCTGACATCCTATACTTGTTTTCATGTTTACCTATTTATTGTTTCTCCCACTAACATATAAGCTTCAGGAGGGTACAGATTTTTACCTGTTCTCTTTACTATTGCTCTCCAGTGCCTAAAATAGAGCCTGAGGTCACTCAATAAATACCTGTGAATGAATGAATGAGAGCCAAGTTTGAGCCTGAGGGTGTACCTAAAATTAGAATGTACCATCTTTCATCTTTTCCCCAAATAGTAATTTACCACCAAGCAAAGACAGCCAACTACACAAGTTGTCATATACTTCTATAGCCAGAATTTTGCTTGCACACATTGTATCTATTTCTCACAACTCTTGCTGACCAGTAAATCAAACATTTCATAGTATCTAGGTCTTATATTTAACCTACTAAGGACCAAAAAGTAGATCTAACCATTAAAACCGACCTCCTGGAGTGCAGACACAGAGACCTTCATACTTAGAAGCAAGCAGCAGGAAATCAGTCCCACTCTGCAATCCCTTTCGATAGTCACAGAATATCTCTTCAGGTCAAAAAAAAAAAAAAAAAAAAAAAAGACCTTGAAAATCATCTCATCTTTGCCTCTTTCTTACAATAAAGGCATCTCAAGTAGATTGATTTTTTTTTTTTTTTTTTTTAAGTTAGAGGTGGAATGCCTTTAACCTGCTCCTGTTCTCTGTGAAGAGAGATCTTTCTCTGACTCTTCTGGGCCTCTCCATCCCTTGCCTCACCCTTCTCCCCACCCATGCCCCTACCCCACCCCCTCGCCCCAACTCCCCCACCCCACTTCCTGCCTCATGAAGAAGAGTGATGTATATGATTGATAAGTCTCGGAAAATAAGAAGTTTGCAAAGCTCAGAGAGAGACTCCCTCCTCGTTCTTCTTCTGGTAAGGATCCTGATAGGAGACACATTGTCTTCCACCTCAGCAGGGGTGAGCCCTACCCTAGCCCAGGGGGTCTGACACACCCCACCCAGGGAGCACACTTCCTATCAAAGTGAGAGCCTCCTGTTCCCCCAGCCTTATTTGCAAAAGATATTTTTACTATATCTTTGTATTTGCTATTTCTAACCTGTTCCCTCAAGCCAGTAAGAGGGGTATGTTTACATTCGGGATCTCCTCAGAAACTCTAACTACCTTTAAGAAAAAGTGTTGTCACGTCTTCACTGGATTACTAATCATAACACTAACAATTCTTCTTGTCAGAAAATTAATTCTCTAAATTCCTCATTTGAGAGTTTAACTTGATGCCTTCTTCCTCTTTGTGCTGAATGAAAAAGACATATTCTGGTGTGTGTGTGTGTGTGTGTGTGTGTGTGTGTGTGTGATAGTTGTATAGTCTGTACACACGTACAAATATTAAACAACCTACAAAGTATTTCAGGAGGCAATCTGTGTTTCATATGCCTGAAGACCTTTTAACTGATCAGACTTTCTATTTTAATGTCAACCACGTTAGAATTTTCTAATTGTTTCAAAATTTTTATCATTTCTGAGACTTTGGACACTTTTAACACGTGTCTGTGTTTCAGCCAAGTATTTGCACATAATGGGCAAATAGTAAATATAGGTTAAAAAAAAAAGAGGCACTTCCCTCAAACTGAAACTTAAACATATCAGTTCTCTGTCTAGAATAATGTGTTGTCCCCTCTCTGCACCCCTAAAATATCTAAGCCAAATTTCTCATTTTCACCTAAATAGTCAGCTTGCCTTCCTGTTCACCGTTTCTGTTCATGATGTGGTGAGTCTCGGAAAGCCCTAGGCTAGAACACTGACTTTATTTCAACTCTCCCCTTACCCCCAGCCCCATTTAATATCATTCTAGTCCTCATGATTTCTTCTTAGAAATTGCTCTCAAACTAATCCCATCTCTTCCAATCACTTTAAGTCCTCCTTGCTATACACTGCAAACCAACAAGGTACTGAATCCAAAGTCCCTGACATAATTTCTCACTACCAAATATTATATCAATTGTACCAAAATACTGTCTCAATTACTGCCAGGAAAACTATTTTAAAGTCCCACATTTAAAAGGCTTAAATTCTACTACTTACTACCTTTGTGATTTTGGTCACTTAAGACTTTCATGTCAGTGCTCATCTGTAAAATGAGGATAACAGCATCCCATTCATAGATTCATCAAAATTAAATGGCCTAGGGGCGCCTAGGGTGGCTCAATGGGTTAAGAGGCTGACTTCAACTCAGGTGATGATCTCATGGGTCCTGAATTCAAGCCCCCGTCAGGCTTTGGCTCTGACAAAGAGCCTGGAGCCTGCTTCAGATTCTGTGTCTCCCTCTCTCTCTGCCCCTCCCCTGCTTATGTTCTGTCTCTATCAAAAATAAACAAACATTTAAAAAAATTGTTTTTCAATTAAATGGCCTAATCCAGAGTGGCTCAGTCAACATTAGGTATTAATATTGCTATGTTGTTCTCTCTCAATAGTTTCAATGCCCATCATTACATCAGGATAAAACAGATTCAGAAAATTGATAGCTTTTTTCCATATTAGACATGAAAATTGCTGTAAAGACTTCTACTAATGAAATCCTCTCACTTCACAAAATAAGAAGCTGAAACTTGAAGACGGAGTAACAGAACCCAAATCCAAACTGAAGTGTCATTGAAGGCCCTCTGTGCTCTGTCCCTAACTTCTTTGCAATATCATCTCCTGTATTAGCCTATTGAAATATTCTAATGAGCTCACTATACCCAACTTAATCATGCCTGCCTATAAAGTCCTACCCAACTGTTCGCCCCCAGGGAAAGGACTGTGGCTTTCTCTCTATCTATACAAATCCAACCTGGCCCACAGGGCCTATCTCAAGGCCCATCTCTCCCAGGAAACCTTCCCTGCTATCTTGTCCAGAGTACAGACTGATGGTCTAAGTGTCTTAGATCTCATTGTCATGCTTTGTCTGGATAAAAGTTACAAAAATCTCTATGGGTGAAAAGTTATATGCTTACGTCATGTCCTTTCAGAGATTTTAAGTTCCCTGGGGCACAGGTGTGGCATCTTAACTATGCTTAAATGTCCCCAGCATACAACAGTCTTTGGAGGAAAAAAAAAAAAAAAATCAATGGCTATTTTTGGGAAGGTGGATTCTTGAGAGGGAGTGCTTTCACTGTATGCCATTGTGTCTGTGATCTGGGATCATCTTAATACCTTCATGTATTCAGTCACAGAAGCTCACAACTGAGGACAGGCAGCTTGGTATCTGTCTATGTGTTGTGGAATGATACCCAAACATCTCCTAGAGATTACTAAAGGCCCCTAGCACATTTCAAAGACCACACTATAGAACAGTAAGAGAACAAAAGCGTTCAGTAGCACAATCAACATTACAAAACCTCAAGTGACTACAGTACAAAGCTCGCCCATATCACAGCAATCTTTAGCTAATCTAATTAAGCCCAAGCTACAACTGGTACACAAAATATTGGAGTACTTGTGGTTGATGCAATGTGGTTTGAGTTCCAAGCAAGGAAGGGAGCAGGGAGGGTATGATGGTTGAGTACTAAAGGTCTGGAGTTGGAAAGCACTGTGTTTGAATTCTCATTTCAAGCTGATGCACATTTTGCCATCTGCCAGCAAATTATGAAAATTAAGGCTGACAGGTTGTCAAATGAGGGTAATAACTGGGCTCAAATAAGGTGGTAAGGTACATAAAAGGCTTATACCAGCTATTAAGATTTTAATAGATGAAAAATTAACTGATGTTATTATCACTGTGACCATCACCATCTAGCTAGAGCTATGGAAGTTGGAAGTGAACTGAACATTCTTTCCACCTGCCAGTACCTCTCAGGCCTCACCCACCTCTATTCCCGCCCCAGTCTGGTGTTTCTGATACGGTTAGAAGGAATCTCCAAGCTCCATGTCAACCGAGGGCCTGAAGTTCAGGCAAGCTGTAAGAACCCATACTCTATTACCCTACCCAGATGCTGAGATTCTCTCCCAAGAACTGGTTGATTACTATAAAGAGACAGTTCACACAGGCAATTTCCTTTTTCAGGTATAAACTTTCAGTATGCAACAATCTGGCCACAAGAATGAAATCGAATAAGCATTTTCAAGATCTGCTAAAGAAGCAGCTCCAACAACAACATTTCCAAATCCTGAGCTGCGGGTAGGAAAATGACTTTCATCAGAAATGACAGGAGCCAGCTGCTCCAGAAAAGATGTGAGCAGGGTGATGAGTGGACGTTAAAGAGGGCACCACACACTGAAGGGCTTCCCAAGGCTGTAAACACAAACAGAGAAGGGGACCCATCTTCATTCAAAGGCAACTAAAAGTTAGTTGTGACACATGCTAAACTTCTGAACACAGCCAAATTCTTTTCCTCACTTCATCTCCTCTAGGCTCTTATCACCGCAAGCCGGAGAAACTCTTTGAAGTCTTTTATTTTCGTTGCAAACCTACTTTCACAGTCAAACATTTTTCATCAAGCTATTGGAGGGGAGAAAAAAAAAAGCTTGCTTTTTTTTTTTTACTCATTAAGAAAGAACAAATAGTTGTGAACTTAAAAATTCTCATTTTTTTTAAAAATCTGGCTTTTTCATAAACATTTGTTGCAATTGCACAATGTTTATGCTCAAGAGAGTCACTTAGGAAGGAACAGCACATTCTTTGGTGTTCCAGAACATGACACCAGGTAAGAGAAGATCTTTGAAGAAAAAAAAAAAAAGTGAAAAAAAATGTTTTAAAGAAAAATGTCCAAGTATTTTCTTTGTTTGCTACATGTTAAAAGGATCAAATAATCAATAACAGAATAACAAATAGAGGAGTCTTTTGGTTTTTGTGTTTTTTTAATGTGAGGCCCCAATGCCAAAATGTTAACATTCTGATCTTAGCTTTAAAGAAGGACGTCTACCGGTTATATTTATCATCACTGGAAGTTTCACAGACTCAAGAGCTGTATTAGACATTCTATACATTAATATTTCTCATACGTCTCACAATTTTTTGATAGATAATACCTTGAAAGACTAATATTGAGTCTAGAATTTAAAGCCAGGAAAATGAGCACTTGTCCCCAGGGCCAAAAGCTTAGGAAAATATGACAGATAAGAAACGTGAATAGCATTTTAAAGGTTTTCCCTGAAGCTTCCTTGTGGTGATTATATTTTCCAAATCTAAAGTTGTCTGGCTCACAGTATGACAAAGGTATGAGAAAACTGGGACAGTCCACTGGGCCACTCTAGTAGCTTCCTATTGCTGTTGTAACAAACTGCCACAAACTCGGCCACTTGAAACACAGTTCTGGAGGTCAGGAGTTATCCTACAGTTATCTACAGTTCTCCTACAGTTATCCTACAGTTCTGGAGGTCAGGAGTCTGCAATAGGTCACATGGGTGTTCACAGGGCTGCATTTCTTCAAGAACCACTGGGAATAATCTGTTTCCTTGACTTTTTCCAGCTTCCAGAGGTCACCTGCATTCCCTGGCATATGGTTCCCTTCCTTCATCTTCAAAGCCAAAAACATCAGACCAAGTCTGTCTTTTGCTGCCATCTCTCTAGTTTTGTCTCTATGGTCTCCCTCTTCCACTTCTCAGGACACCCCCCAATAATCCAGGATAGTCTCCCTATTTAAAGGCCAACTGGAGCACCTGGGTGGCTCAGTCAGTCAAGAATCTGACTCTTGATTTTAGGCTTAGGTCATGATCTCCTGGTTCATGAGATCCAGCCCACATCCAGCTCTGTGGTGACAGCGTGGAGGCTTCTTGGGATTCTCTCTTTCCTCTCTCTCTGCCCCTCCCCTGCCCACATGCTTGCTTGTGCTCTCTCTCCCACTCTCAAAATATTTAAATATAAATAAGCATTAATAAATAAATAAATAAATAAATAAATAAATAAATAAAGGCCAATTGATTAGCAACTTTAATTTTATCTGCAAACTGAATTCCTCTTGCCATGTAACATAACATATTCACAGGTCCAGGGATTCAGATGTAGACCTATTGTGGTGGGGAGGGGCGAGCATTATTCTACCTACCACAGCCATCAGATCCCATGCACTGTGCTGGGAGGCCCTTACATGTGTTCTCCTTGGCATCCATCCTCCTTTTTCTTTAACTACAACCCAGTATTCCCTCAGGTAACCAACCCACATTCCACTCTCAGTCCCTATAAGTCAAGAGTGAAATGTCCCAATTCAGGCCAATCAGGGCACTGCATCCCCTGACCATAGAGAATCATTCAAAGTCAAGTAGCCAATAAAAGCCCCTCCAGGAATTTTTGCTGAAGCTGTCAAAAAACAAGTGTTCTGTGGGACGCCTGGGTGGCTCAGTCAGTTAAGTGTCCAACTTCAGTTCGGGTTATGATCCCACAGTCTGTGAGTTCAAGCCCTGCATCAGCTCTGTGCTGACAGCTCAGAGCCTGGAGCCTGCTTCGGATTCTGTGTCTCCCTCCCTCTCTGCTCCTCCCCCACTCAGGCTCTGTCTCTCTCTGTCTCTCAAAAAATAAATAATCATTAAAAAAAAAAAAAAGTGCTCTGCTTACTGGGGTAAAAGGTAGAATGACAGCCCAGAGATGCTAGTGACAGTCTTTGCCACAACCTGAGGCACCACCAATCATATCCTGATAAAGAAATAAAGCCAAAGCAGGAAAATGAGAAGGAAAGAAGAGTAGAGGGAGGAAAGGGAGGGATTTCTGACATTATTTGAGCCCTCGGTTCAGCTCTACCTGACTTTGATTACCTGATCAATTTTGTGTTCCTTAACCAGTGTCAACTGGGTTCCTGTTATTTCCATCCAAAGGAGTCATGATTAATATAGGAACTTTCTCTCAATGAAATGAAAAGGACTTATAACAAACAAGGTGAAAAGAAGAAAGAATTGTGTCTTGCATACATGAAATATAGTTGGTACAGAATCCATATGGAATAACTGTTTTTGTACCATTCATTCCTTACCCAACTCCTCCCTCCACTGCCATATTCCAACGAATTAAGCAACACTATATTGAGTTACCAACATTAAGATAATACATGAAAATAGAACTCTCAAAGAGCTGTCACATGGTAAGTTGAGTGGTTGGAGAGTTTACAAGTCCTTGACACAGTAAATTAAGGTTCCTGGAAATTCATGGTGGTAGGCAGACCTATCAAAAATGTACGGGTTAGAAAGAGGTGGCTCTCATTGAGCAAAAGTGTTTTAAAAAGCACAAGACTAAGATATAGTACTAATAATAGCTATTGTTCTAACTTGCTTACCACGTGCCAGCATTTTATGAATCCTTTATAATTCTATGAAGTAAGCAGTAGTAATATGCCTATGTTACGTAGAAGAAAGTGATGCCTTGAGAAGTTAAAGTCATCAGCTAGAAAGTAGTAGAATCACGCTTTTAAACCAGAGTGAACAGAGTCTGTGCCCCTGACCATTTGATAGAAGCAAGGCAATGAATACTAATAGGTCCTCTCCTGGATATGCTGGTTATGTTTTAGATTAAGGAATGGACTTTACATGAAAAAGAGGTATTTTTACATATAAAAGAATGAGAACTCAAACTCATATGAATAATGACTTCAATCATTCTTTTTAATTTGTATGCATACATATATAAAAATATAAGTACTAAATATGAAGAAAATTTGTAGGAAATGGGATTTAACATCTAAGATCCCAGTATTTGAAGATTCATGTATTTAATCCTGTTACTTCCTACAAGTTTCCTAAATGTTATTTTTGGTTTACCAGTCACTTCAAAAACAAGATAGACTGTTTCATGCTGTTCACAATTTATTCTAAATTCCATAAAGATTCATCATGCTAAATTTGTGGCAATCATTTTTATAAACAAGAAACTGACATTACCACAAAATCTCTCCTAAGGATTTACAGTTAGTCAGCAAAATCATATAAACATATTGGGAAAATTATGATGGATAAATTACATGTGGGAACAAAGATTCCTAAACTAGGAAACTCTTCCCATGTTTTACTAACCATTCGAAAGAATATACAGCTCTCAAATTCTATGAGGTAGATGAATCTTGTCATAGTACTAATAAAATTTACAAAACATTTTTATAATTGCTCTTAAACCATGAACCAGGGTACTTGATAACTAGAAAAATAATTCATTGCATTTTTCAAGAGATGGCATAACCAAATATTTAAAAATTACATTCAGATTTAAGAAGAGCAGACCCAAAACTAATTTAAAATGGACATTTTAAAAAATCAATGTTTCCCTATACTACAAACTTCAAAAGCCATCTGCCAACACATATCATGTTAATTTGGTTTTACTCAGCCCGCAGCTTCTAGAGCTTTCTCCTAAAGTAGTCATTTGAAAAGCAAGCTGTGTGGCAACATTCATTACAAGAAAATAGGTATTAATAAGTACATAAATTAAGGTTTATTAGGATAATGAGATTAAAATGATGTTCATAAGGATTTTGTAGTGATGTGGAAAATTTCACTAAAATACCAAACAAAACAAAAACAGGTATACAAAAATAACCTACACAACATGTGTATTAAATGATGACTGGGTAACGGGTGCCTGGGTGGCTCAGTCAGTTAAGCATCTGACTTCGGGTCAGGTCATGATCTCACAATTTGTGAGTTCAAGTCCCACCTCCGGCTCTGTACTGACAGCTTGGAGCCTGCTTCCGATTCTGTGTCTCCCTCTCTCTCTGCCCCTCCCCTGTCTCGTGCTCTGTCTCTCTCTGCCTCTCAAAAATAAATAAACAAGTAAAAAAAATAAATAAATGATGACTGGGTAAGAACATGCTAAATTGGTATTTAAGATGATTGTCAAAAATCTGGGGTATACAGAAAAATTAAAGAAGACAGTTATAATGGGCACATGTAAAACATCTATGTTCAGAAAGAAAACTAATTAAAAAGAATAATTAAACAATTTGTAACAATAGCAGCAGCACAGTTTAGGAGTAAAAGCTGATATCTATGGGAGCAACATGAAAAAGAAGCTTCCCAAAATTCTGGCATTAGTGTTCCACCTAAGTCATCACTGTTACTATATTCGATCCAAGTAGCGTAACCAAACTCTTCATATTGAAATCACTCATGATTTTACCAGGCAATTTGGCATCGTCCCTAATGGATTTCCAAGGTAATCTGGGTTGGCTCCCCGCAAGCAAAGAATGCTTAGAGATAATCATCCTGGAAGCAGAAGTGACCATGGGGATTTCTTAATATTTCTGAGCAACATTGTGATTATTTGGTACAATGGCAAGAAAAAACAGTGAAAGTAAGGGGAAGAAGTATTTCAGCTAAACAGCAATAATAATTTGCGGGTACTAAATTAACATGCTACACTTCATAACCTCTTCATCTACAAAGCTTAAAACATTTAATATTACCCATTTTGATGCTTAGTGGAGGGGTGGAAGCTAAATCAATAAAGTCAAGTGCACAATCTTTAGTTGCAAGAAAGAACAATGGCTAAATGGGTAGCTATTCTAAATTTTACAAAAGATCCCTTTAAATCCCTTTAAGTCACACTTTTTAGTATTGCTGCTGGCACACTGGGTTCATCGATTTTAAGCTTAGGTTATCTTATTTCCCCTGATGCCTGGAACAAGGCAAATGATCTCAAGTAGACATTAGTGCAAAGTTAGTGGGCATTCCAAACCTGTACGTGATTCAGTTCAATTTGGCAAATCTTAACGAACAGATGAGAGACCAATAAACCCAGGTCCCTGAGCTTTGTGGAGTGCAATGAGAAGTTACAAGGAGTCTTGATAACATTGAATAATTAATTGGATAGCCATTATGACCATCAGCATTTTCTTGAGAACCAGTTAAACCTGGAGAGGGGCACAGAACAAGAGCACTTAAGAAAATTTAGAACACAGGTGAATCCCAATATAATGCCCTGCTCACCAGATCTATGCATTGAATAACAAGTATTTGAGGACCCACAGGGCACCAAGCCCAATTTTATACACTGGGGATACAGCAATCATCAAGACAAACTGTTTGCTCTCATGAGGTCTACACTAGTAGAAATGCCCATTACGAGCCAAGGACTAGGCGAAGTGACTCACACTAAACCTTGAAAACCAAATAAATACCTGCAAATGATGAAAAAATATCTCTCAATAAACTGGATATTTGAGAGGACAAGATTAGCAACTTTATTTTGTTAAGAATGAAATGGAATGGAATTTGAAACTGGGAAACAGAAATAGGGCAGAGAAAGATAGATATGCCCTGATTCCAAGAGAGGGGGGTAAGCAAGGGAACTCAGCGCAACACCAAAGCCTCACAATGATTTTTCCTCTAATGATACTCAGGCAATATCTAAGTGGCAGCTTATGAAACAAAGGACTCAGAGAATTCTTTTGCAGATTCTCCAATTTCTACAAAACCATGATTATTTCCTAAGCCACATGTGTCACAGAGCAAGGCTCCTTACCCAATCAGGCCAGCCAGCCAGCTGCCCACAATTACCTTAGGCATCCCACCAAGGCCATATTCTGAGTCAGAATGAAAGTGCTCCCTAACATGCCACAGAAGTATGTTAATGACCTCATGAATCACACACATTTACACAGTGCATACACATTCACACATGTACCTATATGCATGTACATGCATGTATGGGTGTATGTATATATATAGATATATGTATGAGTGTATGTGTGTATGGGTGTAGATAGGTAGGTAAATTGTTCCTCTCTGGTTGACAAAGGAGCAGAGAAGTAGGTCAGAGATCAAAACCTATTTACCCGTTTTCTCTAGGGTGAATCATACTTTCCCACATATCAAGAGGGCATTTTAGGGGGCGCCTGGGTGGCTCAGTTGGTTAAGCTGCCACCTCTTGATTTCGGCTCAGGTCACGATCTCACAGTTTGTGAGTTCGAGCACAGAGCCCTCATAGGTTCCTCTGTCTCCCTCTCTCTGCCCCTCCCCCACTCGCTGTCTCGTACTCTCAAAAATAAATAAATATTAAAAAAAAGGTTTAAAAAGAGGGCATTTTCCCACTGGGTAGAGGGAGAAGGAAAGAACAATCGCCTGTCAACACACTATCTAAATCATACATCTATACATATTCTAACCTGCCCCATCACAACTGCCCTCTCTCTACCTAAATAAAAGCCTTCCTACTTTAGAGGGCTAAAGCATTATTAAGCACATTTTCATCATTTTCTCAAGCACATGTTGTGTGACTGTACTTATAAAAAGCATTTAAAAACTGGCAAAATTAACCAATCCTGTCAGAAGTCAAGCAAATGGTTACCTATCATGGCGGGGGTGGGGTCGGGGGGAAGGATAGTGCTGAGAAGGTGGCATTCATGCTAGTAATGTACTTACTGTTCCAGAAGCTAGTTACACAGGACTGTTCGTTTCATGAAGAATCAGCAAGGGGTACACTCATATGCACTATCCTGCATGTATATGATACCTCAACAGAAACTATGTTTTTTAATTGAGCTTCCTAATAGTTTATGGTTTGTCACTAATTAATATTTATGTCTTCCTGAGACATTAAATTATGCAGAAACTATTCAGAACCATGGACTCTTCTCTAGCCAATTTGGAGACCAAGAAGTTAATTAAGTCTGCAAGCCTTATTAGTCTTTCCTAATTGTACCATTCATCAAATGGCACCTCTAAGAGTGGTTATATAAAACCACTTTTAAATTTATTATTGGAAAAAAATTACTTAATTATATGTAGAGGAGGGCATTTGACCAAACTTCCAGGCTGGCAACCCCCTTACACATGGGGACAAGGGAAAGACGTCTCATTACTACACACATTTTTTTAAATGTATTTTTAAACCCCTTTCAAGAGCTACATAAATGATTATAACCCAAAGCCAAATGATAGCTATACTTTTACTATCACAAGACTCATGAATCAAACCTTTTTTTATCTTTATTTCTTTTCTTCACTCGACCTGAAAATGGTAAATAAAAGTGATAGAAATAAAAGAGAGAATCCCCATAAAGCCGAGGCACTTGGGAGTAAGCAAATCTCCAGCAACACAATCCAAGAGTCCCCTGCCCTCCCCTCTTCCATATTGCTACTTATCTTCTTCCTACCAAATTTAAGCACACCTGTGCCACTTCCTTCCCTGTAGAAACCAGCAACCAACGTGATTCATATTAATAAAAGGAATGGGCCAAAGTCTAACTCAGGGCCTTTACAGGAGAGCATATTCCTTTGATAGAATGGGTAATCTTTTTAAAAAAAATTTTAGGCTTATTTATTTATTTACAGAGAGACAGAGACAGTATGAGCAGGAGAAGGACAGAGACAGAGGGAGAGAGAGAATCCCAAGCAGGCTCTGCACTGCTCAACGGACTGAGCCACCCAGGCTGCCCCTAAAATGGATAATCTTAAAACCACTTTAAAATTTACATATTGAAAAGTTGGGATGTGTAAGTAATCAAACGATTAAGCAATAAAAAAGAAAGATAACTTTCTCTTCTACTTGTTTTGAGGATTTTTTTTTTAAATCCTTCTTTAAAAAGATATATGTTGGGGCTTGGGTGGCTCTGTCGATTGAGTGTCCGACTTCAGCTCAGGTCATGATCTCGCAGTTTGTGAGTTCGAGCCCCATGTCGGGCTCTCCGCTGACAGCTCAGAGCCTGGAGCCTGCTTCGAATTCTGTGTGTGTGTCTCTCTCTGCCCCTCCCCTGCTCATACTCTGTCTCTCTCTATCTCTCAAAAATAAATACATGTTAAAAATTAAAAAAAAAATTTTTTTTAAAGATATATGTTGATGGCTAAATGTCATGAGTTACAAATGACAAATGTCTTCACAGACGCTATATATTTAATGCAGTTCTCAGTCACTCTCCTCCCCTTTGTCCTATTCTTACTACTGAGGTCTAAGCTTGGGGAAGAGTTCCAGCAATGCCAAAGATTGCACACGACAGCATTCTGACATATGCAGATAGCCCGGATTTTTGGGTTCCTGCATTAGTTTGCAAGCATGGAATCCTCTTAGCTCTCTACTACGCACTACAGCAGGTAGCTGCAGAACCTCTCAAGTTTCAATTTCTTCAAATCTAAAAAGGGCACAATGGTGTCTCTACCTCATAATGGTTGTGAGAATTAGATGACATAATCTGCGCAAAGCAATTAACACCGCCCGGAGCAGAGCACATAGGCAATGACACGTAACTATGTTTGCAGTAATCAAAACTTTCCATCTAAAAGATGACTTTACAATATCACTTGACAAATACAGAATTTACAGAGACTAATATTCTGCCAAAATGAAAATTTATCTTTTAAAGTAATCCAAATTAAATGTATATAAAAAGACTTTGAATTGAGCCTGTCTTCTGGCCAGATGACCTTCAGTCTCTGAATTCAGAACTATTATATTATTATAAACAGCTTCAAAAAAAGAAAAAAAAAGATCATGTGGACTTTGGAATGACCTGTTACAATTCACTTATACTCTCTGAGCCTCAGTCTTCTCACCCATAAAATGGGAGTAATTCCCACATCATCAGGTAATACTGAAGTTTTAGATGTTATTTGCAAACGCCGAGCAGTATCTTACACATTAGCAGATAATTGTTGTAAAGTAGGTGGAATAAGATAAGTCATCGGAGGGCTTATTTAAAGCTGGAAAAATTTTATGGGGCACCCGGGTGGCTCAGTCGGTTAAGCGTCTGACTTCAGCTCAGGTCATGATCTCACAGTCCGTGAGTTCGAGCCCCACATTGGGCTCTGTGCTGACAGCTCAGAGCCTGGAGCCTGCTTCAGATTCTGTGTCTCCCTCTCTCTCTAACCCTCCCCCATTCATGCTCTGTCTCTCTCTGTCTCAAAAATAAATAAACATTAAAAAAATTAGAAATAAAGCTGGAAAAATTTTAAGAGAAAAATTTTCATCCTGTCTTTCATTTTTCCCTTCTTTGTAGCATTCTTACACTTTGCTTTCTGTTCTAATCAGATATACTCTTCCTAAAGCTACATACATTGATTTGACTTATCTCCATGCCTTCTTCCAATCTCTACATCATCTGCCAAGTACCTACCAGTGGCTTGTCCAAAGACAAGCCTGAAAAAATTGATGCATAAAAAATCCAACTGCAAATTTTTATACCACTTTAACTCAACCTGAGAAAAGTGGGACCTTCCTGCAGAAGAGAACAACAGAAATGTTCCTGGACGACGAATTATTTTTAACCACCAATGGGAGAAATTTCAGAAACAATATTTTAATTAGCTAATTTCACCCCTTTCTTTCTACCAAGATAAGAATGACATCTGAGAACAAGGCTTACCTATTTGCACCATTTCTTCATTACCAGCCTGGAAAGGAGGGGAGAAAGTAAAAAGAAACAGTTACTGGGTTTCATCTTATCACCTCGTGCGTTTTATTTCTACCATTAATGCTTTTCAGGGGCTAATCAGGAGATGCTGGAGAGGAGGACTGGTGCCTAAAGGCTGCACCTTGGTTTGTAGGTTCTTGGGGCAAGAGAATGAGCCATTTCAATAACAGTTTGTTACAGGGAGTTGTTTGCCCGTTTTAATTTTAATATTTATGAAGCCAGCAAAAATAAATACTGACATTCAATATTCTTTTCTTAAAACTCAGATACTGGGTGAGGATTAGCAAAGAAAATCTCTAGCTAGAAGGGGACCTGAGGTATCAGATTTGAGGTCAAGAATCAACTAGACATTCTTCGAGTTTTTAACCTATGGCCAGACCAGGCAGAGCAGAGAAGCTACAAAAACTCACAGAGAAATTCTGTGCCCAAAGTCCCACCGGCCCTGAGCTGATGTGATTTACTACAAACGGCTTGGCTCGTCCCGCTGAGCCTTCTCAAGGACTCTTCTAGGCGCATCGGGCTTCACCTTGAGTCTCCAAAGGGTGGGTGGGGGCTGGGCCGAAAAGAAACAGAGCCGCACTCAACTTAGCTTTAAAAGAGGAGGAGTTGTGCAGAGGGGGAGGGGAGAAAAGCGGCCGGCGCCTCCAGCCTCTGCCCACGAAAACGCAGGGCAGGAAACGTCCCCAGCCCCCCTCCCCAACTGTCAAACCCCAGCCCGGCCGCGGTCCTCCCAGGACACGTGTCTACTGGATCGCTCCCTGTCCGGCCCAGGGACTTCCTGAAACCCCCGCCTCCGGCTGCCCGAAAAAGCTGTGAGTCAGTGAGGAGGAGAGAAAGCCCCGCGAACCCGACTCCGGCGGCAGCAGCCAGAGCACTGGGATCCCGGACCCAGCGTCCAGAACTTCATTCAAGCGCCCAGACCGCCCTCCGGAAAGGGGAAACCCAGATGGCCCGGCGAGGATGCGAATTGGCTGCAGTTTGTCACCAGGAATTGTTACGAATGCCGCAAAAGGGGGGGGGGGGGGAGCCCTAGGTGTGACAAGCCTTGGGCTCCCAGAGGCAGAGTCATAACCCCCACCCTGCAGTGCAACCCCCCACCCCAGAAAGCCCCGCACGATGCGCCCAGCCCTCAAACACCGTTCCTGAACGCACAAGATAACAGGGAAGGGTGGGAGGGGGGGAGGAGGAAAGAGAGGAGGGGAAAGAGGGGAGGAACTTTTTCGGGAAAAGGTTGGGTTTGAGTTTTTTCTTGTTATTATTTTCCACTTACTTGTCCATCAGCTGAAGTCCTAACCTCTACCAGAGCGGCTGCTATCAACCAAAGTGACAGGAGAACCATCACGAGTCGAGTTCACTTTTCAACTACTGGACAAAACAGATGCCCAGAGCAAACCCCCGCCCCCCCAAAAAAGAAGTTTCTTAAAAAAAAAAAAAAAAAAAGGAAAAAGGAAAAAATGCAGAATAAAAAAAAAAACTGATCTTCTGTGATTTGCTTCAATGAAAATGAAATTTGAGCTCTGAGACTGGCCCCCTCTGCTCTGCAGTTCTTTCCACTTCACCTTCTCACCCCGTCCTCCCAAACAGAGTGTGCAGGAGCGAGAAGGTGCTGCGAGCCGGGCACGGGCTGCGCCGGGAGAGGGGGAAGGGACCAGGGGCTTCCAACTATCTGCGCCCGAAGCAGCTTTTCCTAGGCTTTTCGAGCACCATTGGTCCCTAAGGTTAGCGCGGAGAATGCTTGGGTGCCCTGGAGCACAGCAGGGGGAAGTATTAGCGAGAGAGACGAGCGAGCGGGAGCGGGAGAAAGAGGCAGCGAGAGGGCGACTCCGCCGCTCACACAGAGGTGGGGGCGGGAGGAGCCGAAGGGGAGGAGGAGGAGGCTGGCGGAGGAGGTGGGAGGAGTGGGACGCTAGCCGGCTCCTGTTGCTCGCAAAGCGGCGGTCTGCTGGCTGCCGGCGACCCGCCGGGCGCTAATAAGGCGGCCGGAGCCCCCCGGGCGGCCCCTCCCGCCGCGGCGCCCACGTCACGCGGGGCCGGGGCCCGCGCCCCCCGCGCCCGCCGGGATGGCCGGGGCGGGCGCGGCCGGCGCGGGAGGACGGCGAGTAGTGGGGAGGAGTGGAGAGGATCGCTCAGGCGGCCGGCCCCAGGCAGGGTCAGGGTTCCACACCGCTTAGGTGGGGGGGCTCGTGTGGCCGGGGGTCGACCACTCGCCCTCCCCGAGATCCTGTCCTCCCCCAGAGAGATGGGCTAGGGGAGGGGGCGGTCCAGGGAAGCCTCGGGTCCCTACTGGCGGGACGGGCGTTGAGTTAATTATAGGAAGGGGGAGGGTCCAAGGGCCGCTCCTGGGCTTTAGGCAATTCACCTCCTCCAAACTCCAGTGTTCTCCCAGCCAGGGAAAAGCCTCCCCCGGAGAGAACCCCTAGAACCTCCAGGGCTCAACGATGCAGTCATCTGCTCTCCAGACGCCTACCACGTTTTGTGGGGGTGGGCCTTCCCCCCGCTTTAAGTTCTTGTTTATGCTTTACTCGTTTATATTACTTTTGAAAGATATCATGTCTCTTCCTTGACTCACCCGGATGCTTCCGTTTATCACTAGAGTACACAGGCCTCCGTGTCTCTTCCTCTCACCAAGATTAAGTTATCAAATGATATCTGCCCAGTGTGGCCAGAGCTTACTGGGAGGAGAAGACAGCAACCTGGGCTCCAGGGCCCGTGAAGATGTGAAGATGTGGGCTTGCTGGAATCCAAGCCCAGGCTCACTTCCTGAGGAAGACCCCTGTGGGCGCTTTCCAGGGAACAGAGGGCTGGAAAAGAAAGTATTTTCCTCCTCTGACCAGTTTCTGATTCTCACTCCTTGGAACAGACCAGAAGAGGGGGGTGATTAGGCACAAACTGTAGGTATAATCCTCAAGACCTCAACTGCAAAGAGTCTTGAAAAGGCCTACCTAAGGTAAAATGTGTAGAACCTAATGTTTATTTTACCAAGGGATTCTTCAGTAAGTCAGAGTTCCTTTTCTTTTTTAAAAATGGTGCAGAGTTTGGAGGTTTCTTATACTTTGATTCATTAGTGAAAGGTTGCATCTTTAACTTAGACATGGTGAGATTATGTGTTCAATAATGTGTTATCTGCTAAGTCTTCTCAAAATCATATATGTGGGACACTTACATGTACAAATGAGAAACCAGATAACTAAGTGGCCAGATAACCTAAATACCGCTAACAGGGTATTAGGTTAATTACTTATTGGGTGGCATTATAATTAGACCCCAGCACTGAAGTATATACCAGGTTACTTCTTCCCTTCAGTTAAAGCCTTCAGCATGTTTGTAATGTCATTGACTTACTATCCAGGAGTGATTTGCTGAATTTATACCTAGTTTTCTTATTCATTAAAAAGAAATAATCCTCATGTTCTATAAATAAAAATTATGTCAATATACACTGACAATAGAATACCAGAGTGCAAGTCAGAAAACCTGTTCCGACCGGGTTCTCAGCCCGGCTAGGTCTGTTTGACCTTGACAAGCCACCAAACTATTTTGGTTTTCCCCCATGAGATATCTGAGCTCTAAAAATTCTCTAATTTTAAGTAATAACAAATACTGCGTTTTGCCATGGCACTACAGTAGTCTTTTTTTGTGTTAAATTTTACAAAATTCTGACATTTGTCATCACAGTAACCCCAGGCACAACAAGCAATTCATGTGACTTTCATGAAAACAGTGCCTTCAGACATTTTCAGCCATGACCAGCTGTGACCCAGTAAAAATGTCATGATTCAGTACATGCAACATGCAACAACTCTGATATTTTCTATCCTGTTTGTTTTCTGGGTTCTCCCCTCCAACACTGGTCAGGAGCCACTTCATTGCTTTCACAACCCAGTGAATCATGACCCTCATTCTGACAAACAGTGATTTGAGAACTTATAGTAAGTTTTATATTTCTTGGATTCTAAGTGAGTTGAGTTCAGTTTAGTAAGATTCTCCCAATAAATTCTAAGACGTTTCCCAAAGTATGTCCTGAAATGTTAAATGTTTTACATGCACGCACACACAAAAGAATTCTTTGATAGTCAACCAAAGTTTATGAAGTACTCAGATAACATGAAAGGAATTTCTTTATTTCAGAACTTCATAGGGACTTCAGTATCCTAAGCACACTGTGAATCTTCATGAGAGAGATATAGTGCCCTATGTTCCTCATACTGATTTGACCATAGGATGCTTTTTTCTTATGCTTTATCTTCTGAAGAATTTACTATTTGGGGAAATGCCATTAGAAAGATCCAGTAAAATGAACTCTGCGTCAGATAGGTAGCATTCACATGCAGATTCAACCTCAGTTTTTTCAATTTAAAACTAGTTTAATAATACTGCTTCTGCAAAATGTTCAAGAAAATTAACATAACCTTGCGTGTAAACTGTTTAGCACGTTGTCTAGAACATAATAAGGGCCTAAATGATTTTTTTTTTTTACCTGAAACTACATGGTGTATGTACAAATGACTCAATGGGAATAAAATATGGCAAGTCCTGAGAAAAGTAGGAAAATATAAACAGCTAAAATGTGATAAACTTTTAATTTTACCAGAGATAACAAGGAGTCAACAGCAAAACAGTTCCTTTCATAAACTGACCCCTATCTGCCTGCCTTTCCCTCCATGCTTCTTTACCTCTAGCCAGCACTGTTTCCCACACTCATGTCCATGCACTGGCTCCTATTGGTTTTTCAGTCTGTAACACCCTCCCTCTTACTGTCTACAAGGCAAAAGACATCCTATTAGAGGAGATGCAAATAGGTGCTCCACAAAAATACTAAACCAATGCTTGTAGTATGTTTTCTTCCAAAATATGTTTGAGGTAGAGAAATAATTTCACAAATAGTCACATATTATGTAGTCTCCCTAATTGTGAAATCACTCCCTTTAAAACTTAAGTTTCATGAAATCCAGTTGATGTATGGACATTTTAATCTATGCATCCTCATATTGACAATAACTAACTAAGAGGAGTGTGTGTGTGTGTGTGTGTGTGTGTGTGTGTGTGTTTTCTGTTCGAGGCAGACTGGTCAATGTCGTATATCTTGTCATAATTTGACAATATTTTGATACCCAATGTTTATTGTGTCTTCAATATATAAATAAAATTGTGTCATTTCTTACAGAAAAATATTCATTTATAATTTATTGTTGCTTTGCTATTTACCTTTCCCACACTTGTTTAAGACTTGTTTTTAGGGCAGTTTAAGGTTCACAGTAGAATCGAGTGGGAGATGGAGATTTCTCATATACCCCTTTCTTCTGCCCAAGCAGAGTCTCCTCTAAAATATATTACCAGCATCTCTAAAATGTAACAAAAGAGTGGTGAATGAGTTGGAATTGAAGAGACAACATTAACATTTCATAACCACCCGAAGTCCATAGCTTACATATGGTTCACTCTTGTTCTTGTATATTCTATGGGTATGGACAAATGTATAATTACTGTATATCCATCATTATATCATCATACAGAGTATTTTCACTGCCCTAAAAAATCCTCTGTGCTTCACCTATTCATTCCTCCCCATCCCCCAACCAATCTCTTTTACTGTCTCCATAGTTTTGCCTTTCCCAGAATGTCATATAGTTGGGATCATGTAGTATGTGGCCTTTTGGGATTGGCTTCTTTAACTTAGTAATATGCATTTAAGTGTCCTCCATGTCTTTTCCTGGCTTGATTACTCACTTCTTTTTACTGTTCAATAATATTCCAATATCTGTACCCCAGTTTATCCATTCACCTACTGAAGGACATATTGATTGCTTCCCAGGTTGACAATTATGAATAAAACTGTTATAAACATCCATATGCAGGTTTTTGTGTAGATGTAAGTTTTCAACTCCTTTGGGTAAATACCAAGGAGATATGCTAGATCATATGATAAGGGTGTGTTCAGTTTTATAAGAAACTACCAAATTGTCTTCTGAAGTGGCTGCACCACTTGGCATCCTCACCAGCAAGGAATGAGAGAGTTCCTGTTGCTTTACATCCTTGTCAGCATTTGGTGGTGTCAGTCTTCCAGATTTTGGCCATCCTAATAGGCGTGTAGTGGTATCTCCTTGTTGTTCTAATTTGCACTTCCTTGAAGACAAGTGAGGCAGAGCATCTTTTCATATGCGGATTTGCCACCTGTATATCTTCTTTGGTGAAGTGTCTGCTAAGGTCTTTGTCCCATTTTTTAGTGGGATTGTTTGTTTTCTTACTGTTGAGTTTCGGTTCATTGTGAATTGTAGAGAGCGGTTCTTATCTTTATTTGCAAAAATATATTTTGCCAATATTTTATATACCGGTCTGTGGCTTATCTTCTCATTCTCTTGACCTTTTCTTTCACAGGGCCTAAGTTTTCAATTTTAATCAACTATTTTCCCATACTTTTGATATATCTAATGACCTCCTGTCAATATTAATTAGATAGATTGTAATTTTATTTCTTTCCTGTGGTCAAATAAATCTGAGCAATTCTCTATCTAACTTTGTTCAAAATATAAGTATAGAACTTTATTGCATCATAATTAACTAGATTTATATCTACCCCCTCCTCTAAATTGCAAGTTGAGGACATAGACCTATGCTTTATTCACTTTCAGTTACAGGCATCTAGCCCAATTTCCATCCCACAGAAGTTATAGAGTACTTCAACTACTCCCAGAGCAGGTCCTGGGAAAATCAAGTATGCTTTGTATACATTACTGTTATTATTATTATTTTTAACCTAGATGTTAGGTTTGTTAGGAGTTAGGATGCTAACCTTTCATGCTCTTAGAACAGAGCCTGTAAGCACTCAAACAATATTTGTTGAGTGAATGAGGGAGAGAATATTTACCGTCTCTGCTTAGCAAAGTGAAATGAATGTTTACTTTTCCTCCTATTATCACTGAATAAGCGATTTCCAACTTGACCTTTTTTACAGGAGGTTTTGGAAGTCCCATTGAAAGAAAAAAAATTAAGTAAGAAAATTTATAAATATAAGAATCAAGAAATTAGAAATGGAAAAGCCCTACTAGGTCATCAAGTTCATTCTTTGGTTTGTGGTTGAGTCAGTGTTGTTCCCACAGTCTTTTCCTTCAGAGGAAAACCATTATCTTACATGGATAAACTTGGACATCCAGAATTTTTTGTATTTAATCATTTGCTTTTAGAAGAATAATTCCACCATGGGATAAGACTTGAGGGAAAATTATTCCTCATATTCCTTGATTTTCTTCCTTTTTCCTGACTTGGAATTATTCACTGTACCCCTGCCTTTGATTAGCCATAAATAGTAGCCTTATTTCTTTCCTTAATAAAGTTTGGTTTAAAATTGATATATTTAACTGTTCACACCCAACTAATGTAAACAGATATTGCTGTCTACCTTCCATTACTTTTATAATCTTTCTCTATTTCCTCAAGTTTTTGAATTTTTTTTTTCTTAGAAGAAGCAAAGAAGCTTAGAAAATCAGAGTCTTCTTGGAGTTTAAACAGAAATAAGGGAATAATTAAAATCTACAATTCTTCCAAATGTTCCTTGATACAGCATAACTCAATAGGTATAGCTGTTCTATTAGTGAAGCATTGAGAATTATCATCAGATGACTTTGCATTTGTGCCATCATTTTCCTCTCGATAGTTCAAGGAAGTCTACTATAGTGGAACTCAGGATAAAATAGATGAATATTTAGAACTATTGAATGTAGTCAATGTACTCTATTGGAGAGGTTCAAAATCAGAAATGTGGCACAGTGCTTTTCACATAGTTTACCATTCAAGAAATATATGATAAATTTAGTTAAATAGCTAACTGACTCCTCCTAATTATACCAACCCTTATATTTATTTTTAAATGCCACCAAATTGTTAACTTCAGAATTGTGTGTTGTGTTCAGTAATTCTCAGCTCACTGATACATAACATTTGGGAGGTGCCTCACAGTACAAAATACTATGAGTTAATTACCATTTAAAAAAAATAGAGTAGAATTTACCATTTTCTATGGAACTCAATAAAATGAATTGAGGGAGAGCAAAATCTAGCAAATGAGCACTTACAGCTCACAAATCAAGTTCTCTTATAGGAGAACATAAGTTACTTTCAAGCTAGAAACTTAAAGTGTTCTGAATTTACACTAGAGTCAAAACCAGATGAAATAGCTTTATGTGGGGGGAAAAACTATATTAAAATTACACTTAGGAGAATCCCTCCACTTAAGGAAGAATTGCTACTTTGGGCACCTGGTTGGCTCAGTCAGTTAAGCATCCAACTTTGGCTCAGGTTGTGATCTCATGGTTCGTGAGTTTGAGCCTCGTGTCAGGCTCTGTGCTGATAGCTCAGAGCCTGGAGGCTGCTTTGGATTCTGTGTCTTCCTCTGTCTCTGCCCCTCCCTCACACACAATCTCTCTCTCTCTCTCTCTCTCTCTCTCTCTCTCTCTGTCTCTCTCAAAAATAAACATTAAAAAACAAAAAGAAGAGTTGCTATTAGTTAACTAAGCAAGTTCTGCAATAAATTTTCCTGTTGATTTTTGAGATTAAGACACTCTTTCCAAAGGCTGTCTAAAGCAAAGAAATGGAGTCAGATGTCTTCTGGACATTCAATCCATTGACTACACAGAAAACCACGGTTATGCTATATAGTGAGGCACAATGTATTTCGTACATCGTTGCATTACATCCGAACCAACAGAGTTTATATTTTATTATTAACTTTCTGAACTTTCATTTTGTATCCATTGACTAGCAGAGTTTTCACAAAATGTTTATAAGGGTTTTATCTTTTTTTCTATGGAAAAAACAAACTTTGCACTCCACCAAGTTATCAAAAGTCATACCCAATTTTACCACATAAAATAACTCTCCAATGAGATCAATTCTTGAGTTCTTAGGATGTTATGTGCAATCATTAAGCAGTAAATAACTTTTTCCACATGAGAATTAGGAATAACTTACATAGAGAAAATGGGCAGAAAACAATCTACCAGAGAAATGAGAAGTTAGTCATGAAGTCAACAACCAGTCTTAAACTGTCTCTTCTTAAGAAAACACAATTCACAATCTTATAATCTAGCTTTTTTAGGAAAAAACAAAGAACAAAACAAAAACCTGTACTCTGATCTGGAATGTCTTGGATTTTTATCTGAATAGATTCTCAGCCAGATGATAAACCAGATGTAATCAATCTAGAAATTGTTTGGCTCTTATTTGGCTGCTGTTATTACAAAAGTTCACTTTTTAAAACTTTTTAAAAATGTTTTATTTATTTTTGAGAGAGAGAGAGCACAAGCAGGGAGGGGAAGAGAGAGAGGGAGACAGAGGATCCGAAGCAGACTCTGTGTTGTCCGCTGTGCTGACAGTGGCACTTTAACTCATGAACCGCGAGATCATGAGCCCAGGTCAGAAGCTCAATGAACTGAGCCACCTAGGCACTCCCAGAAGTTCGCTTATTTTAAGAAAAAAAAAAAAACCCACTAAGATGTATGTCTAGGGTCTTCTACTGTTGTCACACTGAACAAAGCAAGAACCCAGAAGCTACCACTATTCAGGCAAGTTCAAATGATAAATGCTTAGTGGAGACAGTTCAAATGTGAAATTATACAGCCATGTTACTAGTCCTATGTCATCTCAAAGAGATGCAAACATTTCAGAAATTACATTTACCATCATTACAGAATCAAATATTCTAAGGACACTTAAGTGTTTTTTTGCACATTAGGAAAAAAATTCTCAGAAATATTCTCCATCTTATTTTTATGAATAATTCAAATTGTTAATGGCATAAGGAATTAATGCAGTCAGTCCTCAAATTTGTTAACTTAGTAAAAAAAAAAGTGCCAATATTTGAGCTAAATACCTGCTGTGACAATTCATACTCAAAATGTTTCTCCATTTACCATGTTGTTTTCTTCTCACCGTTAGAAGAAATGTCAAGAAGACGACCTGTGGAGATTTTTTTTTAATGCACATTTGGGGCATGTGGGTGACTTAGTTGGCCGAGCACCCAACTCTTTGATTTCAGCTCAGGTCATGATCTCTTGGTTCATGAGATTCAGCCCCACACTGGGTTCTGCACTAAAGCATGGAGTCTGCTTGGGATCCTCTCTCGCCCTCTCTCTCTCTCTCTCTGCCCCTCCTCCTTCTTCTGTCTCTGTCTTCTCTCTCTCTCTCTCCCTCTCTCTCAAAATAAAATAAACATTTAAAAAATAAAATGCACATCTGTGTTGTCATGCACATGTGTTGTCATGATGAGCACAAGTTGATGTATTGAAGTGTTGAATCACTAGATTGTACACCTGAAACCAATATAACACTGCATGTTAACTACACTGGCATTACATTTAAAGAAAAATTCACAATTGTACGGAACTCCTAGCTATTTGCTATTCTGATTCAGTAGATCTGCTGTGGAAATTTGGCATCTATATTTTTCCAAAGTTTCACAGATAATTCAATCTAAATTGTGTACTCTAACAGATGCAAATTCTGATTCAGTAAGTCTGGGGTGGGGAAATTGTAACAAGTTCCCAGGTGATGGTGACATAGCTTGGCCTCAGAAAACACTGTGTCACAAGACCCTTAGAGATAATTACAGAAAATAGGCTGACATGACATTGTAAACCAAGCATGAGCATTTAGAATAACAACTAATTGTGCCTCCTACACCTTACTAAACATTATTATACACAATCAACATATAATTCAGAATTGGGTACAAACAAGCCCAGGGGAGCGTCTGTGTGGCATCGATTAGGAGATTAAATGTGCTTTTACTAAAAAGTCACAGAGCCATGTTGTTTCTTGCACAGTGAGCACATTAAGTATAACCCATTTAAAAAGGTTAATTATTAATTTTTTAAAAATAAATTGCCATCTACAGTCTACAGTCCCTCTCAGGCACGTCTATCGCCCACAGGAACACAACATACATTTCCTCTTGAGGCGCTACATTTCTGAACTGTTCATGCAACGAACATCCCGCACTCAGGATGGAGACGTGCTACACAATGTGCTCTCTGTTAGCAGTTTGCCCGAAGTAAGTATTAGAATTCAAGGAGCTGTCTGAAGTTATTCATCCTTAAGAAAAGGAAGTTGAAGGGCTTGGTTGATGCTTTCGCTGAGGCAGAGAATATAACAAGGTGCTCTCTAGGTACTATGGTCTGAGGGACTTCGATTAATTGTCAAGTGATCTGGTTAATACAAGTCAGAGTAAGTCTTAAGTAATTCTAATATTCTAGCATATGTTTCAGGCCCACTTAGATGTTTCCTTGATTCATAATGCCCATTTTACTCTCACACACATATAATAGGGCCTCTTTAAATTCTGTTTATGGGAATATAAATGTTCCATTAATCTCTTTGATCACTCTAGAAAGTGCTGTGCTTTCATCCTCTGTGATAATAGGTGAAGTGTTCTCGTGACTAATATACAGATGGAGATAAGCCTTATTAAGAGCATTCTAGAGGTGCCTGGATGGCTCAATTGGTTAAGTGTCTGACTTTGGCTTAGGTCATGATCTCACGGTTCGTGGGTTCGAGCCCCAAGTGAGGCTCTGTGCTAACAGCTCAGAGCTTGGAGCCTGCTTTGGATTCTGTGCCTCTCTCTCACTCTGCCCCTCCCCTTCTCAAGCTCTGTCTCTCTTTCAAAAATAAGTACACATTAAAAGAAAGAGAGAAAGAAATGCCAGTAGTGTGCTGTATTTATTCTGGGAGAAATGTCTAATTGCTTAGCCCTGCAGCATTCTAACCTGGGGCCTCTTCATCCTGTTGGGACAGAGGGAGGGGTCCTTTAAATTGCAGTTGGTGGAAAGAATTAGCTCCAGATCAGAACCCCAGGTGCAAAGCAATTCTTTTGGGGGAAGAACAGAACCTCATAACAGGGTCTGTTCACATGTAATGATTTTCCCTTTGAACCATTATCACATAGACCATCAGGTACCCCTCACTTTTCCACTGTAAATGCATGTATGCAGCTAAGCAAACGCATTTGCAAAACTCCATCTCCTACAAGCAAAAAGAAGCTGAAAATATCACTGGCAGGTAATCAACATTTAAACATGAAGAATTCACTGATCACTTCATAAAAGTGCTGTTCAAAGAATACCCCATCAAGGCCCAATTTCGTGACATAGTCTGAACTTCAGTTCTTCAAGTACTATAGTTTGTTCTTAAACAGTATCACCTATTTAGTTTGTTACATTACATATGCATCTATTGCCAAATGTTTTCCCATAGGTGTCAGCGACTTCAAAAGGGCAATCTTATTTTACCCAGTCAGAGAAAACCTGTTATTACCAAAAAGCTATGCATACACGAGGAGCCATCTTAGGAAGCTTTCTGGAACAACTATTGCAGAAATGGAAGTTAAACATTCTAGAGTGATATTTTAAGAAATGCTCTGAGACTAGAACTTCTTCATGCTCATTGAGCTTGGTGAAAACAAAACAAAATTAAACAAAATCCTTAGAAACATGCAAACCAGAGGCACCTTAACTTGCTAACTGAAAAGGGTAACTAGATATGCAACCTCTGTCTATTTCAGTAAACAGAGTTCTCAGAAACACCGTGAAAACTGTTAAGATTTTATTTGAGCCAAACTTACTTTCTCCCGGTACTTTTTGGACTGGATGGTAACTCTATCCACTCCCCTGTTAGGCTTGTAATTCTTTCCATTCTAAGACCTACCTCCAGGCAAGGAAGAACCTGATTTGAAGTCTTTATCCTTCTTAGTTGACCTGACTTTAAATTAAATTTATTTACCCATTTTGCTGTGTGAAATTTGTATTATACTATTACTTTTACCTATTTATATATATAATACAGTATATATTTATGTATATATACACGTAATATAGTGTCATATTAACATCATATATATATTCTAAGATATTATAATGCTACTATAAATAAAATATACAGATTGTTTGTACTTGTGTATTGTAATTCATAAGAAATATATATATTGGGTCATTCAGAAGACCAAAATATATTTTTTGTATATGTTTGGTCTTTATCTACAGTTCTTGGCTCACAGTTCTTAAATCCCTTGGAATTTCCTGATCCATAAGAGCAATGAGAGCATCTTTTGTTATAATATTTGGTGTCTTGTCCTAGATTCTTGAAAATATTTCAGAGCCGTAAAAGAGAAATGGGTGCCTTGTGAACAACTGGGTCTATTTTAATCAAGATGAGACTTCTGGAAATCCTCTGAGGTTGGGGGCTGATTGCCAGAGGGACTAACCATAGAATACAGGTTTGAAAATTTCAGTCCCACCCCCATGATTTCCTGGGAAGGAAGAGGGCTAGAGGTTGAATCAATCCCCAATGGCCAATAACTTAATCAATTGTGCCCATGTAATGAAACTTCCGTAAAATCCCAAAAGGAGGGGCTTCGTAGAGATACCCTGATGGTAAACCGTAATGCTTTCAGGTGCCACTGTGTAGCTGGGGAGTAGGGGTGCAAAAGAACCTGACTCTGGGGGCCCAAACACACCAGGTTCAGCCATTCGCCACTGACAAAATCCAAAGGCAGAGAGATGACAGGTGGTGAAAGAAGAAAGGAATTTAGTTCAGTAAGGCAATACCAGGAAGACAGTGGGCTAGTGTTTCAAAGACTGTCTCTAAAGTGCTGGAAATACTTACAGGTTTATATGGCGCACAGGTTGGTGGGTACGTGCAGGTTGGCAGTAAAGGTCAAATTGATTATTGTCTTGGGGTCAGTCACACAGGATCTTACTGACTCAGGGCAGTCTTTCTTACTTGAGGGGGTAGTTTCAGTTCCCTTCAGAGGATCCTTTGCCTGCAGGGTCTTTTGCTTGAGTTAAGAGATAAGCTGGAAAGAAAAATGTAATCAATTGGAAAGTTTGAAGTCAAAATGGAGGTAGTTGAGGTCCCAAACTCCATGAGGACAGAAGCTCTTTAGTTCAGGACCTCCCTCTATGTATCTCTTCATCTTTCTGTTGATTCATGACCATTAATATTCTTTGTAATAAATCAGTAATCTAGTGAGTAAATTGTTTTCCTGATTCCTGTGAACTCTTCCAGCAAATTAATTGAACCCAAGGAGGGAATAGTGGAAACCTCTGATTTATAGCCAGTTGGTCAGAGTACAGGTAACAACTTGAGACTGTGACTAGCATTTGAAACGGAGAGCTATTTTGTGGGACTGACACCTTTACCTGTGGAATCTGATGCTATCTCTACATAGATATTGTCAGAATTGAGATGAATTGAGTTGAATTCTCAAACACCCTGCTAATGTCTAAGAATTGTTTGTTGGTGTGGGGAAGCCTACACACACACACACACACACACACACACACACATTGGAATTGGGCCCAGGAACCCAAAAGAATATTTATTTATCCTAGTAACAATGTAACATCGTATATAACATAGTAATATTCACATATGCACACACACATAAAATCTAGCAATTTTAATTATTGTAGCTTTATAATATCTCAGGGTTTTGCTTAAAACTTTCTAAGCTCCTCACACTTTCAAAAAGGAAAGTAGCAAATAAACAAGGGAGAGGAAATGGGAGGAGAGGTAAGAAAAGGAGGAGAACATAAGGGAAAAAAGAAAAATGACATTGGAATTGGAATTATAACTTACTTTGTGAAGAACTGTATCTTTCTAAAACTAAGTCCTCCCTTCCCTGCATGTGATAGGCCTTTCTATTTAGGTATTTTCTAAGACTTTTGTAAATTTTCATAAATTTTCTTCTTAACACCACTGCTCATTACTTCTTAAGTTTATCCATAGCTAGTTTATAATTTTGTTGACATTGTGAATGAGGTTTTTCATTTTTATTGTATTTTCAAATAGTTAAGTAGTTATAAAATTGATATTTTACTTTCTATCTGCTTAAGTCCTTTGTCTACATCTTAACTGGTTCAGCATTCTAGAAGGAGTAACAAGGTAATGAGAGTTATTGCCTTCTCCCCACACCAAACACCCAACAAGTATTTATGTAGATTTTCTTCCTTGACCTGTGGTTGCTATGCACTGCTTCATAAATTTCCTGACCTTAAAACATTCTTATTTTCTGGTAGATTTCCTACTCAATCATGATATATTATTATAGTAAAATCCTATTGTATTAAATTCACTAATATCTGTGAAAGCCTACATTGTCATAATTTAGATACAACTGCAGGCTTTTGCACTTTGTGAGATTTTGCTATTTGGCTTATATTAGCTGAATTGGAAAATTTTCTTTCTTTCCCAGGCTCTTCATATTAATTCTTCCTTGATAGTTTAGAAGAATTCATCTGTAAAACCATCAGGACAAGAGACTTTTAAAAACCCAAAATATTTAATTATTTCTCTAGATATTGGTCTTTTGAGGTTTTCTAATTATTTTAGAAATGATCTTATTAATTAATGTTGCATAAAATATTATATGTCATTAATATATTTAATATTATCATAGTTATATAATAGTCTGTTTTAAAATTTCATAGATATATTATTATATTGATGCTAATTCCTTTTTGTTTAGATTTACCAGCACATTACACATTTTTTAATGTTTTTTTTAAAAAAGTGTCTAGCTTTTATGATTGTCTATAGATTTTTCAATTCCTAATTACCTTATTTTACTTTTTGTATTAATTAGTTTCCTTTTCCTAAATTTGACTGCTCATTTTCAAATGTTTTGAGGCTTTTTTAATCGTTTATTTTCATTCATTTGTGTTTAATAATAGAAACGTGTAACCTATCCTTTTCTAGAATGGCTTCAGCCCCTTGCTGGTACGTTGTATTTTTGGAAAATTGTATTTTTATTGTTCTCATTTTCTGTATAGTCTCTATTTAGACTATCTGGAAATTCTCTCTTTTATTCAAAAGTTGCTTAGAAGTAACTGACTTTATTGTCTTTAAACTTATGCTAGTAATTTCCCTTTTTATTTTGCTTGTATTCAGTGAGCCCATTTTAGTTTCAGACTTTTATTTAGCTCATTAAAAATTTCCACGTCTTTTCATTAATACTTCTCTTTGGCTTCTCTTTCTCTTTCTGAGGTCTCTATCATATGTATAATAAATTTTTTACTTCTCTCAATGCCTCATCTTTTTATTTCATCATTTTAATCTCTGCTTCTCCTTATGTAGGCTCGTGGAGAGTTTGTTAGACATGTCAAACTCTTAAAATCAATTTGCTATAATATATAAATCTTTATTCACTGTCTCTTTCATTGCTTTTAATTTGGCAACCATTTTTTAAAACTCTTCTTTAAATTATAGTGAAGTTGTTCTTAGATGGGTTTGTTTTTATCAGTGACCATTTTGGTTACATAAATGTAGTGTTTTTTTTTTTTTTTTAATCTTACTGAGCACACAAAAAATTTCAAAATGTATTCCTGTTTCTTTTCATAAATTCTAATGTTTCAGAGCAGTCCCCTTCCTTTGTACTAAAATAATTATGTGCCTGATGATTTTTCTGTCTCCTCAGGCACACCTGAGGCAAAGGAAATTCTCTTGTTGTCTACAATTAGAAGCTGACAGGGAACTGTCAAAGACTGGATGAGTCTTTCTGTTCAAACCTTTCTAGCATAAAAACACGAAAATATGAAAAGCTGAGATTTACTGTAATCATACTTTGCTAGTTCAGAGGTACAGTGGCCTGGGGAGAAATAGGAAATATCTGAAGCCAAAGACAGCAAGTAGTAGCCAGGAATTAGCTGGCAGAGGACCACCATTCTTTGCCTGGCATCGTTACATTTGTTAGGAGCCAGCCAAAGAAGAGACCTACTTCTTACCTAGTGGGCCAAGTAGGCAGGGAGTAAATGCCACTTTGGGCATCTCTGCTTGCCATGACCTCCTGGAACCAATTGTTTTTCCCAGAAGCAGTAATAGGATCCATATTGTTCTGCTGACTTTGGATGGAGGCAAAGGAGAAAAGGCTGGTGGCTAACATGGATTTTGCCAGGACTTTTGCACTTGCTCTTACCTATACTTCACCTATAGAGGATCATGTGTCCAATCAACCATTTCTTCATTTCAGTCCTGTTTATTCAAGTAACTCAAAATTCCTCAGCTTGTCATGTGAGAAAATTCCCTGCTTCATGGGTTATCAGAATTAGCAAAAGTTATTCCTTACTTTCATATTCCGCTGGTCATTTCCATTCAACTCATATGATCATTAGTCATATGTGCTTACTCAATCATCTTTGTTAATATAGGACTTTTTGTTTTGTTTTTGCACTAATGGATGTAGTCCCATGTTTTCTGTTTTATTTCAACCTCTGGTTGTGAAGTTTCTGAAAACGGTATTAAACAACTAGGTCAGTTTGTCCTTTGACATCTGGGAAAATGCTAGACTTATGTTGGTCCATGAATGGAAGAAAAGTCTATGCTACTCTCTTCACCATTTCCTAGCTTCCATCATCTTCCAAAACAGCTGCAAAGAGAGTTTTAACCAGCATTTCAGAGATCCCTTTACCTTTTTGTTTGTTTGAACATATTTCCTTCAATGAATTAACAATAATCCATTACACTGCAATGTTCAGAAAAAAATTGTATTTTTAATCTAAATATTAGACTAGATTGGAGGTTCATTCTTTATAACAAAAGGAACAATTTCACTTGTAGATTGAAACAAATAATATTACTTTCTTGATAGTAAAAGCAATATATACTTTCTTGATAGTAAAAGCAATAAAAATATGAAGGAGTGAACTGAATAAATGTAAAGAAAAAAAGGAAAAGATATTATAAAATCCTCTTAAGATAAATCATCAGAAATGTATCTTTTAGGTCCTTATGTACAAAATCTACTTATTTCCAAAAATAATTTCTCTCTTAAACTTCTGATATTCAATCCCTTATAGATATCTCAAATACCACCAAATTGTACCTGAACACTGCAATGCAATTTTAAAAAGAAGACACTCTTGTGAATACAACCAATAATATAAACATTTCTCTTTTAACTCGAAGGTACTGATCATGCATGTCCAGTGATCCACTTACAAAAAATGTCATGAATCAACTCACTACATTCTGCCATGACACTTCTGGGAAAAACAACAACTCCATCTTTATTCTTATGTGGTCAGCCATGGGGAATTTCCCTCACCTGTACATTTCAAAATGTATTATCTTCAATCAGTATGTAACAGATAGTAATGTTCTAAGAAAATGCATTTTCCGTAAGTCGTTTTTGATAATCACTGGGTGCTGGAAGACAGGCTTAGTGACGAGGAAACACATGCAGAAATGACACAACCTACCATCCCTTTACAGATCAGCTTCTTCTAAATCAAGAAGGAAAACTGGATGTATGAAAGCCAGGTTACAGATTTTGGGATGATACATCTCTAATAGCCATGCATCCCATTGATTGCTTGATTATGAGCTGATTGGATTTGCTAAATCACTACTCCCTCCCTCCTTCACTTGTTATGGAAAGTTCTCCCTGAAATTGTACAATCCGTTTAGGGAACTGTATCAATAAGGAATGATGTTGACTTCATAGAACAGACACTACTAAGAGTGACAGTATTTGCCCCAGATAACGAGAAGTCTAACAGCAGTCTCTCCAGGCTGGTGTAGCTACTGAAAACTATTATCAAGGATCTAGCTATTCATTAGTGTGTAAGCCTCATCCTCCTGATTATGGCCTCCTATTCACAAAAGTACTGCTACACTCCAGGCATAGAACTGATGTTACAGGGAGGAAGAAGAAGAAGAAAAAAAGAAACCTGTGAAAGAACCATTGGTACCCATAATTAAGAAGACAAAATCTTCCCCAAAGCTAACAAATACTCACCAGCCACAGCTGTGTCACATAGCCATCTCCAGCTTCAAGGCTATCTGGGATATTGAATTATTTTAGGTGGCTTTGACTGCCTATCAACAAAGTTGGGATTTTTTTATTCTTGTTACTAAAATTGTTTTATTAAAATTACATATTGAACAAAGAGCATTATCTGCTAAACAGGCTTTCAGTAACACATTGTTAGAGACGCTGGTTCTGTAAAACCTGACTCCTGTTGGTGCACATGAGTTGTGTATATTGGCTCTCTCACCATCTGAACAACATAAATATTATATATATTTTGAGTAATCACTTAAATACATTTTGTTTCATGTACATTTAAATACATTAAATGTATTTTCTTCACATGTAGAACAATTTATATGATGTACTTATTAATATTTGCTACAAAATCCCTATTGAGTTTACTACTTCATATCTTTTACACTACCTTCAAAAACACAATTTCCTCCAACCGTTTAATATTTCAGAATATCCTACTGCTATCTACTTTAGAATCTTAAAGGCATTCCTTCTCCTGTGACTTCTCTCCTCCTCAAAGGGAGGAGACTTCTCTCCTCAAGCACTACTTGACCTTGCCTTTTGTCTATGAGGACAAGTAAAGATCAGCCTCCATTTCAAGGATAATCATGCAAATTTGTTATTTTTTTTAGAAATAAATGTTTTATTCTAGAATAGTTTGTGACTTACAAAAAAGTTGTAGAGAATTCCCATAAACTCCACACCCAGTTTCCATGAGCTCGTATTTGGCAAAATGTCTCTCAAAATCTGTCTGATATTTTTCTTTTTTTTTTTTTTTTCAACATTTTTATTTATTTTTGGGACAGAGAGAGACAGAGCATGAACAGGGGAGGGGCAGAGACAGAGGGAGACACAGAATCTGAAACAGGCTCCAGGCTCCAAGCCATCAGCCCAGAGCCTGACGCGGGGCTCGAACTCACGGACCGCGAGATCGTGACCTGGCTGAAGTCGGACGCTTAACCGACTGCGCCACCCAGGCGCCCCTGTCTGATATTTTTCTAATGATTACACAAGAGTTATATATTTTGAGGAGAAAAACCACAGAAGTAAAGTGTCATTTTCATCATATAACCAAGGGTACATGCTATCAACATGGCTTTATCGTTCATATTAACCTTGGTCACCTAATTGAGGTAGTATTTTCAGGTTTCTCTCCTGTGAAATTACCTTTTTTTTTTAACCTCCTTTTCCATTTTTTTTGGAAAGAAGTCACTAGATGTATTACACACTTAAGAAGTAGGGAGCTATTCCCCTCTTTCTTGAGGGAAGAATATCTATACAAATTATTTGGAATTTTTCTGCATGGAGATTTATCTATTTCCCCCCACTAGTTTATATATTCAATCATTTATTTATAACAGTATAGATATATGGGCATTTTGTTTCTATTTTGAACTATGATCCAATACTTTATTGTGCCATTGTTCAAAATGGTTCCAATTTGGGCCATTGGGAGTTTTCATTTGATTCCTGTGTCCCTTTGACATACTTTTATCATTGATATCTGTCTTTCCTTTGTTCCTTTTGTTTTCTTGGTACTTTCTTACTATATGACTACAAGATGCTCCAAGATCATCTTGTGTATTTCCTGCCTTAGCCCTGGATTCGCCATTTCTCCAAGAAGCCTTGGCTCTTTTTATTGGAGAATGGCATTAGAAATCAACAGAGAACAAACTGAGGGTTGATGGAGGGGGGTGTGTGGGGGATGGGGTACATAGGTGATGGGTATTAAGGAGGGCACTTGTTATGAGCACTGGGTGTTGTATGTAAGTGATGAATCACTGAATTCTACTCCAGAAACCAATATTACACTAGAATTTAAATAAAAATTTGGGGGGAAAAATCAAGCAGTTAGGTGCAAATTTACTTTTAAGTGGCAGTTGTGATATGGTAAGAAGTACACCTGAATTGGACTCAAATTTGGAATGAGAGAAAAGGTTCAAAGCCTCGTTCTATCATTTCCTAACTGTGTTATCTTGGCTATGTTATTTATCTTCTCTGTCCCTTCGCTTCCTCCTATGTAGTGGTAGTAATAATAGTCAATTCCTGTAGAAAGGGGCTTCTCAACCTGGACACTGTTGACAAATGTGCAAGATAATTCTTTGTTGTAAGGAGCTATCCTGTGCATTGTGTAGCATTGAGCAGCATGTCTGGCCTCTACCCACTAGATGCCAGTAGGCACGTACCAGTCATGATTATCAAAAACGACTCCAGACATTGTCAAATGTTCCCTGGGGGGAAATATTGTCCCCAGTTGAGAACTACCACTGCAGAATAACTTACTGTGTATCAGCCACTAAGTATTCCAAATATATTATTTTTTAAAATACAATAATCCCATGACATTGATATTATTTTACAAAAAAGAAAAGAGTAAAAGAAAAGGTAAGAAGCTTGCCCAAGTTTTCATAGTTAATTAGCTATGTAGCTGAGGTTTGAGGCCAGTCTGACTTTGAAACCTATGGTTTCAAATAATATCACAACTGCCTCTGTAAAAGCCATAATTAAGAATTCTGCTGTCACAGAGCTGTGATAAGAGTTAATGTCATCTCTAAGAACATCACACATGATTCTTAGAATAGAGGAGACATACGGTAAATGCTGGAAGAACCCATATCTGAACCTCCCTCTGACTCCACACCAAGCATGCTCTATTTCCTGTACCCCTTGTAGTATATACCTTTAGTTCTTGCTTCTGCAAATTTCTTACCTTCTGCCTACAAACAGGCTCAGCTCTTTTCCAACTGAAGAAAGAGAATCTTTGCCTGGATGAGGTTTCTTTTTGCAAGTTATCAAATATTTTAACATCATATTCATATTTGTTTTCCCTTCCTTATCATTCGCTATTTCATAATGTTTTAAAACCTTAATCCATTTCTGCCTATGTGCTCCTATTGACCTGATCCAGCAGGTCAGTGTCAGTGATCCCCCTGACACTAGAAGGCGCTAGCACTAGGAGGAACTTGAGGAGTGTAGACACCTCCTTGTACAGATGAGAAAGCCAAAGCAAGAAATGTTTCAGGACTTGCCAAGGATATATAACTATTGTGCACTTAGGTTGTTTTTTTTTTTTTCCTGAAAAAGTCCTTCATGTTGGTCTCTGCTTCACATGAAGATGCTCAACACTCCCCCTTATCTTGTTCCATTAATCGTATTATCTCCCATGACCACAACAGTCATATCTTAGATCTTTTAGATCAAAGATTTCTTACATCTTTTCTCTGACCTACCCCATACCCTGAGCCACAGATGCACAGCTTTAATTGCCTAGTGAACAATATTACTTAGATGTCCTACAACTATCTGAAACATCTACAAAGTAAAAGTCATCATTTTTACTACTGAAGTATCCCTTTTAACATCCCTATCTTTCTTGATGGGAAATTTATTTTATCATTATCACTTCTATTTTTATCTCCATTATCCTCATGCCAAATCTCTGTTGAACTGTATACATTTTTACCTCTGCAGTCTTTAATGTAGCTCCATTTAATTCCAGCTTTTATGATTCTAGTTTGAACTTTCTTTATTACCTGGAACATTTACATAATTCAGTGAATAGCTTCCTACTTCAGCCTTTCCTTCCCTCATAATTTTGAAGATCGTGACACATTACATTTCTTAAAACACAACCCTCATAATGTGATAGGCTGCTCAGTATCTCTGCATTACTAAGATCTATGCAGTTTAATGCAGTAGCCACTATCTACCTGTGGCTATTGAGCCCTTGAAACATGGTCATTACAAAGTGAGACAGACTGGAAGTGTAAAATGCACATTGGGGTTTGGAAACAGTACAAAAAATTAAGTATAGCATCTTTATACTAATTTTTATAGGGGTTAAATGCTGAATTGGTAATATTATGGATATGTTGGGTTAGAGAACATTATTAAAATTAGCTTTACCTTTATTGAGTGATTAACAGAAGTTTAAAATTACGTATGTGGTTCACATTATATTTCTTTGGACAGTGATGGCCTGGATATGTAAACATACATTCAGATTTTCATGCAAAATTTCTACTATAATTCCCCAACTTTCCCAACTTCTTTTCCATTACTACACATCTGTGTGTATGTGTGTCTGCGTCACGCACTCCATTCCGGTGAGATAATTGCTATTCCCTGAGCATACCCCCAGACGTTACCACTGTCATGCCTTTGCTCATGTGGTTCACTCCTAATGCAGCTCCCTGTCTTCCATCTCTGCCTATTAGGACTCTTTCATCATCGAATAACTAAAACCTAATACATGAGAGCATAAGCGAGAAGACATTTTATTGGCTGTGTAGTTGAAAAGTCTAGATGTCAGTTTGAGAAACTGTTGGATCCAGGGGCTTGAATAATGTCATCAAGACGTAAGACTCACTTTCATTTGATCTCTACTCTCTCCTGCCCTGCTTCATCTCATACTCTGTCCATCTCTCACCTCTATTTTCCTTTGCGTTGCCTTCCATTTACTTTCATGTAGTAAACTCCTGTAGCTCCAACTTTTGCAGCCATAAAAGAGAAAGTTCCTTTTAACTGCACTGGGTCAAATATTTTCAAGGTAGTAATTGTTACCTGACTAGTCAGATTTGGCCCACATGCAACTCATGAAACAAGGATGGGATCAACCTCACCCAAGCCACACAGCCTGAGTGTGGAAGGTGGGTCAAGTAGAAGGAAAATCAAGGCGATGACCCCAGAAGACAAGGTTTTGGAGCAGACGAAACTAACAGGTGTAACTGACATTGTTAAATGTCTATAGTTCATCAACGTTTATCTCAAACAACTTTTCATAATGGAAATATTCCACCTCCTAAATTGGATGTGGTTTCTCCCTTTAAATTCCCAATCTCTATTGTCTGTACCTCTCTTGGGGCAATTGCCATATTTATTATATTTATTTCTGTGATCATATTAAGTCCATTGTCTCTAATCCTTGTTTTATAAAAGTATCCCTAATAAGGTTCTCATGAGCTATTGAGTGCATAATATAAATCGCACATTTATTGAATTGAATAGAATTGTTGTTCAGCATGGAATCTTTTTAGGTAGGAACTCTATGCACCTAAAGAGAAATGCAGAGCTATAAACAAATAAAAGTGACTTAATACAGTTAAGTGTTTTATCAGATAAAAAGTAGTACTTAATTGCTGTATTCATACAGAATGTAAAGAAAATTCTGATTTATAGTAATAGATTAAAATATTTTAAAACAACTATTATTTTACATGTGACTATTGAGTTATAAGAGAAAAAGTATTATAGGTGAAAAGAAGTGTTAGAAAATAAAGAAGTCAGAAAGGGAAAGAAAACAGGCAAGGTGAAGAGAGAATCAGGCAGAGTAGGAAGGAGGAAGAAAGAGTGTCACTGGGAGGAGAAACCAGCAAAAAGCAGCAGAGTGCAAAACTAAGATTAAAAATCTGTTTTCTGTTTCCTATGCATTAAAGACAAGGGGAAAGAAAAACAGAGGGAAAAAAAATTGATCACATGGGGTATAAACAATCATACACTAAAATTAAAAGGTAAACAGCAATTTGGAGGAAAAAGTGTTAACAAGGATTATAGATAAGAACAGTGTCTGACACATAGTAGATTCATTAAATATGTGAATACACCCTCACGTTTTTATTTTTTTTTTTAAATTTTTTTTTCAATGTTTATTTATTTTTGGGACAGAGAGAGACAGAGCATGAACGGGGGAGGGGCAGAGAGAGAGGGAGACACAGAATCGGGAATAGGCTCCAGGCTCTGAGCCATCAGCCCAGAGCCCGACTCGGGGCTCGAACTCACGGACCGCGAGATCGTGACCTGGCTGAAGTCGGCGCTTAACCGACTGCGCCACCCAGGCGCCCCAACCCTCACGTTTTTAATATATAAGGAGCTCCTGCAAACACAATTATAGTAGAAAAACTGTCAAAGACGTGATCGAAAGAAGAAACAAATAATTAATAAACATGTAAAATTAAAAGTGAAATTTTAGTAAGCCCAAAATGCAAAATCAAACAATAAGATATTTTGAACTCGCATTGGTAGGTGAATGCAAATTTATACTTTTCTAGAAAACAATTTAATACTGTATGTTTAGCTACTGCCAACGTTACGGAGGCATACAAAAATAAACATTTATTTCTCACGTACAGGTGTTGGGGGCAGGAGGATGGTTCTGCTTCATACTGAAACTCTGGTTGGCGTGGCTCTCTTCTCTGTGGATCTCATCCTTCTCCTGAAACCAGGAGAAAGGTTTGCTTTGGCAGAGGTAGGAGAGGGAAAATGGAAATGTGCTAGACTCCTATGGATCCAGGCTCAGAACTCACACAGACCAGAAGCCAAAGCGAATCATAAAACCACATTCTGGGTCAAGGTGTGAGGACATACACTCCACACAGAATGACACCACGGAAGAGTCATGGACTCAGTGGAGGAGGAAGAATTGAGCCAAGCGTTTAATCTCCTACAGGTAGTTTTCTGGAAAGCTTTTACAAAAGTCCAGAAGTTTCAAACTGATGACCCAACTGCAAAATCCTACTGCTGTTTTTGTTTTGGTGGTTGTGTCCTGAGTGCCCTTAAATGGGGCATGCATTCTCCCCTGTCTCTACCGCACCGGGCTGTCTTACACTCGGCTGCTTTTTAGGGACTTGACTTCACCCTGCAGGCATCTGAGCTTGAGTTCTCTGGTTTACAGTTATGCCATTACACCACTATTTCTAATTATGAAAAACTGGAAATTCATCAAAGGTCCAAAAAGAGGAAAATAGACAAGGTCTTGATAGAACATGAATATTATGTAGCCAAAATTATGTAAAATTATATTTCATAACATTTGGAAAGCCTTTCGGGATAGTAATAAAATTAATCAGGATTTATAGTTATATGTAATTATGTTTTACATGTTATAAATGAATAATGTATGTATACATTATAACCTTTATTAAAGAGAGGATGGTAAGGAATATATCAAATATTATGTGACCATCTCTGAATGTTAAGATGACCAACAATTGTTTTCTTCTTTGTATCATTCCATATAATCATAATTTCCTATGATAAGTATTGTTGCTTTCATAATGCAAAAATGTATAAAAAATAAACTGCTCTTTTGCCCACAAATCTGTTAGGATTTAAAAGTGATTTCACATAATACCATCCCTTCCACTTTGCAACTTGAAAACATAATATAGTGGTTCCATACTTAATTGACATACAACATTCACTCTGCCCTCTGTATGGTACAGTCCCTTCTATTATTTACCTATGCGTTTCCTCCCCAGAATAAATTATACGTGACTTTGAGGACAGTAATGGCTTTTAGTACACTTCTCATATCACCTAGTGCAATGCTTTACAATCAGTGAACATGATAAAAATAACACACTAAACTGGGGTGCCTGGGTGGCTCAGTCGGTTGGGCGGCCGACTTCGGCTCAGGTCATGATCTCGAGGTCCATGAGTTTGAGCCCCGTGACAGGCTCTGTGCTGATAGCTCAGAGCCTGGAGCCTGTTTCAGATTCTGTGTCTCCCTCTCTCTGACCCTCCCCCGTTCATGCTCTGTCTCTCTCTGTCTCAAAAATAAATAAATGTTAAAAAAAATAAAAAAAAAATAACACACTAAACTACATTATTTCATTTAAGACCAGTCTTACCTGTTATATAATATCATTCCTACTTGTTCCTCATTTTACAGATGAGGAAGATGAGACTTTGAGAGACTAGGTAACTTGGCCGAGATTACACAGAGATAAGTGGCAAAGCTAGGATTTGAGCCCAACCAGTTTTGTCCGAGAGCCCACCCCAGACAAAGAAAAGTCAATAAATGTGCAGACCTTGGCTGGTATCTACCGAATTCATTTCTTGTCTTTATCTGCTTTCCTTTACGTTCTGAGGAATCTGACTCCTGCAGCCTGTGTTTCTCAATCACCCTTGTTAACTGGCTTCCTTGTAATGAGAGGCACTAATGGGATCCCGGAAGATGGGAGGATGGCACAAAGCAGATTCACCCCCTCTCTCTGCCTTGAGCAGCACCTCCACTCAGGACTCCAGCTCCAGGCAGCCTTTACCAGTTTCTGCTCTGTGGCCCTGGCACATCCTGGACTTTCTCCTCTTCCCCTCCAGCCAGAAGTTCAACAGCTTCTTGTTGCTAATCGTTGCCTTATTGGCCTCTGTTTGGTGTCTCTGTCTCCCCTAATCTCTCTCTCTCTTTTTTTTAATGTTTATTTTTGAGAGAGACACAGACAGAGAGAGAGACAGAGTGCCAGCAGGAGAGGGACAGCGAGAGAGGGAGACATAGAATCCAAAGCAGGCTCCAGGCTCTGAGCTGTCAGCACAGAGCCCAACAGAGGGGCTCGAACTCACAAAACATGAGAACCCACAAAACATGAAAACCACAAATCCCGAGATCATGACCTGAGCCGAAGTCCGTTCCCTAACAGACTGAGCCACCGAGGCACCCCTCCCCTAATCTGTTTAACCAATTCCATGAATTAAATTCTCTGTTTCAAATATTGACCTCTTCCACTAAACATCTCCTCGGGGAAAACTTGCCCAGAAGAATGCCTGCTGGCTTTTATATCCAAACTTCAGGCTCTGTGAATTTCTCAACACAATGGCTTTTTATTGATATTTATAAAGGATATATTTACATTTATGTCCCAAACCTCTATAGACCATTTTAAACAAACCAAACCTCCCCTGTGTGAGGAGAAAGCTTTGCATAACATTCCAAATACAAATGGTAAAATGTTTTGGACAGTGTGCCAACACCAATCAGGGAGCATCCCTATGTCACTCTTAGAGCCCTGACCTCATGTTTCTTTACAATTGATCTCCACCAACCTAGCTAGGTAGTCACTTTCTTTGTTTACTGCTATAGCTCCAGCTTTCAGAATAATGTTTGGCATATAGTAGGTGCTCACTAAATATTTTGTTAAATTAATATTAGACTCTTTAGTTATTCCATCTGTAAATTTCAGGATTTTCACTACAACCTCTGACTGAATTGCAAATTTATCACTTATTGATCCTTTTTGCAATTAATGCTTTAAGTCCTAGATGTTCTCTGATTGAAGAAAGGAAACCATAGAGACCTATGGAAGAATTTATCTCTGGCCCACATGGCCAGATCATATATTACTTTAGTATGTTGTCTAAAAAACCCAAAGATCCTCAGAGGTCCAAAGAGAGAAGGGGCCTTTCTAAAATCACAAAAAAAAAAAAAAAAAAAAAAAAAGGCAGAGGATGAAACTGAGTCACATAGAATCTCCTCCCTACCCACTCTAGTACAAGGATCAGGAGACTTTTTTGAGAAAGAACCCAATTTTGGCACAGATAGTGCACAGTTTTGGATAGTCAACCTCCATTTCATCATGTGTGTAATCTGAAAGATAACATTTTATAAACTTTGCAGTTCCATACCATTATCAGGGTGGAAGCAACTATAACATTAAAATATTTTTAAAAAGAAGAAAACTTAATATGCACACCTAATTTATAAACACTTCCACAACATGGTGTATTGTCGTGAAATACAGTCAAGTGTTTTCAAGCCAAAAGCCCTCTCCAAAACCTTATTTATATGGATGAAAAACTAAAAATTTCTTCTGCATTGCATTCTTTCAACTAGTGGTTCCCAGGTCTGGAACAACAGAGTTTTTTAAAAATATTCATTCCATCATTTATATCTGTTTTGTGTTTCATACTGGAAATCAATGCTGGAGCTTAATTACAGCTGGAAATTAACATAAAGATAGGATGATTACTGACCATCAGCGGGGAAGCAGGAACTGAGGAATCCCTGAGTGGTAAACTTCATGATACTTAAACACCCAGAAGAAATAAAGACAATCTAAAAACAACAACAACAACAACAACAAAACAAAAACCACCTAAAGGCCAAAATCTGAGGTATACGAAAGGCTCATACAAGCCAGCCCCAAACACGTAAGCAACCAGCCTGCAAAACCTTTGTTGCCTCCTCTCTCCCAAGCAGGGGGCTATGCTGGAAAAACGCTCCTTCACTGGATTCATCTGGGCTTATCATAAGTGATATTTTTAAAGTGGATCTCTAAGTGACCTTTCTCTTCCTCACTGCCAATTTGATACGGTTCGTTTTTCAGTGGCAGCTATGAGCTGCCTCCGGGCGAGGCTGTGCCTTCCTGCCCGGCAGCCTGGCGTTCAGGTAGTGACACTGCGGAGTTCTAGCTGTGAGGTCCCTGGGAGGTACTTTTGTACTGAGCCAGCGTAGACCCTGGATCCTCCAGGAAAAGGTCGGCATTGTCACTTTGGAGTTCTCTTTTCTCACGGTAGCCTGGCAACCAAACTGCGTCTCTTTGATGGAGGGCGTTCCTACTAGAAAACAGCTTTATGAAAAGTGTCAGGGTCATCTTTAGAAACCCAAAGAAAACAAAACAAAACCCCCCAAAAAAGCCTACCACCAAGAAGGCAAAGAGGAAAAAAAACGTGCACAACTCAATTATTCAGCTGCACACAACTGCGCCTGACAGGCCCTCCTAACAACACTCACTTGAATTTAATTAAGTTTGTCCCTGTAGCCTGTGAACTGCTCGGCCAGACCTGCAGTGGGATGAAAAGCCTGAAGGCAGACCCCGTGAGGCCATTGTTGATAAGCAAGGGCACAGCATTCTGAAGTTAGGTAAATTCCCATCCCCTTGCACATAAAATGCCCTGGGGGATAACCTTTTGAAGGGAGCATTAGAAGTTGGGTGGCCCGAGGGCAAAGATGGATGAGAACTTTTCCCACCAGCCATGAGTCTGTCTGTCCACCCTTTCTGGAGGCCCGGTGCTGAGGTGTAAAAAAATGCCTGGCCCTCAGAACTGGGAAGTCAAACAATTAGGTTCAAATGCCATCTTCTGCCACTCAGCTAGCTCTGTTACTTGAGGGACGTTGGCAAACCTGTCTGGGGCTGTTTCTTCATTTATAAGCTAGGAAAAGTCAAGACCACCAGGAAGACTGATCAAGATTAAATGGGGTAATACCGGTAAAATGCCTGATACTATTGGCTCTCAGTGACTCTCCCTTTCTCCGCTTAAATCCTCCGAGGTGTCTTCCCCTGTAGCAGAAATCATTTCCAAACTTGGTAACATAATAATCTTCAAAATGCAATGCTAGGAGCACATGCCTCTTCCCTCCAAATGCCTCGCAGAAGTGCTCGCCTCTCCCCTGCCTTACCTGTGCACGAGCTTGAGCTTCTCCTCGGGACTGAAGTATCCTTTCCAGTCATTCTTCAAGATCCCATTCTAGTATGCCCAAAACTCTTGTCTTAACTCTGCCAGGGAGTTTATCCATTCCGGACCTGAGGTTCTCACAGCACTTAATTAAAGAGTTCTCTCTCCATTAAAGAGTTCTACCCATTAAATCGAGTGTCTCTGCCCAAACAAATCATGATCTTCTTATGGGCATAGTTGGGTACCATTTGCTTTTATATTATTCTAATATTTAAATGAAGGGGTTGGTAAATATCTAATTAATGAGTGGGCAATTTCCAGGACATCTTTATTTGAATCCCTTAGAAATGTACCTTTAAAATATTGTAGGAAGGAACATTTTTTTTGGCACCTCCCCCAAATTATCACAGAGAACCTATACAGAAATCAGTAACCCTAAGGCTTGAAACATGATGAAGAATACTGGAATAAGAACAACAGATGAACACAGGGGAAGGGAAGAAAAAATAAGATAAAAAGAGAGACGGAGGGAAACTGACAGAGAATAAACTGAGGGTTGCTGGAAAGGTGTTGGGTGGGGGATGGGCTTTAAGGATAAGCACTGGGCGTTATATGTAAGTGATGGATCACCAGATTCTACTCCTGAAACCATTATTACACCATATGCTAACTAACTTGGATTTAAATAAATTTAAAAGTTAAAACAAACAGAAAAAAAGGTTTCATCTGGCAGCTGCTCCTTATAGGATAACATTGAGAGAAATTGTCCAATCTGCTTGGAGGGGTTAACTTTTCTTAAGTATAACTAATTAAATGCTCCTATTATGAGTACAAAGAAAATAAATCAAGATGCAAGAAGAAGAAGAAGAAGAAGAAGAAGAAGAAGAAGAAGAAGAAGAAAAGAGAAACTGAATGAATACTAATTTCTGAATCCACAGACAGCTTAACCAAAGTATACTGGAAACCCTGTCTAGTAAGGTAAACCCAGTGTGGAGTCAGGATATAGTAATTAGAAGAAATTTCAGCTATTCAAATATTTGCTAGCAGTTTCACCCCCCTAAAATAAAAAACTTTTTTTTTGATTTTAGTTTTATTTTGATTAGTTTGATTAAAACAACTCTGATTTGATTAAAAATAATTTGAAATTATTTACATGATTTTAATTTAGCATGTTCTCTTTCTGAAAATTTCATCCTACTGTTGAAAAAAGGTACAATTAGAATCATAGATTTATAAAATTTCAGAATTCAAAAGTACCTTAGATATTAGCTAGCCCTCCACCTTTTTTTTTTTTTTTACAAGTGAGAAAACTAAGACATGTTAAGAATAACATGACCAAGTGTTGCTATCAGTCAGAGCCAGACTAGAATGGAGTTCTCTTGTCTCCCCGCTTAGATCTCTCTTTCCAGCACATCGCTGAAAGGAAGAACCATCTGGTACTATGGAAATGGTGGGAGCCTTGGAAGAATGTGGACACTTTGCCATTGTGGACATCTTCCACAATGAATCACCCTGCTTAGACCTAAGCTTCTGGGAAGTTTAGGATAAAGATAATCCCATTTCCTTCACAGTTGACCATAAAAACAAATCTTCCTTATTGTCATCATTCTTCATATTATTATTAATTTACTATCTGGTTAGCACTTAGAATTAAATCTTGACTTCTTATGGCCATTTGATCTCTGTCTTTTCCCTAGTAGAGCAATCTTGCAGCCATGCAGAGTGTGGTCTGGGCACCAATCCCATCTGTGGAAGTCAGAGTAACAAACTTGCATAGCAGATTGACATTGCTACATTCACGTATATGATTGGTGGACATATCTTATTAAACAGGGTATATTGTTTGCCTAGATACACACTTTTAATGAATATGTTACAGCCTTTGTAACTCTTTTTTTCCCTGTTATATTTGTTCTGATATCACTTATTAAACTATAATTTTATGCTGCTGAATCTAAGAAATACAGGCTTGCATTGTGTATGTGCTTTTCTTCATTTCATTTGTATGGTAATTTTTATTGTGTTTTGTAGAATTGGGAATAAAACAAAATTGTCCTTCACCACAGACGGTTTGAGGACAGTGTTCTAGAAATCTGCCCCTCATTCATGCTCTAGCACTGTTTGTTTCCTTCCCCACGCCCCAACTCTTCAGCCAGCCAAGCTCTCTCTGCCTCTGCACTTAGAACTCCCTTTACCCTAAATTCTCCCCTTGGGTCTCCTCATAGCCAGCAACTTCTTTCACTCCAATCCCACAAAATGTGACCACCTCAGGGCGGACCCTCCGTCATCAATCCTGAGCAGGCTGGCCCTGCTAATGGTCCTTCATGTTTTCGCATTTAATGTTTTGCTTAGCTCTTACCATTGTCTAAACCTTCTTTGCTTCTTTGTTTCTTGTTTATCATCAACAGGGACTTTGTCTAGTTCACTCTTACCTCCCCGGTGCGAAGGGGCAGCACCCGGCATGCGTTGCCACCGTAACAATATTAGTGATGTTCCAGAAGGAAGCTCCAGGGGTTGTGTCAGGCCCATTACAAAAATCACAACATTCTCATCCTTGCCACAGGCTTAAAAGGTAGTTATTATTATCCCCATTAACTGTTGCGGCATCTGACATTCAGAGAAATTAAGACACCTAAGATTACATGGTCACGGAGGTGCTTATGACACCTAAGCTTTTCACTAAGGTAGTAAGAAACTCTTTCAAACACTGATATCTATAGTAAGTTATCAACATTAGAAGACAAGAGGTATTATTCAAGCATTTTGGAATATATTCTGCATCTGCTACAGGCAGGGGAGAGGTGTGTGACTCACTGTAAACTGAAAACATGAGAATAGTTGCTACGATCCATGAGTGCCCTTTTATCTTACGAGGGTGGCTTAGATTTAGCAAATAAAAATACAGGATTCCTAGTCAAATTTGAATTTCAGATAAACTAAGGAATTTTTTGGTATGTAAGACATACCTTATCCTAGAAAACTATTCGTTGTTTATCTGAAATTCACAGGTAACTGGGCACCCTTTATTTTGTCTGGCAACAGTAATTTAGGGGTAAAAACAATAACGTTAGGTCACAAAAATCAGTGGTCATTATACACACACACACACACACACACACACACACACAACCTGAATTTAAAATACAGGATATGTGGCAGGAATATACAAATCTCTTTCTTTCTTTTTTTTTTTTTACATTGATTTATTTTTGAGAAACAGAGTGAGACAAAGCATGAGTGGGGGAGGGGCAGAGAGAGAAGGAGACACAGAATCTGAAGCAGGCTCCAGGCTCTGAGCAAGCGGTCAGCACAGAGCCTGACGCGGGGCTCGAACCCACAAACTGCGAGAATATGACCTGAGCCAAAGTCGGACGCTCAACTGACTGAGCCACCCAGGCGCCCCTATACAAATCTCTTTCAAAAAGATTTATAGAAAGCTTCTCAACACACCTCTGAACAAGTGCATTCCTAACGAGTTATACCACCAGACAGACGTGGGTGGGATTATTTGCCAGAAATGAAAGGAGTGTGTGTTTCCATGTGACAGATTTAAAAAGGAACTAGGATAACTCATCATTTAAAAAGAAACAAGGAAGGAGTGATTTGCTAACAGTAAACAAATATATGAGAATGATTATATAATAGTTATCAGCTGCTTTGAATTTTCACTGAGGTCAGAATAAGAAATGACGGAAGCTAGAGCATGAGGCGTTTAATTTGTTTTGTAATATCTCACGGAGAGTAAAATCTGTAAAAGTTTGTGTGTGGCATCCTTTGATAAAAAACACTCGATCTGGCTTCAGTCTGTTTCTTTGACAAGCCAAGACTGGTTTCCGACGTAGGCCAAAGGCACTGTGTCAGGGGCACAAGATGAGGAAAGACTGATGGTGATCCCACAGACGTCAAGAAATAAAAATGTCACGGTAATCAAGATCAGATTGGTACAATCTACTGTAGACTCTCCTAAAACTGAGCATAAACGCTGGTGTATCAAGCTGTTACCAGGGCCCAACATGAACTACCTTTGGGAAATGCCGCGCACCAGAACCCAGGATGAGACTCACGACACATTTACATATCAGACAAAGGAAAGAGCCTGATTATCTGGAGTTCATCAACTTTACAACATCAAGGAACAGCCTCTCCTGTCATGCTTTTAAAGAAATACCTATTAACAGGTCTCAGAAGAGTGGTCTTTTTCATAACAATCTTTTGGAGCCTCTATGTATCTGAATTTTGTATGAAGGCTTGAATGCATCCCCTGCTCCAATCTCTGAAGAAACACCTGGTTGCAATACACACCAGAAGCCAATCCTACTAAACACACTGTCATCAGGGCTGAGACTGGGTGTCTCTGCACTGGCCAATGGCCTCCAGACCATGGTTATTCTAGAATCCCAACTAGTAAGAGGTGAGCAGTGGCCATAACCACGAAACTGCCTTAACCACCAAAATCAATAGGGCTATCCTTTAGGAGTTAGTATACTAACACAGACAACACTCTGGTGCACTTAGAGACACCTAGACCAGTTTAGATGGTTCCTGATTCTGAAATCAAAGTAAACTCCAGCTTACCACTAATGCCTCTCTTACGTGTGTTCGCCTTGTTTCACAACAACCCCTTAAAAGCTGTTTGGTTTTCTTGCTATGTTTGCCTCTTCTCAAAAGCACTTAGCAGTTGGTAAGACACAAAGAAACTTTATGAATAAGACCCACCATCCCTGAAATACTGAACCTCCATTAGTGACCGAGGAGACAGTATGGAGGACGTGTTCAACTGCTTATTGTATGACTCCATGATGAGAAGATGTCTTTCATTCCTCTGTGAGTTTCCACTTACTCTCTAGATGGGGTTACAGCACTCTAGATGTCTGTCCTTTGAAAATTCCTTGCACTTAAAAAAAAAAAATCAATGCCTACGCTTTCTCTTAGACTATAAGCTCTGTTTGGACACAGGTTGTATTTCTTAGTCAATTCTGTCTCCTCAATACTTAAGCCCGAAGTGTGATGCATAATAGCCCTGAAGAAGTTCATTTCTTCATATTATGTTTAGCTTGGTGCCTGGTAGATGGCTACATGAATATACTACTTTACCTTTAATAGAAAAAAATAATGCTAATAAAATATATTGATAATCTAGGAAAAATGAGTGTCACTGAACAAATTCAAAACAGAACTGTAGAGAAATCCTGAAGTCTTAAGATGGTAGGACCATCTCTTCCACAAAGGCTTCAACAATACATTTGCTAATGTTACAATTAATCATGATTTTAATGATCCCTGGTGCAGGACAGTGCACCAAATATATGACAGCTGATGAAAGGAAATCTTTCAAATATTTTTCTTTTCTTTTTTAACAGGAGAAAATCAAACTTAATTCTATATGTATGGGAATCCACATAGACATAAGATTCCTTCAAATAGGGGCGCCTGGGTGGCGCAGTCGGTTAAGCGTCCGACTTCAGCCAGGTCACGATCTCGCGGTCCGTGAGTTCGAGCCCCGCGTCAGGCTCTGGGCTGATGGCTCGGAGCCTGGAGCCTGTTTCCGATTCTGTGTCTCCCTCTCTCTCTGCCCCTCCCCCGTTCATGCTCTGTCTCTCTCTGTCCCAAAAATAAATAAAAACGTTGAAAAAAAAAATTAAAAAAAAAAAAAAAAGATTCCTTCAAATATATTTTCTAATGTTAAAAATTATCAGGTGATCAGAAAGGAAAAAAAAACATTTAGTAATGGTTTAAAATGTGTCATCCCTGGATTGTATATATTATGTATGTATTTTATGTAATTCCTATAGCTGATCATCTATATTTAATTCCTTGATCAAAATGAAAGACTAAATATTTGTATGATTTTATTTAAAAAAACTCACACAAGCTATGACAAGGCTCACTTTTAGTACAAAAGCCTAGTGAACTGTAGATTTATTAAATATAATGAAATGAAATTTTGAGTAAACAAAAAATAAACAGGCTTAAAGTCCACTGGACCATCTCTCTCTCTTTTTTTTTCCTTCCCAACTAAACTCTGTGGCAGCAGTTGTGTTGATGTTAGTCTGAAACTATTTTCTTCTAATCTCTCATGGTTCCCAGCACATGCTGCCATGTTTCTCAGAGAGTGAGCTCTCACCCCAAATGCCTGAGCACTGCAATGAAGTCTCCAAGATACCTGGTTGTGGCCCCTGGAGAGCAGAAGACAGGCTCAAGAAAGCCCCTGGGTAAGTTGTATTTTTTCTTTTCAGTATGAGGTAAATTTGCTGGAAGTTTTTAACAAAGAAAACTGTTCTGGGTTCATCTTGTTCGTGTTTAGTTTTTTGTGTGGGTCTCATCCCTCCTACAATAGAATGACATGTAAGCCACCTAGATTTAATATCTCAGACCACTCTGATTTTCTCAGTGTCTGCTGAGCTTTTCTAGCAAATCATCACCTTAGACTTAATTTTAAACAATAAAGGCATGAGTTATGAATGACTCCATGTGCTGTTAATCTATTCCCTTTCAGAGAACAAATTCCATAATTGTATAAAATATTGCATGATTGTCCTGACAATGGTCAAATAAAACTTACCTTTGGGGTACTTATTCAATGTATATTCTATGCTACACTTACAATGAATTCCTCACTTTATCAAAAAAAAGTAAAATTTTTCTGAAAATCATATTATGATCCTTTCAGTTTAACCCTAGGAAAACTATAGTTATGAATTCAAGAAAACAAACAAAGCATATTACTCAAGTATAAAATTGTACTAAACAAAAGGCAAATAAATCTAATTACAAAACAGCAAACTATATATATATATATATATATATATATCACACTAACTCACTAATTACACTTATTAATTGCATTTTATGTAAAATTTGAGCGCTGTTATGCATGTTATTATAAGTGAGACATTATTGGAATAAATGGATAAAGCAGCTTATGGGATCATTTAAAAAAATCACAATAAAATACATCTAAGTAGCATAACTAGAAGGAAAAGCAATGGGAAATGTTGAATGCTTGTAACCTCAATGGTATGAATATGAAAAGAAAAAAAGGAAAGCAAAAAAATACTCATGGCCAATTGGAAACATAAAATCTAAAACTGGACAGCCAAAGGAGATATTTAAACATCCCTAAGAAAGTTATCAAATGTCAAAATCATAATTTATACCTTCAATATTAAAGACATAATAAAATAAAAATGTGCAAGTCAGAAAAATTCCAAAGACCCAGAACATGAAACAAATTAATCTAGGCCTGGAAATAATCAGAGTGTAGGTAAATTATAATTTAGAATCTAATTCAACTCAGTATGTTGCCAGTTTGTGGCTATTCTTAAAAGTGCTGCAAACACACATAAAAGAGAAAGGAGACATTTTAGGGTGATTTGTTGAGTCAATATACCACAGGGTTGGTTAGATTATGATCCCTGATCCTCGTGTATGAGATTCATCTAGGTGCTTGTTAAAAATGCAAAAGTGGGTGCCTGGGTGGCTCAGTCGATTAAGCATCTGACTTCACTTCAGGTCATGATCTCACAGATTGTGAGTTCGAGCCCTGTTTCAGGCTCTGTGCTGACAGCTCAGAGGCTGGAACTTGCTTCAGATTCTGTGTCTCCTGCTCTACCTGCCCCTCCCTCTCTTTCTCTATCTCTCTCTCTCTCAAAAATAAGTAAACATGAAAAAGAAAATTAACAAAATGCAGAAGCTATAGTCTTACCTTGTGGAAGCAGAATAGATATGTAGGCAGAGAATAAGCAATTTTATCAAGCACACCAAAGTATTCTCAACTTTCACTAAAGGTTTCATATCTTCTAGGATTTGATTTAATTGTAAAAGTAGAAGCAGGCCTGCAGTATAGAAGACAAAAAAAAAAAAAAAAAGATCATCGATAAAGTCATTTACAGACAATTTCCCACCATAATTCAAGACAACAAATTTTTCCTGGTAGCAACAGTAATTATTCTAATTTTCAGGTTTATAGAGGAGAGATTGGATTGTTTTAAGTCCGGGAAGAGAAGTTGTGACTAAGTAAATTTACATGTTTATTAGAAGTTATAAGGAAACATTTTAAGTTGTTTTCTAATAAAATCTTTTAACTGTTGATTGCAGCAAACCGATTTTCCGTCTGCTTCTGCCTCCATAATAGAGGATTCATTAGGAAAAAAATATTGCTAAAAGACGTTCTCCCTCTTTGAAGAAATGAACAAATGCAAGATTGTTGTCATACGATAACCTTGCTGGAATGTGAAAGACTTTGGCCGAGTGAGGGAAAAGCTTAGAGATGCAAGATGACTGCCCGGGACCAATAGAAAGAAGTGTTCTATTTAATCTTCAGAGGAAAGCCAAAGCTAGATTAAGAATTAGAACTAAAAACAGTTTAAAAATGTGGGCTGCTACATCAACAGTATGGCTATATCCTAAAATATGCCCCCACTGTAAAACACAAAGACGCTGGGTAAGGAATGACAAAAGTAACATTAAATGAATTGCTGAATTACAAGGCAGTAAAAGAAAGAAATCACCAAATATGACATGGATGCCTCAGCTTTAAAAAATCAACAAAGATCGGGGAAAACCAAACCAACCAACCAACCAACCAACCAAAAAAATCAATCCTAAGCCAAAACTCGTATAGTAAGCAAAAGTGGAACACAAGGCCAGCCCGAGGAGACATCACAATACCAGGAACTAATATCATGGGGGACCCACAGCTGCACGTGACAGAACAGTAAACAAAACCTAGGGCCTGCCCAAAGTGGGGTAACTGCACAAAGTGGTACAACCGAATAGGCTACTCCTTCTATGAAAATATTGACTGAGAAAAATTGGCCTACCAGTTCGGGAAACTGCAAGAAAATCGATTTATCTCAGAAGCTCTGGATGGGATGATAATAATAATAATAATAATAATAATAACAGCAATAATAAGAGTCTCCCCTGAACATTGAAAATCACAAAGCTTAAAAGTTATCACAAGAAAAATATCTGTAACTATGTGAGGTGATAAATATTAACTTACTGTGGGGATCATTGCACAAAATACACATATATCAAATCATTATGTTGTACACCTTGGGCTAATACAATGTTATAGGTCAATTATATCTCAATAAAACTGGGAAAAAAGGAAAACAACAACACTGCTCTGACACAAATCTTGGATTCAAATTTACATCACTCATGTGTTCAGGGAAAAACCAAACTGAGAAATTAAATTTAGCTGGTTCCTAATTGAAAGCAACCCCCTAGTAATGTCTGAAAAGAAAATGCTTGAGAACTTCCAGGATTATTGACAAATACATATCTACATATCTGGCTACAGGAAACAAGGATCGGGTCCTAAAATAATAAAAAGTGATCTGTACCTAAACCATCACAGTGAAACTGCAGAACACCAAAGACAAAAAAGGTTCCTAAGATCAACTAGAAAGAAAAACCAGATTACATACAAAGATGAGGCCATCACATCCTACAATGGCCCTCTGATGGATAATACCTTTGTATAATCTCCTGTTGAGTTTAGGCTGAACCTGTGACTTTCTTCTACCCAGCAGAATATGACAAAGGTGACTGGATAGTCATTTCTTGATTAGGCTCCATTATAGAAGATTCTGTCTTAGCAGATGGCAGTGACAGACTCCCCCTTGCTGGCACTGAGGAGGTAAACTCATATGCGGAAGGGCCTCTGAAAGATCCATACAGCAAATAACTGTGGGGCTAGAAGAGCCGAGAGCAGCCTCCACCTGACAGACAGCAGGAAAATGGAGACTTCAAGCCTACATCCAAAAGGGACTGAATTTTACCACTATTTTTACAGTTAGAAAAGGACCTCAAGCTCCGGTAAAGAATGCAGCCTATCTGATACTCTGATTATAGACTTGAGAGACCTGTGGCCCAGCTAAACCATGCCTGGACTTCTGACCCACAGAAACTGAGAGATAACAAATGTGTGCTGTTTTAAGCCACTAGTTGCTGCTCCCTTGTTACACAGTAATAGAAAATGAACACATAATTTGGTGCCAAGAGCAGAATTCAAACCCACTGAGACATATGTCCAGAATCTATGGGACATAGCTAAAGCAGTCCTCCAAAGAAATTCATAGTATTAAATACACACAACAATACAATGAAATCAGTGAAATAAAGCATGCAGCTCAAAAAGAATAGAAAAAGACCAACAAAGTAAAGCAAAATAAAACAAATACAAGAAATTCTAAAGGTAAACATTGAGTTAGAAAACAGAGAACAAAGAGTTGATTCTTTTTCTTAATGTTTATTTTTGAGAGAGAGGGAAAGAGATTGTGTGAGCAGGGGAAGGGGCAAAGAGAAAGGAAGAGAGAGAATCCCAAGCAGGCTCTGCACTGTCAGCACAGAGTTCCATGTGGGGCTTGATTTCACAAACCTGAGATCATGACCTGAGCCGAAATCAAGAGTCAAGACACTTAACTGACTGAGCCACCCAGGCACCACGTAGAGCTGATTCTTAAGAAAGACAACAGGATAGATAAATTATTAGCTAAAAAAAAAAAAAGAGAGAATGACAAATACACAAAATAAGAAATTAAAAGGCAGCCATACGCACTAAAACACAAAAATTGGGGGGATGCCTGAGTGACTCAGTCAGGCATCTGACTCTTGATTTCAGCTCAGGTCATCATGGTACCCGGAATGGAGCCACAAATCGGGCTCTGTGCTGACAGTGTGGAGACTCCTTGAGATTCTCCCTCCCCCTCTCTCTCTGCCCCTCCCCCACTCTCACCTCTCTCTCTCAAAATAAATAAGTAAACATTTAAAAATAAGACACAACAAGTTTTTTTTTTTTAAATTTTTTAAAAATGTTTATTTATTTTTGACAGAGAGAGACAGACAGAGCATGAACGGGGGAGGGGCAGAGAGAGAGGCAGACACAGAATGGGAGGCAAGCTCCAGGCTCTGAGCTGTCAGCACAGAACCCGACATGGGGCTTGAACTCACAGACTGTGAGATCATGGCCTGAGCTGAAGTCGGAGGCTCAACCGACTGAGCCACCCAGGTGCCCCAAGAAGTTTTTTAAAGTTTGAGATTTTGGGGTGTGTGGGTGGCTCAGTCGGTTAAGCTTCCGACTTCGGCTCAGGTCATGATTTCACGGTTCAGGAGTTTGAGCCCCACATCGAGCTCTGCACTGAAGGCTCAGAGCCCGGAGCCTGCTTCGGATTCTGTGTCTCCCTCTCTTTCTGCCCCTCCCCCACTCGTGCTCTATCTCTGTCTCTCTCTCTCAAAAAATGAATACATGTTAAAAAAAAATGAAAAAAAAACAAAGTTGGAGATTTCATTGCATAGTTACATGCAAATTAATTTTTAAAAATTAGAGGGAATGTATAGCTTGTTAGGAAGATATACTTTATAAAACTAGCTTCAATAGAAGTATAAAGTTTAAGTAGTCCAGTTTTCATAGAAGAAATAAAAAGTTGTCAAAGAGCCTCCTCATCCCATAAAAGTCACGAGAACAAATGGTATGAAAAAGGAATTCTACAAAACTTTAAAGACCACAAATGCTGAATAACTCAACTTATACATGGAATCTAAAAACAAAACAAAACAAATGAACAAAACAAACAGAAACAGACTCATAGAACAAACTGATGGCTGCCAGAAGGGAGAGGCTAGGGGGATAGGAGGATTAAGGGGTACGATCTTCTAGTTATAAAATCAATAAGACACAGGGAAGTGATTTACAGAATAGGGAATATAGTCAATAATATTGAAACAACTTTGTATGATGACTAGGCTTATTGTGGTGACCATTTTGTAACATATATAAATATCAAATCGCTATGTCGTACACCTGAAACTAGTACAATAATGAATGTCAATTATTCTTCAGTAAAAACAAACAAAAAAGCTCTTGAAGACCAAATAATTTCAATGCTAATTAAAATATGCCAGGGCACTGATAAAGAAGTACATCTTCCAAATTATTTTCATTAGGTGAATTTTAACATTGACATAAAAACCACACACACACACACACACACACACACACACATATACATACTAACATGCATACATACATACACGTGCATATATATACATAACTGCAGACCAATCTCATTTCTAAATATAGATATTAAGTCTTAAATAAAATATTAGCAAACAATCCAATAGTACCTCAAGATCAAGTGGGTATTTCAATTTGAGGAAATCTATAAATAATTCATCTTACTAACGGATCCAAGGGAAACTCTATATGAAAATGTCCAATATGGCCAGAAAGGCATTTCACATAAATCAACCTCAAATTATAAGAAAATGTTTGGTGAAATAGAAATTGGTGAAACCTTTCTTAGTATGATATATTATATATATTCCTCAACCCAAAAGCCAGCATCTTACCTAATGGAAAAACATGAGATGCATTTCTACTATAATAAAGGGCAATGCAAGGATGCCCATTATCTTTCTAATGATTTAACATTTTATTGAAGACTTGAGCCACTGTAGTTATTACACAAGAGAAAACAAATCCGTACAGTACAGCTTCCTTTACAGTGTGCCACAGGTGACAGGTAAGTCAGATACTTTCCTTCAGCCCTTGGAATGTCCAGGAAGGCCAGGGAAATTGCCTTTGACCAGGGCACCCTACTTGACTTGTCTCAGTGAATCAGAGAATGAATATTAGTTCTGAAGTGTGATGACCCATTAAAAGGTTTGGGAAGCACTGTTTTATAAAAATTCATATACTTGTGCTCTGGGAGGTATGTGCGAGAATATTCATAAGAGCATACACATTGGTGAAAAAAACTGAAAATGACTCAAATGTCCATAGAAAGGCAATTGAATACATTTCTGATACACTATATAGCTATGACATGGATGAATCTCAAAAAGGGGTGTTGGATGAAAAAAGCAAGTTGCAATAGAATATGTACTATATAATCCCATTTTTAAGTTCAGATATACAATATTTAGTAAACATTGTACAGGGATACAAACATTTATAAATATATACGAACATACATAGTGTATATGTATTTCCATATAACAAAAAGCAAGGAAATAATATACACAAAGCTCAGAGTAGTGGTCGCCCTTCTGTGCAATATAGGTTGAGGGAAAAAGGACTTCAAAGCGGTAAGTTTCATTTTTTTCTGTTTTTTAAATTGAGATATAATTGACATATCACATTGTATTAGTTTTAGGCTCCCAACATAATAATTTGAGATATCTCTATATAATGGATGAGATATATAGATATACCTATTAATATTGATATATAGATATATCAAAATGGTTACAGTAAGTTTAGTTGACATTCTTCACCAAATAAGTTTTTCCTTGTGATGAGAACTTTTAAGATCTAGTGTCTTGGCAAATTTCAAATATACGATACAGTAGCGTTAACTATAGTTACCATGCTGTATATTACTGTCTATCTTATAACTGGAAGTTTGTACCTTTTGACCCTTTTCACCCATTTTGTGTCCCCCACCCCCACAGGTTCTATTTTTTAAGGTGAATGGTGGACACTTGGGAGTTTGCTTTATCATTGTTTTTTTTTGGGGGGGGTAATATGTAAATATTTTCATATTTTAAGAACAGATGGAAAAGTCATAGATATAAATTATCAGAAACTAAGAGTTCTTTTAATCCTCTTCTAATTGTGTTAGCTTAAATAAGAAATATAATTATTGATATTGTATAAATGGTGCACCAACATTTTGTTTTTCAAAGAAGCACCTTTGAAAAGCATGCTGTCACTCTTTCCAGACAGCTACTCCTTCCTATAGATTGCTTGGGTCATGATGCCATGACCAAAGTATTGTTATTCATCTGTTGCAATCAACCTCTAAATTATAGACAACATTTCGAGAATAAAACAGCCTCTCTAGGGCTGTCTGTTGTGAATTTTGCCCCATGACATAAAAGAAAGCATTTGAAAACATGTAAAATGTTTATATTGGGATAGGGAAATTCAGTTTCTTTTCTCCTGGGAAATGACTAAGATAAGGTTTCTCATTCTTTGCCACTACAGAAACAGCACATTTTAAAATCCTGCAATTGGAAAGCAAAACTCCACCACTTTCCCAATGCTTCATTGTTTCTCAGCAATAAAAATGGCAATAGTTCATGTTTCATATGTGCCTGATGATAAACATGAGTGCAAATAAATTCAAATATTTGTATTGTTTAGATTTAACTCTAGTAGGACCAATTCATTAAATGAAGTGGAATCTGTCAGATACTGGTTTGTATCTGCTTTGTTATAATCATATTGATCAGATCCCGTATTATATAGTTAGTCAGACTACCTTCTACATTCCTATCTTTTGTGACTGGCTGCTCTTTAGTGATTCTTAGCTGTCTCTCTCAGGCAAGGCTGTAACTGCCATAATGGCCTCCAACGAAGGTGCACTTGACCTCTGCTATTATCCAGAATCCAAAGAAGAAGACAAATAATACATATACCTACAGGGCTACACCCACCAACTTTATCCCTGGTCATGCTTCTCTCTCTCTATGGACTTACAGCATAGTATTAAAATTTTTATCTCCACCAAGAACCGCAGGCTATAGCCACTGTGCTTTTCTATTTGGGACCTCATTTGTTGACCTAGTAAATGTCATAAACAACTGAGAAGCAGAACTCTGAGCAGGCCAGTTGCTAGAGTGAAATCTGTTTTCTTGCCTGAACACCATGCAATGCATTTCCTTCTAATATTGTACAGAATAAATAAAAAATTAAAGCACTCTTTCTGTATAGAATGATTCAATGAATCTTTCCCTTTTCTTTGTTTTATTTTGCTCTTTTTTCCCCCTATTAAATCCTGTTCTTTTTTATGCAAGTAGCTTTAAGTTGCTTTGGGATGTGTTCTTCACTTCAGGAAAGTTTTAGGGGCTTAAATTGGGGGGAGAATGATTTAAGATCCCAAAGCTTATTTGGCAGGTGATGTAAAAGATTTTTTAAGTGCAAAGCAATAGCATATCTCCACGGTAACTTTCAAAGTACGGTATGGCACAGAGGTCTTGAAAAGATCAATCGATGCTTGCTTCTCCTACAGAGGTGTGTCTTTATTTTCTGCTCTTTCCTTTACCACCCCTACCCCCACCCACCAGTCTAAAGAAGATAAGCAGTTCAGAAGGTGCCCACTGCGTTCTTAGAGCAGCAGAACCCTCATATCTGCCATTTTTACGCCACCTTTGCCTTTCACTCTTTCCTTTTTCTTGGGTCTGAGGAGTTCAGCAAGAGTAAATAAAGCCTAAAAGTTGAGTTGTCTGAAATAGTGATAGTGAGAAGTTTCGTTCTGAGCATCATCCATTTTAGGGTCAAATAAAATAGCGCAGGTCAAAGGAAAAGAACATGGCACTTCTCACAAAGTCTCATAACACAAGTTCAAGACCATACACCTCTCACGGAAAGGATGATATTCACAGGTACTGAGACATCAAAGTTCGTCAGCATAGTGAACCGTATCTAATAATTCTGCTGATATATCTTTTTACCTGGCCATTTAAAAGCTAAATAAATTTCCACTATCCTTCCTGAGTTCTGAGATTTTAATACCAAGGCGTTTCTTCTATGGCTTCCTCCAGGCTTGAGGCTAATACACTATCCCTCAGGCTCCTTGTCTCCACACTCCATCTGGAATCTCACTTCTCCTGCTTCCAAAACAATAGACTAGAAATAGGAATATATTTTCCAGGCTCTGTCAGGCTATCTTCAGTGCCAAGGCAGTGGCTGGGGGGACACGGATGGACACAAGTCTAAGAAACCAACCAGAAAGACTGCGGCACACTCTAATGACAACCCGGATAACTCAGACGCCCATGCTCCTCAGTTTCCACACCCAATCCTGTATTTTAAGGGGTAGATTAGATTTGGGTTGTGTGGTATCAGGTGTAGAAAATTACCTTTAAGATATTATGTAGTGAGCTCATGCTTGGAGCATTAAATGAGGCATTATCGTGCTAAAGAGACACTGTCCAGAAGCAATGGAGATACCCTAGGAGCCGCTTCCTGTGTTCTTGTCTCCTATTACCTCTGCTGCTTTCTCTACTTACTAATCCTTGGCTTGCTCTCTAGGCTACTCCTCTGGCATCCACCCTGCTCAGCTCCTGGCAAGGGTCCAGTTCTTGGCTCTGCTGGCCTCTTTGCTTGTGGAATGAGTCGGGTGCCTGCTCTGCTCCAGTTTGCTGGACTAACCTGGCAAGATCTGTAGTTTTGACTCTGTCCAGCCAATGTCGCCATCTTGTTTGAATGTCCTTTTCAAGAATAGCTCTAAAACCAGTGATAGAATTTTTTATGTTTCTTTAAAGCTTCCAATTGTTTCCTCTTTTTTTTTTTTTAATGTTTATTTATTTTTGACAGAGAGAGACAGGGCATGAGCGGGGGAGGGGCAGAGAGAGAGGGGGGACACAGAACCCGAAGCAGGCTCCAGGCTCTGAGCTGTCAGCACAGGGCCCACACGGGCCTCAAACCCACAGACCACGAGATCATGACCTGAGCTGAAGTCGGATGCTCAACCGGCTGAGCCACCCAGGCGCCCCACCTTTCTTCTTTTAAAGCAGTGTGTCTCCTTTCTTTTTGCCAAATTTTGGAATATATATCCTAATTTTAAATTTAGTAAATCTCTCTTCAAATAAGGATGAGCAGAGGCATATTTTTAATGAGTTTAGTTCAACATATTTTAATAAATAAATTCAATTTAAATTCAAACATTTTAATATAAGTTTAAAGTTTTAATGAATAAATTCTAGGAAAGTATAACATATATTCCACCTGACATAGAAAAATGAGAAATTTATTAATTCATAAATCATCTACATATTAAAAGGACTTAGACATCAAAATCTGTATGGGAAATACTTTAAGTGAGGGACAGCTGTATTGTAGCAAATAAGCATTGAAAATGTGTCCAAACACTTGTATTTCTGTCCTAAATCCACCCTTTCAAGGTGAGGTGGCTTTTCTAAATCTCAGTCTTTATTACCTGTAAAATAATATGAATATTTAAAGTTGCACAATACTTTATTTTTAACCAGTACTACTAATGTTATCAGATTTAATGTAATTTCTGGTTTTTTGGCTCTTGTTCTAGTTCCTTGGAACGATTCCTTCCCCATAGTCTGAGACCCATCAGGGTCAGTCTCATATGTGCTCACCAACTATGCAGTCACACTGTCTCACTCCACACTCAGAACACCCGGCTGCCTTCACTAGTACTGCTGATAACACGAGCAACATCAACACTGCTGGGCACCATCATCCCTTATGCTGGGTATCGCCACAGTCTACTTGATACAAGGTCTACTTGACTCCAGGTCTACCAAGTATCACTTCTCTTAAAGGGAACAAGAGCCAGACACAAGTTAAAGTCGTAAAATCAGATTTTATTCCTATAGGAACTATTGAAGTAGGGAAAAGAGACCTCAGTATAGACCTAGGATCTGTTCGGAATATAGCATGGACAAATGGGGATTTATAGCCAAGGAGAAAGATGAGTGCCAGTGGATGGAAATTAGTAAGAGGATACCTCAGGATTAAGGGTGATTCTGGCTAAATCAATTTGATGAGATTCTTGCCGAAGGCAGGCCGGGATGATCAGATGCAAAAGATGTGGAATGAGGAATTTTATTAGCCATGTGGGGTGATCAGATATTGAGGGTGGAGATTCTTGTAAAATTTACTTAACAAGATTCTTGCTACAACTGAGCATCGCAGACCCTACAAGGACAGACACCAAAGCTTAGGTCCAGACCATTTAGAGAAGACTGACTAAAGTTTAACCAAGGAGAGAGTCTAGTCATTTCTCATACTGGAAGTCACTGCATTTACCAGGACCCACTGCTGTTGCCTCTCTGCATCTCTGTGCCTATCGCCACTCCTATTGCTAACCTCTGCAGCTAGTCTTTTTTCGCCCATTAGCCTCTGCTGCCAGGTTCCAGAGTACTGATGTCTCCCAACTGTGATGGTTCTGGACCCTTGAGGGACCGAACATAGAAGAATCTAACATTTTTAGGAGAGACCTAAAGCAGTGCTGCTTCTCTTCATGCTGGAGTTTTAATAAAACAACTTTTCCCCCCTGGTTTTACTTAGTCTTCTCCCCAGAAGACTTAGACATGTGTCCATGGGGGCAGAACCAATAACTAATACAAGTGACAAAACGATTATACCCAGAATCACTCTTTCCCTCCAACTCTGCTGTTTCGCTTTGGGGCCCAGCTTGGGAGTATTCCATCTTCTCAGGAGCTTCCCCAGTCACTCTTCTGAGCAGACTTCTGGCAGGCTGCCCTCCAGTTTCATTGCACATGCTCAGGCATATCGAAATCCCAGCTTATGTGCAAATCAGATCCCTTTAGTGTAGTGCACACAAAAAGTTTTTATAATAATAAAGATTGAAAGAGAGGTCATGACCATTTAGGGGAGAGAAGAGGTTGTACGTGCATTTCCCTTCCTGGTAGCTTCTAATGATTTTAGGCATTCCAGATGAGATTATTATTATAATTAAGCCATAATCTCAGGCCTAAACTTTCTGGCTGCCAACATAAACATAATACAATAAACGTGCTTCTGGATATCATGAGCTTGTAATGCAAAATAAGGTTACGTTTCTTTTAACATCCAAATCGATTTCAGGAAGTTTGCTCTTGTGCTGTGTTCCTCCTCCCAAGCGGTTTCTGGGAATCTCTGAGGCATTGTTAGATGTTCTCCCACCCAACCTAGTGGTCTCTTCTCGGGTCTACCAGGTGTCTGGCCTCCCAACCTCTCTCCAGAGCTCTTGCAGGTCACATCACGTCATCTCATAAGTTGGTTCTTTGGGCTGAGCTCTCCCCATCCTAGGCTTCTCCAAGCAGGTATATAAATCCCTTGGTTAATTCTCCAAAGGTGGCTAGATCCTGACTTCAGTGTTTTACAAGATTTCACTGGATGTTAAAGGGACATCAGAAGTACACATAGCAGTGTCTCACGTGGCTTATAGTACTGGGTATGTTTGAGTTTTTTAGGAATCGGCCACAACTTAAGGATCCCCACCTAGGTCCCAAGGAGCTTCCACATAGCAGTTACCAGGTTAACCTGCATCAGCTTTAGGCTCCATGGTCTTTGGTTTTAGGACATTTTCATTCTTTAAGTCTAGTCTTGTGACTCTTAATCTTGCAGAATGGAGGGTCCTCTCTTCCCCTCTTGAAAAATCTCTTATCTCCTGCCCTGGTAAAATCATAGGTTGGAATATCCACTTCCACCAAAAGAAGCCACGATCCTTCTCAATTTATGGGTTGTGATCTGTAGGGCCTCGATAGAACAATAATAGAAGTTAATACATAGAATATGCCCTGAGCTCTATATTATTTAATCTTAAACAATACCATATGAAGCATGTCCACAGTTTGATCAAAATCTATGTTTTATGTAATCATTTCATTATACTAATTTTTCAGAGGTAGAGGGAAATGCAGGGAAAAAAATTACATCAACTTTAGCTAGTGAATAAACACAAAACATCTCAATTTGAAGCATCTACATTCAGGGATAAGATGACCTCGCGGTACCACCCAGAGGATTGGTACTTCTTTTACGGTGGGGTAACTCAAGAGTCTTACTGGTGATTTTCCTAAAATAAAATGTATCTGTTTTAAAATTTTGCTTCTATACCTCCAGAAACCCCAAACCTACAGAAACCCACAAAGTGCAATTCTCTCTTTTAAAATATTAAAGTTCTGGGTGCGTCTGGATGGCCCGGGTTAAGTGTCTGACTTCGGCTCAAATCATGATCTTGTGGTTCATGAGATCGAACACAGCACTGGGCTCTGTGCTGACAGGTCGGAGCATGGAGCTTGCTTTGGAATTCTGTGTTGCCCTCTCTCTCTACCCTTCCCCCACTCACATTCTGTCTCTGTCTCTGTCTCTGTCTGTGTCTCTGTCTCTGTCTCTGTCTCTCTCTCAAAAAAAATAAACATTAAAAAAATTAAAATATTAAATTTCTGAATTTATCAGGTACTCAGGTAAAATACTAGGACTACCCCTATTACTATTGTTATTTATTCAGGTAATGTATAAATATATGAGCTCCTCCTCATGTCTCAAGAACTGTTATCATTATTTCATTTGATAGCTTACTATTGCAACAGCTACTGAAAGTTAGGGTTTTACGTTCATTTTACAAATGAAGAAACGGGCTTAGAGAGATTAAATAACCTATCCAATTCATGCAACTAACATATGGCAGAGCTGATATTTGAAGCCGAATTGTGTATTAACCATGATACTATGATTATTGAGAACCTCTAGAAATAGAATGTTATTCTGGGACCTTTATATTTTCTTACAAAAACTAATTAGTTGCAGACATCAAATGATTCTGCTCTGGTCAAATTTAGATCATTTGCCCATGATGGCAACAGAGGTAAACTCAACATTGAGTTGTCTCAAATAATCTCTGGACAGGTGTCTACCAATGACCCAAAACATCATAATTATGCACCAAGAGAGTCAAATTGTGTTTGAGATGTGCTAAGTATGTCTCAGGTTCCAGAAAACCCTACTTCTTTATTATTATTATTATTCATTACCCATTTTTTTGCACAGAGTGTGTTTTCCAGCCCTGGCATTCAATTTCTCACATTTCTTATACCTTGCACAATTTTTAAAATTAAATATATAATATATAACTAATTTATACTTTTATATACTTAATATTTATATTATAAGCATTAGATAAAAATATTTTATATATCCAACTATTTCAGTGTTCAGCAACAGGATTTCTAAAATAGAAGTTTGAAAATATCTTTTTGGGTAGGGTTGACAGACAAAGCAAAAATAATAAAAATACAAAGCACCTTGTTAAATTTGAATTTCAGATAAATAACAAATAATTTTTTAATGTTTATTTATTTATTTTGAGAGAGAGAGAGAGAGAGTGTGTGTGTGTGTGTGTGTGTGTGTGTGATTGGGGGAGGGGCAGAGAGAGAGAGAGGGAGACAGAATCCAAAGCAGGCTCCATGCTCTGAGCTGTCAGCACAGAGCCCAACATGATGCTTGAACCCTCAAACCATGAGATCAGATGACCTGAACTGAAGTTGGACACAACCTACTGAGTCACCCAGGGGCCCCAATAACAAACAATTTCTTAGTGAAATCATGTCCTATACAATATTTGGGACATATTTATACTTAAAAAATTCAATGCTTATCTGAAATTTAAGTGTAACTGGGTGCCCTGCATTTCATCTAGCAGACCCATTCTACGGACACAAGCTTAAATCTCGAAGCCGTACTTTAATTTTATCTAGTGGTTGGTTCAGGGTACTTCGTGAGAAATGAACACTTGTTGTTTCAATCTGTTTGGAAGCTCTGGTGTGGACCACTTAAATCGCTAAATGGCTTGGTACGTCCCTGATAGTTATTTGCCATTACAGAGATTTATAGCATATGTGGATCTTGATCTGAACTATAGTCAACTCAAGAAACTGTCTATGATACTCTGTTATTTTCTGCTGTGTCAAAGCCAGAGTAATTATGGATTTCTCTGGAGGAAAACACATCCATTGATTTTAAGTTGTTTTGGGGAAGTTAATTTAATGTAAGTTTCCTTCTGCCATGACTGTGACTTTCATATATTGTACACAACAGTTGAGTCGAAAACAAAATGCCTTTTGTTGAGAAGTCTGGTGTTTTGACGTTTTTTGTTTGTTTTGCTTAAAGGAGGCAATTTGGGGAGAGGGGTTAGTGAAAAGCAGAGGAAGTCGGCAGAGACTTGAAGCAAAGTTCTTCACCTTAGGTCACTGAACTTCTGGGGTACAGGTTAAATTTTGGTTTGGGGAGTCTCATTTGCCTCAAGTAGCCATCTCAGCCAGTCCACCACAGACGAGACAGAAACATGAACGCCCTTCTGTCACTCCGCTGATGTTGGCTTTCAGGACCTCATGAAACCAGCTCCACAGGAAAGCCTAATATTTGAACTTTTCACTCTTGATTCACTTTATTAGACAGCAGTGAAAGTTAGCCTTGTGCTAAATGCTGAAGAGAAAACACAAAACCCCTTATTAATCAGCCTTTCTGTTTCTCCTTTTTCCTCTCTTTAGATAGATTTTTAAAGAAGTTATTTCTTCTTAATTCACTTGTCAGACGCTGGAACAGGTTTGAAAATAAAGGTGATAACGAGAAGGAAAATAAAAAAAAAAAAAAGATGAGTAACAGGGAGACCACCCAATAAAAATGTTTTTATACGCTATTAAATACTTTCCAGTCTTTTAAACTCTTTTTTACTTCTGACCTGAACAGACCAGAACTAAATTTCTCAAATATTAAAAAAAAAAAGAAAGAAAGAAAGAAAAAGAAAATAACATACACTGTGCCCAAATTCTTGACAAAAGTTGTGGAGGAATCTATAACGTGTTATAGCATTGTAGTTCCATCTTAAAAATTTCCTGCGTAAATAAATATCATTTTTTTAAAAATGAGAATTTAGGGGCACCTGGGTGGGTCAGTAGGTTAAGCGTCCAACTCTTGGTTCAGCTCAGGTCATGATCTCACGGGTTCATGAGTTTGAGCCCCGTGTCAGGCTCTGTGCTGAGGGCATGGAGCCTACTTAGGATCCTCTCTCTCTCTCCCTCTCTCCCTCTCTCTCTCTCTCTCTCTCTCCCACTCCCCTGCTTGTATGTGCTCACATTCTCGTGGTCTCTCTCTCAAAATAAATAAACTTTTTTAAAAAATAAGAATATTTTTAAGATGGAACACTGTAACTGTATCCTCATTCTTTTCTTTCTTGATGTTACAGAGTCAGAGCATTACCCAAATGCCAGAGGACCTCAACACAGAGCAGCCTAGCTGGGGAGTTCTAACCCAAACAAAAATCAAAAGTGGGAAACTGTGGTGGAAGAGAAGAGTCAGAAAGGAGTCTAACCAAATCTTTTATTTAAGTTTCATATCTCTGATCTCAGTATTGTAGAATTACATGTGTATATACACTTACACACATATGTAATCTCTGAGAGTTTATGCTCATGAAATAAATCCTTTGCTTACCACATTAACACTACATAGCCTCAAGTTCCACATGGCCTACATTTGAAAATAACCTCCACACTAAGATCATAAGCTATAAGCTTCCCAACTGACCACTGTCAAAATGAGCTGATCTTTGACTTCTGTAGAGACAACATAAACACACCCTCTCTCTAGACAGAGGAAATGCTATGCCGTTTGGATGAATGATGATTCATTCAGGACTGAGCAATCAAAAGGATAAATGAGAAGACATTTCAAGCACGTGCTGTTAGGTTTCGGAAGACTCTATTTTCTTTTTTTTTTTTTTTTTTTTTTTAATTTTTTTTCAACATTTATTTATTTTTGGGACAGAGAGAGACAGAGCATGAACGGGGGAGGGGCAGAGAGAGAGGGAGACACAGAATCTGAAACAGGCTCCAGGCTCTGAGCCATCAGCCCAGAGCCCGACATGGGGCTCGAACTCACGGACTGCGAGATCGTGACCTGGCTGAAGTCGGACGCTTAACCGACTGCGCCACCCAGGCGCCCTGGAAGACTCTATTTTCAAATGAAGGCCCAAAGATGTCAAAAGACGTGTTTGGAAAGCAGTGTGGGTTCATGGTTTGTGTGTGGAAAATAGTAGATTCTAATCCTAGGGAGGGCACTGATTAACTGCATGAAGGCAGCAAATCATGGAGCTCTGTGAGTTGTCTGCAGTACAGAGAATCACGCTACCTCCTATTCCAGGAATATTGGGATCACCTAAGGAAATACATGTTAGGTACTTTTACAATTTAAGAAACCATGTAAAGAAGTCAAAGAAGAAATTCACTACAATGTGAACATTATAAAAACAACAATACTGTTTCTCTTACACCAAGGTTGCTAAGTGTGATGTATGGTCACCCGAATGGACAGGCTTTAGGAGGTCCTGGGCTTTCGTGACCCCATACAAGTAGGCAGTTATGAAGCTGTGAGGCAGCCCCATCAGGCATGGCCCAGAAGAAATGCAGCTGAGCCCCTATTAGGAACACCCACCTTTACCTTGCTCAACTTGTTTATTCAAGAAACATTTATTGATCACCTGAGCACAGGGTGCTGTTTGCTCTGTGCCAGGGTTTCAGCACCATTGACATTCTGAGCCAGATAACTCTTCGTGCTGAGGGTTATCCTGCACATTATAGGATGTAGAGCAGCGTCCCTGGCCTCTCCCCTCTGATTGCCAGTAGCATCAATCCCCGTTCTCGTTGGAATAAACAAAAATGTTTTCAGGTGGTGCCACATATCCCCTCAGAGGCAAAATCAACTCCCATTGAGAACCAGTGCTTTACACTAAAACACAGCCCGGAACTTTGGTCAACACAAGACTCACTAATGATGCTGGTTTAACATGTGACTCCCTGGGCCCTACCTCCTGAGATTTAATTTGGCACATCTGAGATGGGGACCAGTAATCCAGACTTTTAACAGACTCTCCAAGTGATTGTGATACGGAGGAAACCTTGAAAACCATGCCGCTTGGGGAAGATAAAGCTTTAAAAAAAGGGGTGGTTTCCACTCTGAAAGTTTATCTTGCATCAAGGAGGCCGGACATGTGCCTCGTAAAGTTAGAACACTGCAACCAGGGCAAAAAGTAGGTTCTATGTGAGAAATATAAATACGTACTAAAGAGGTTGAGAGAACAAAAGATCAGTTTTCTTAGACTGGGGAAAGTTAGAAAAGTCTTCAAGTAGATGCTGAATTGTGAGTTTTGAATGATGGATGGGATTTTCAGATAGTTTTGAAAGAAAAGGGGGATCCAAGCATAGGAAATAGCCTAAGCAAAGGCAGAGATGCTGGGAAATCTACAACTAGCATCTAAGATCTATGCCTTCAAAACATATTTTGACACAGGGGCGTCTGGGTGGCTTAGTCAGTTAAGCGTCTAACTCTTGATTTTGGCTGAGGTCATGATCTCAGGGTTTGTGAGTTTGAACCTGCTTGGGATATTCTCTCTATCCCTCTCTCTCTGTCACTCCTCCACTCACTCCCTCTCTCTCTCAAAAGCAAATAAATAAATGTTTAAAAATGTATTTTGAGACAAATATGACATATATCTAGTACTATGCCTAGGACACAGCAGGCCGTGACTAAATGACAGATCCTTTAAGATTATAATTATTCCAATTATCCCTTCCTTAAAGGTACTATATTAACTCCCTTCAAAGAAGTTACCTAGCATACCCATGTTGATCAGAATCTGGCCATCATTTCCATTTTTAAGGGAACAATGAGAAAGTTGTTTTGTTCATGGTTCAGTTTTATGAGCTTTAGCACAGGAGTGGAATAAAGGTGGTGCATTGGGAGGACATAATAGGAAGTAAGTTAATCCTATAACTCAAAGATGGCTTTGACATTTCTTCTATATCTTTGACATTCCTTCTATATCTTTCTTAGGGAAGCTAGTTCCACTAAAGTACTTAATAAGAGATGTCTGTCCTCTGTGAGGTGATGGTCCAGATGAGATACACCATAGAGTATATACTCAGCACCAATTCTGTTTTTCTAGGATTTTTAATTCATAGCTTACATCAGGGTCTGATGAGCCTCAGGTCTAGAGCTGATCTGGTCACAGGCCACATCTTCCATAGCCATTAGGGCTAAAATTTCCTGTCTATACTGAAGTGAATAAGTATCTTTGCTTTCCCCTTACAACACCCAGGATGAATTTGGGGCAAAAAAAAATTTATTTATTTATTTCATTTATTCATTTTGAGAGAGAGACAGAGGCAGAAAGAGAGGCAGAGAGAGAATCCCAAGCAGGCTCTGTGTTATCAACATAGAGCCCAGTAGGGGCTCAAAATCACAAACTGTGAGATCATGACCTGGGCCGAAATCAGGAGTCAGAAGCTCAACTGACTGAGCCACCCAGGAACCCTTGGGGAAAATTCTGTTAAGCAACCTTGCAACACTTATTTCTGTCAACGTACCACAGTACATCTAAAGCCCTAAGAGGTCTATATTCAACCCTAACCCACTTCTCTATACAAGTCATTGGTTCAAAACCATGTTGACACCCTTGAAGGCAAAGCCTACTTTTGTAAAATGTTTTTTATAATCTCTGTACCTAATAGAGTGCCTGGTGCATAAACGTGTTGGATAAAGGCTATTTTTTGAGTGGATGATTTCATAAATGGATTATTCATTATTCTTCAACCTTGGTTCCCAAGTTCTTTACTCCTTAATTGTTGTTTTAAACTACACTATTCAGGGCCACCTGGGTGGCTCAGTCGGTTGAGCGTCCGGCTTCGGCTCAGGTCATGATCTCACAGTCTGTGTGTTCGAGCCCCACATCGGGCTCTGTGTTGACAGCTCAGAGCCTGGAGCCTGCTTCGGATTCTGTGTCCCCCTCTCTCTCTGCCCCTCCCCACTCATGCTCTGTCTCTGTCTCAGAAATAAATAAACATTAAACAATAAATAAATAAACTACACTATTCATCAGGAGGTTGGGTTAAGGTGGTGGAGAGGTAGGGGGACTAGGATTTTCCTTGTCCCTCAAACACAACTATATTGAGGTCAGATCACTTGGACCACCCAGGTAATCAATCTGCAGAGTGGCAGAAATCTCCATAGTTGGAGGGAGACAGCTTGGCAGGATTGAGCCTCTGGAGCCGAAACTCAGAGGTATGAAATTGTGTGACTATATCCAAACAGAGTTGGAAGCCTTGCGAGTCCTGGGGAGGAGGGAATGGGCCCCAGAATGCATAGCTCCGTGTAGTAATTTCAGGGGGACACTGGGAGAGAACAGTCCCCTTCCCAGAGTACTTTAGTAAGAGAGTTTATTGCCTCCCCAAGGATGCCAGCCAAAAGTCTTTTATCAGCAGGGTAGAATGGCACTACTCCAGAACAGGGTCCTCATGGTGCAAGGTCCTTTAAGACACTGGGTTTTGAATCCCAGTAGAGCACCTAGGAAGCACAGGAGACTGTGGAGCAGGGCAAACCAACTGCCCGGGCTACTCTGTGAGGGATGCCTGAAAAACGTGGTTTGAGATACCTGGTCTGGGGAGGAGAGATTGGGGTGTCGCCATTTTCCTCCCCATCACCAACATGGTGGAACTTCAGAGAACAGGACAGCGTCCCCCAGTGGAGGCAGGAAAACTTGCACTGAACCCCACCCCTCCGAGCCTGGCAACGGCTTATCTACTGCAGCAAGACTGACACTGAGTGAACCAGATGGCCTCTTCCCCAGTCCAGCACAGCCACGGGTCCCAGGCACCAAGAGATAGCTGGGTTTTTTTGTTTGTTTTTGTTTTTGTTTTTTGTTTTTTTTTATTGTTGTTGTTTTGTTTTTGTTTTAAATTAAATTAAATTTGATTGTTCTTTCTTCCCTTTTCTTTTTTTCTTTTGGAATCAGGGTCATAGCTTCTGATTTGTTGTTGGTCAATCTTTATTTTACATATATGTATAAATTTTTTTGGATCAGGTATTTTTATTCTATTCTTTATCCACCTTTTCTCTTTCTTCGTCTTCTTTATTTTCCACTCTCATTATCTGGATTTAGCCTTATAGTTTTTTGATTTACTGTTTGGTCACCTTTTCTCTCTTTCCTTTTTTCTCTTTTTATGGGATGAGGCTTCCCCCCACCTTATTCCTTTTCTTTTTCCAGGGTTACCTCAACAAACAAATCAAAGCACAACTGGTTGAATGTCCAAACACTCACCACTACTAACAAGGAGGAGCTCTGCAGACGACTGACCAGTGGGATAGAGCAGCCAAAATGCAACAACAGAGTGCATGTAACACACTCCTAAAACACTTCCTGAAGTGCCAGGCCTTGGACAGTGTATGACTCCTTTTTAATAGAGTACTACTCACAGGTGCAAGACACATAACAAACTTTTAAAACATGCAAAAAACAGAAACTTAGCCAAAATGACAAAATGAAGCAATTCTCCCCAAAAGAAAGTTCAAGAAGAAATCACAGCCAGAGAATTGCTCAAAACAGACATAAGCAATATATCTGAACAAGAATTTAGGATAATAGAAGACTAATAGCTGGGCTTGAAAAAAGCATAGAAGATAGCAGAGAAACTCTTGCTGTAGAGATCAAAGACCTAAGAACTAGTCACAGTGAATTAAAAAATGCTATGAGATGCAAAATAAACTAGATACAGTGACAGAGAGAGTGAAGAAGCAGAGGAAAGAATAGGTGAAACAGAAGATAAAATTACGGAAAATAATGAAGCTGAAAATAAGAGGGAAAAGAAATTACTAGATCACACGGGGAGAATTAGAGAACTAAGTATTTCCATGGAATGAAACAATATCTGTATCATATGAGTTCCAAAAGAAGAGGAGTGAAAGAAAGGGGCAGGAGGCTTATTTGAACAAATGATGGCTGAGAACTTTCCTAATCTGGGGAAGGAAACAGGCATCCAGGTCCAAAAGGCATAGAGAACTCCCTTTAAAATTAACAAAAACAGGTCAACACCACAACATATCACAGTGAAACTGGCAAAATACAAAGATAAAGAGAAAATTGTGAAAGCAGCTAGGGACAAATGGGCTACACATAAGGGTAGTAGATCTGTCCACTGAAATTTGGCAGGCCTGAAGGGAGTGGCAGGAAATATTCAATGTGCTGAATAGGAAAAATATGCAGCCAAGAATCCTTTATTCAGCAAGGCTGTCATTCAGAATAGAAGGAGAGATAAAGCCTTTCCCAGACAAACAAAATCTGAAGGAGTTCGTGACTACTAAACCAGCCTTACCAGAGATCCTAAGGGGGACTCTGTGAGTGGAAAGCAGCAAAGACTACAAAGGATCAGTGGCATCACCACAAATATGAAATCTACAGATAACACAATGGCACTAAATTCATACCTTTCAGTAATCCCTCTGAACGTAAATGGATTAAACATCTCAATCAAAAGATAGAGGGTATCAGAAAGAATTAAAAAAACAAGGTCCATCTATATGCTGCCTACAAAGAGACTCATCTGAGAACGGAGGACACCTGGAGATTGAAAGTGGATAGCCAGATGGCTGACAGATGCATGAAAAGATGCTCAATATCACTCATCATCAGGGAAACACAAATCAAAACCACAATGAGATACCACCTCACACCTGTCAGAATTGCTAAAATCAACAACTTAGGAAATAACAGATGCTGACAAGAATGTAGAGAAACAGGAACCCTGTTGCACTGTTGGTGGGAATGCAAACTGGTGTAACCACTCTGGAAAACTGTGGAGGTTTCTCAAAAAATTAAAAATAGAACTGCCCTATGACCCAGAAATTGCACTATTAGGTATTTATCCAAAGGATACAAAAATGCTGTTTCAAAGGGGCACATGAACCCTAACGCTTATAGCAGCATTATCAAGAATAATCAAATTAAGGAAAGAGCCCAAATGTCCATCAACTAATGAATGGATAAAGAAGATGTGGTACACACACACACACACACACACACACAATGAAATACTACTCACCGATGAAAAAGAATGAAATCTTGCCATTTGCAATAACATGGGTGGAACTGGGGGGTATTATGCTAAGCAAAATAAGTCAGAGAAAGACAGGTATCATATGATTTCACTCATATGTGGAATTTGAGAAACTTAACAGATGAACATAGGGGTAGGGAAGAAAAAATAAGATAAAAAAGGAGAGGGAGGCAAACCATAAGAGACTTAAATACAGAGAACAAAATGAGGATTGATTGGGGGTGGGGGTTAGGGGGTGGATTAAATGGGTGATGGGCATTAAGGAGGACACTTTTCGGGATAAGCACTGAGTGTCATATGTAAGAGATGAATCACTGGGTTCTACTCTTGAAGCCAAGACTACATTATATGTGAACTAACTTGAGAATAAAAAAATAAGTAAAAAAAATTAAAATTAAAATTAAAAATGAAATAAAAAAATAAACGAGGCTACTGGTGTGGCCTTTCTAGTTTAGGTAATCTTCATCTGAAACTACTCTAAGTTGCATTGTCTTTCAGCTAGAGTAGAACTTTCCAGTCTTTCCACTTTCCAAGCTCACTTCCCCTCCCCCTTTTAGAAACCTACCAAGCCCTGTTTTGGTCACCAGTCCTAACTACTTTCTAAATTTCTCTGTTATTGAAGGATCATGTAGATATTTTCAAGAGAATAGTGGTGCTCCCATCAAGTTTCTTTAATAATATTCATATAAAACATTATATAATAGGGGTGCCTGGGTTAAGTCGGTTAAGTGTCTGACTTCAGCTCAGGTCATGATCCCACAGTTTGTGAGTTCGAGCTCTGCATCGGACTCTGTGCTGTTGGCTCAGAGCTTGGAGCCTGCTTCGGATTCTGTGTCTCCCTCTCTATCTGCCCCCTCCCACTCACAATGTCTCTCTCTCTCTCTTAAAAAATAAACATTTAAAAAATTAAATAATAAACATTGATTTTATGCAACCATAATTCTCAATCAGAAGACTGTTCCCAAACTCACAATGCCTACTGCTTGGAACCCTCCTGCTGGAAGAATATCTATTTTCCTCATATCTGTTTTCAATGAAAATTTAGAACAGCTGGACAGTCTTGTTTTCTATAAAATTCTACAATATAAGAGAAATAATTCTAAATATAGAAGATCTTTTCCAAAACGTTATCTTTGTAACTTACCAGCTATCAGATTTCACACTGAACAAAAAAAATCCATTGAAAGACAAATTATTGCTAAATTTGGAGAAACAAGTCATTTCTTTTTGAAAATAATGCCTATTAGCTATAAGTAATAATGTAATATATGTTCGGACTACAAAATATAGATCACAATGCCTAAATGACATGCTTATATTAGTGTATCTTGCCATTCTTCTGTGACTTTTATCTACCCCAATCACAGTATGTATTTTCTATAAAATCATTTTCCCTCAATTTTTCTTTACATGAGCAGAGCTGTTTTGTATTCTAGTACCAGTTGCCTTACGTGTTAGCTAGGCAAAATTTTATCAACAGTAAATAATCATATTTTATCATAAAATGTGTGTTTGTATCAATAAACAACAGACAGAGCATTGATATTCCTCCAAGAAATCTGGACTATATGAGTTTATTAGTCTGTTCAGGATGCTATAACAAAACATCAGACACTGAGTGGCTGATAAACAACAGAAAATTATTTCCCGTTAAGTGTTATTACTTCCCAAAGGCCTCACCTCCCAATACTCATGACCTTGTAAGGATTTCAGCCTATGACTTTTCAGGGGACACAGACATTCAGACCATAGCAAAAAGTAATTAAGAATATGGTTTCTGAAGTTGAACAAATATGCTTAGACACCGTTTACCAGCTCTGTGACCGGGGACAAGTTTTTTAGCCTTGTAAATCTCATTTCCCTTCTCTGTACAGTAAGAATAATATTAGTGCCTACCTCACAAGATCACTGAAGATATTAAATAATATCATGAATCAAATATTTATGAAAGCATGCCTGAAACAAAATAAACAATAACTTAATTGTTAGCTCTCACTGTTTATCTCACTTTTTAATCATGTCTCTGGGTTTGGGATAAAATAAGTTAGATAAACTTTGTTGCCATTTATTTGTGTGAAAATAACACGGTGCAACTCAATTCATTTTTAAAAAGCATTTATTTTTAGATCATTCTATAAAACTGCTGAACATGAGAGGTTACAAAAGAAGAACCACAAATGATCCTTGCTTTAACAGCACATAAAATTGTTTTAGGGGACAATATTTGGATGTAAAGTGGTTAAATAACCAAACAAGGCAGTCCATAACTTAGTGCCAGAGATAGGAGTTCAGACATAAATTTGGAAAGTCACTCTGAAAACTTAGAAACAAATGTGGACTGGAATAACCATGGAAAAGTTGAGATTTAGGCTAATAAAGGGGAAGATTAGAGAAAAGAGCATGCTAACCAAAGGACAGGATGAAGAGGAAAACAAATCTCAAAAATAGTGTGACTAGTGTGGCACAGTGAAGAGTGTGCACTAATAAAAACTTGAATGGAGGCGGGTCAGCCACTGGGTGTACTTAACCAAGAGCACTTGACTGCCAGGCTGTAGAGCAGGCAATAAGGAACCATGTGGTGGTATGAACAGATTAGTAATGGAGAGAGAGTAGTATTTTAAGAATGTTAGTTTGGAACGATTGCAGGTTGTATAGGGAAAAAGGAGGTAGTCTGCAGATCGGATGGGGAAAGAGGAAACTCTTACACTAATCCAGGAAGAGGCAGAGAAGTTCTGGAGAAAGCTGGTGACAGAAACAAGCAGATGGTTGTAGCTTTATCAAAGATGAATTGATAGGACTGGGCAAATCCACCGGCTATATAGGGTGAAGTAAAAGGATGAGAAGTTGGCTCCACTTCTGATCACAAAATCGTCGGACAGATGTGTCCTCCTGCAGCCATCTGAGTCCTTTCCATCTACCCTGTCTTCTCGATACTTGTACAAAATAGCTGGCCACCACACTGGAGAATGTAGGTTGTTTTTTAGATTCCCAGGGATATAGAACCTAAAACCTAAGTTCAGCAAAGCTGACAATGTACCTGTTGAGAGGGAAAGTTTAAAATCTGCATAATCAGAATATTTCAGATAATAGTCTATCTGCTTAACATCTTCACCACACGCCTCCTTTGCTCATTGTGCCATTAAAAATGTTCAGTGTTCATTCCTGAAACCAACCCTGGACTTCTGGATCCAACAGTAGAGTCAATTATATGATTGCTGAAACATCAAAGCTTTTCCTCACTAATGTCCTTACCAGGGGACATAAATAGGCAGGTCTTTTCTCTCTGGTTGAGGCAAACGCCTATGTAGTTCAACCCAGCATACTGTACATTCCTGTGTGATTTTATGTGTTTTATCATTGGCAGATGGAATATCTGCTTTTCCCATTGCTATCAATTGAATGTGTGCACTGCACACCCTGTCCAAAGCAGACCTGTTTTGTCGGGCAGAAGTCAGGGCTCATTGCCCTGGGACAGCCCATTTCTTGGAAATGCTCAGAGGATTTTCAGTTTCCCTTTTTGAGGTATACAAGGAAAATATTACCCTGGGGAAATATCAAAGGATTTCCTGACATCAGCCAGAGAAACAGGTGCACACATATTTGATTTGATAAAAATGGGGGATATGAGCGCAGTGGATACGGCCCAGGCATCTAATTTGCCCCGTTCAATAATTTCATGGTCCACTCAGAAAACTTCCATCCTCAGTGATCGCTGTCTCCATAACAAATTAGAATGCCTTAGTCTGGAATTCAAGTTCCTTCACAATCTGGCCCCAACTGACCTTTCCGACCATATTATGCGCTACACCCATTCAAGATCCTGCCAAACTAAGCCACTTGCTGTTCCCTGAGCCACTACCCAAGCCCTGTGCTTGCCGTTGTCCTTTCTTCAACTCAAAATAATCTTCCTCTACAACCCAGATTTCCAAATTCTTGACATCCTAAAAGTCCTTTTCATTCACCAATCCGTGAAGACTTTCTTCCTCCCCCAGGTGGAAATCAGCTATTCCTCTTTTATCCTCTCGTTGCAAATTATTTGTATTTCTCTGAAAGTACTTCCAAGTTCCTCCTTGAAATGTGGTCAGTGATCTCGCCTGTGGATTGTATACTTCTTGGGGTATCTTTGCCTGATTCACCTTTGAATTCTTCATGATAAGGTCTTGCAGCTATAGCATGATGGAAACAGTATTTGGAGGAAGATGACTTTGATTCAAGTCTATCTCTTTCTGGCTGTGTCACTGTGATCAAGACCTTAATCTCTCTATCAAGTCCTAAATTTCAACATATTTCTTAAGATTAGATATGATAATGGTATGGAAGCCATTATTTAAACTGTAAAAGACAAAATAGCTTAATATATTTTATGACATCAAGTTAATATTAATATAGATGAAAAAATCGGTAGGGAAATAAAGCTCTTTGTTGACATTGCTATAAAGATGATTTATTCTTCTATATAACATCACACATCTAACCAATTCATTCCACAATTGGAACACCCCTGAATTGGACCTGCTCATGAGAAGACAAGTTAAAATATGATCCTGTTACTAAAATTGCTAAATCCTCCTCCTCTTGTCTCCTAATCATTGGTCCATCCTCTTGGCGTTTTTCTGGCTATGTTACAGTGATTCGCAAAAGCTGCCAGTAAGGTAAAACTGAGGTAGTGCCATCACTGAAATCAAAAAGACTACCATTCATTCGTTCCCTCAACAATTATTTACTGAGTGTTCTTAAAGGGCAGGCTCCCTAGAAAGATGAATAAGAGAAAGTTTCTTCTTGCTTTTGAGACATTTACAGACTAGTAGAGGAGAAAGTTAGCCTGATATCAATTTCACTGCAGTGTAACATGGTATGTTAGGTTTTGAAGTGAGGTAGAAATAGAGTGGTCAATAAAGAGCTTGCCTGATGAAACTAATTCCACGGTTTATGATACCCATTCATCATCAAGAAAAATGTATTCCCACTTCAGTGTGTCTTTAAAGTGTATTTAAGTTGAGTCTATTGTGAAAAAATGTGGATGGTGAGGATCTAATTTATGCCTGTTTTCCACACTCCATAGTGGACTTGAGTCTCGAAATTTCCTAGAGAAAGTTTTGTTTATAACTCAAGAGTTACACTAAGTATGTTTTTCATTGTCCCTAACAAAAAGGCAAAGCTGGAAAGTATTGAAAGGGAAAAAGAAATCTCTCAGGGTTCCAGTGACCAAGGGTGAAAGGGGGAGAGCTGAAACAAAGTGGGAGAGTTAGATATTGGTTGGGTTTGGAAAAAGAGGGATTCCACCCTGCCCCATTGAAGCAGGATGCGTGTGTGTGTGTGTGTGTGTGTGTGTGTGTTATAGGGAGAGATAACTGAACACATAAAGGTTTGGTAATCTAAGGGCTGAGGCACACTCTGCCTTTCCTTCCTGGGAGTGCCCTGAAAAAGGAAGCAAAGTCCTTGGATACCTGTCAACATGGTGGAGTACAGAGCAGGGAGGCTGACATGGTATGTTTAGTCTCAGGGGTCTCAGAAAGGACAAGGAAGAATTCAAAACAGCACTGCTCCCTGGACAAGAAGAACAGTTTCTTTATTAAATAACTGTAATCATACAAATACTGGTAATAATTCATCTCATCATTTTTTTGTTGACAATGAATGACAATTTGGTGGGTGTCATTTAACTCACTCTTAAGTTGCCTGGGCTGAGCATAATTTCCAGGTCTGATTTTCTATAATAACTTTTTGAACTAAATTTGAGAAAAATCTAGAAGTTGTAAATGAAGAATGAAAATGCTGGAAACCAGTATTTTATTTAATTTCATTGAAGTTCATGCAAGTTGAAATAACAAATGTACAACTAGATTATCCATCTTATTTACATATTCTTGGTCACTTATTTGGCACTTTATTGAGACATTTTCTTGGTTTCTAAATTTATTTATATCTGTGACATATGTCATCTCTGAAGACAGTTCTTCAAGAACTGGTTTTATTATTGGAATACATTAATTTAGTAGTTTAAAGCTCATATATGGTGATTACGTTTGCTCAGTTTCAGGATCATATACCTGGGAATTTCCCTGCTTTGTGCATGTTTAGAAAATAATGAATGAGGGGTGCCCACAAATGCTAGGGAATGATTCACATTGGTTCAGCTCCCATCAACATTTTAACATTTTTGCTTCATCTCAAATTATTGTCTGTTCTGTAGCCCAACACTATGTGGTCTGTGTTCCAATATTTCTAAAATCTTATTTAATTTTCTGTGGTTGATTAACATATTTATTTACTAATATGGTATAGACATTTATTATATCAAAAATAGGTCCTCAATGCTATAGATGCCTATCTGAAGCAATGTCTCTATTAAGCATAATTTTAGTTTTTTTTTTAAGTACCTTTTTCTAAATTTTGAAATATCAGCGAAACATTCCATGGATTTCATTTATCAATCAACATTTGATTGTAAGTAATAAGTAAGTAATAGATTACTTAAACTTGAATATACTGACAACATTACTTGCAATTTTGTACAAGTTTGTAAAATTGTACAAATAATTGTATAGATAATACAATACAGACATATATATTGTGTTATATACACCCATATATCTTATCTTTTGTATATATACATCCATATATACATAGATATAGTGTGTGTGTGTGTGTGTGTGTGTGTGTATGGCCATATATATAAATATATACATATGGCCATATAGATATAAATATATACATATGGCCATATAGATATATATATATGGCCATATGTATATATATATATATATATATATTTATACAGATAATGTAACACAGCTAACTCACACCTACATGTTATTTTTATAGCACATAGAAAAATTGTTTAGTATTTGCATAGTTTTTACTTTTATGTTTTTTATTATTTTATTATTTATTTATTTTAGAGAGAGAGAGAGCATAAGCAGGGGAGAGAGGTAGAGGGAGAGAGAGAGAATCTTAAGTAGGCTCTGTGCTCAGCACGGAGCCCAACATGGGGTTTGACATGGGGCTCGACCCCACGACCCTGGGATCATGACCTGAGCTGAAATCAAGAATCGGACACTCAACTGACTGAGCCACCCAGGCAGCCCAATAATTTTTAAATACTCATACCCTTTGACCCATTTATTCTACTTCTATGATTTGTTCTAATGAAGTAATTATAAATATACAAGAAATCTTAGCTGCTAAGATATTTAGTGCACCATTATTTGTGCTAGAGAAAAATTCAAAACTGTTTACATTTACAGAATAGGAGAAAGGGTAGATAACTGGTATTATAACTCTTTGAGGGAATATCATACAAAATGATGTTTACAAAGATTTTATAATAACATGGAAAATGCTCATGTTATAATGGTAATTGAAAAAAATTTAGACACAAAATTGTTCATGTACAGATGGAAACTAAGAAGAAAACAGAGCTCTCAAATTATTCATTCTTTAGACATGTCATCCACTACTTAGCTCTATTTCCATTAGAGGAAGAAAAAGAAAAAAAACCCTAAACATACAGAGGAATACGTATTTGCCTCAATATAAATATCTAGGTACTTTAAAGGCTACAAATTTCAACTAAATAAAAATTAGATTCCTTTAGTTACAACCCAGCGCTTAACAAAATTGCTCTGGATTTTTACACAACCTCTTTAACTTCCCTGAGTCAATTTCATTTATAAAATAGTGGTGATAATATCAACATCTTCATGAGATTTTGGTGAGAACTGAAATATATTATTTTTGTGACTAAATTAAATTAGTGCATGTGTTTTGGTGTTGAGCCACAACTACAGGGTAAGAAACACGTGCTCATACTTATATACACATAACTCTTTAAATCAATAGGGGAAAGATAGAAACTTGGGGAGGGGGGAATCGATCCTTTACAAACAGGCAAATTTTGAAAGAAAAAAATTGTCAGTTTTTGAGAATAAAAATCCACATCTTCCATGCTCTAAGCCGTCTCTCCTAACATCATCATGAAACTCCTTCATAGGCCTTACACGTACAACTTGACAGCATACACCTCGAGAAGCTTCTCAGGGATCTTGCCTCGGTTGTTCATTCTCTTTCCTTTATTAATAATTGCTGCCTGAAAATTAGCCAAAGGTGACATTAAAGAAACCAGAGGGCAATACTGCTTTCATTCTCAAAGGCTACTGCCCCCTGAATGATGTTCCCAACTTTCAAGCCAAAAAGCTAGTTAGACGGTAACTGAGATGTTCTCTTCTGTCCAGCGTAATCCCATTAAAAGTCCGCGTCAGGCCACATTCTCGACTTCCTCTCCCAGCTGGCAATGTGAAAAAGCCCATGCCTCTGTGGTTTAGCTACCCGTTGTTTTGAGTAATGACTTTTATGATGCCACAGGCTGCTGAGCCAAAATAATATGGGATCGTAAAAGAGGAATGCTTCCGCTGAAAATGGTCTCCATACAAATGGCATTCAGAGACCAGCAGAGGGGAAATGAGGGCATCTACGGTTTTACCGTTAACATCAGGGCCAGCGGTAGGAGCCAATCAGGAAAGCTGATCCCCTTTGCCTCCCTTTTAAGTGGATAATCTCAATGCAGAACATGTACTCCTGGGAGTTTCTAACGTCTGACCCTGCCACTTTGTGGTGCCACAGTTAAGATTTTAAACTCATTCGGGGTACCTGGGTGGCTCAGTCAGTTGAGCACCCGACTTTGGCTCAGGTCATGATCTCGAGGTTTGTGAGTTCAAGCCCCACGTTGGGCTCTGTGCTGACAGCTCAGAGCCTGGAGCCTGTTTCAGATTCTGTGTCTCCCTCTCTCTCTGACCCTCCCCCACTCACACTCTGTCTCTCTCTCCTTCCAAAATAAATAAACATTTTAAAAATTAAAAAAAAAAAAATTTAAACTAGTTCTCTCATCTTATGGTATTTCCTTGCCTCATGACACATGCTACCATTCTAGATTTGATAGAAGAAATACAGAAACTAAGACATCAGGTCTAGTGTCTCTTTTATGACACTGCTATGCTGGTAACTAGGTTTTTTTCTTCAGGACAAACTTGGCCTCCAGTTTCACTCCTGCCTAGGTACCCTTAATATTTTCTGAGAACTTAGACCACCATGAGGCTGTGTATGGAGAGCCATGCATCACCATGTTCACATGGTCTCACGCGTTATGATCACGCCCATGAGATTTTTGAGACACGAATCTGCATTATAACATCTTTAAACCTGGATAGACATTTGGTTGCACCTAAGAAGAATTTTGTTCTATTTTGGTTTTTTCCTCACATTGCTCAATTAAAACAGGAGCTGGATGGCAAACACAGGGAGCAGCCTCTATTCTTGGCATGAAAAAACTAGGTAAAGGGCTTAATGATGTCCCTGGTACATAGTTGACACTTTCCGAACATTCATTCAATAGGGCATTATGAATCAGAGAGTTGAGGAGATTTCAATGAAAATGCAAACGCATGCCTATTAGATTAATTCATGACTTACTGTGCTTGAATAGTCATTTGTGAATCTTCATATTGTTTGCATTCAGAACTGTAAATACTCAGTTTACTGAACTGTGCATGTACTGAAACTATCAAGAAGACTATTGCAGGAATTGCTTGCTAAGGGAATCTGAAGTTTGTAGCATTTCTAGTGTTTATACTAGAAGTTTGAACCCACAGAAATGGATTCTCCCCACCATTAAGAAAGGAAGACAGGCCAGCAAGTAAAGTATTGATAATGTACTGATCTGAGTTTGTAGGAGATGGTGAGGGTGTGAGCCCAAGAGTGCCAGGGCCCAACCACAAACTGGCAGGTGGGGACAAATCTGGTGGAGATAGGTAGTGACAACTGCAGTGGGAGACAGAGGAGAGGCCTCTCAATAGAGTCTGAACATTAGGCTGATAACGTGAAATGTTAAATTTTGACAACTTAAATAACATATTAATATTATATCTTTGTTAAACCAGGATTTGCATGGTGGGCTGGGAAAAGGAATGTTTATGAGCGCAGGTATGCCTAACTTTTGTAATCACCTCTTAAATTAAAGACTGCTCGGGCACAATCTTCATAAAGTCATTACACAATATTTAAGATGCATGCAGGTTTAAAGAATGACATCTCCAGCTTAAAATGAAATATTATTATCATCAAATATTCCACTTACCACTCCCAGATTGAGCCACTCTCTCTCACCCTTAAATGAACTAATATCCTGATTAGGTGTCACTTATTTCCATGCAACTCTTTATTACTATCTGGGCATTAAACAACATATGGTGTCATTTTATGTTTAACTCTTCTTCACTGGATGCCATACTTTCCACTTATCTACCCTACTATCAGTCCTGAAGTCTGTGTTAGAGTCACTTTGATTCTACCATCTGTTTACTCATATTTAATAGCACCATTCTTCTTTTCTCTCTCAACACCAACACCACTGGCATGAGAACATTGACGAATGGTCCGCTTGCTGAGCAGGACTAAATATCTCACCCTCAGTTTCACATAATACTTTGAAAATTCCAGATGCTTGGGGTTTTGTTAATTTAAGGTGTCCTGTTACAGAGAAGTAACATGAAGTTCAGAACTGAAGTCCCAGCTCTGTTCACCACAGACTAAGTTTGGCAAGCCATTCGTCTTCCTAGAATTCATTTTGGTAACTTATAAAATGGAGGGGCTGAACTACATGTAAATTATCTCCACTGCCCTTCCCAACCCTAATATTCTCCTTTTCTTTCACTCTTTTCTTTCAGCATGGATGAATAGACACACCATCCCCATTATTAAATTGTTTTTCTTTAAAACTCTCTTTTGTCATTTGCTGGAAACATTTATGGACCAATAGAAAGGAGAATGTTTCTACACATGCTTCTCAAAGTATAAACTAAACCCATTTTCAAAAAGCATTTTCCGGTCAATTTGGTTCAAGGAACCTGTCTTAGCCTGCTTAGTATTCTGTGGGATGTGTTCAGTAGTCACTAATATTGCTACTGATAATCTGAATATGTAATGTAACACCTTTTGCTAAGGTAGGCTTAATTTGAACCCCATCTAAGGCAATTACTAGTATTTCCAAGTATCTCAAAACTGATACATTCCCACCTGTATGAAGTCTTTCCAAGGAAGGATTCAAGGATAGCATCACACAAATACACCAGTGTGGGGAAGATATGATTTCCATTCTTATAGTTTATACACAGTTGGTTATTACTCCTAAAAAACAATCCCTTTAAACAGAAACATCCCATGTTTAACGCCTGCCAATTTCATATTGAAAAGTGTGAGGGAAATCAATTAAACAAGCTTTAAGTGCCTGGAAAATGAAAGACTTTTCTCCATTACGAAAATGATAATTTATCATTTCTTTTCTTCCCATGAATGTAAAAAGTCATGTCTAAGAGTCTCTACTTAGGAAAAGTAGACACATGGTTGATGAGAAGGCCAAGTGTGTGTTCTGTTTCCATTCACTAAATGCTGTTTGCTTTATACAGTATATATTTATGATCCCTGAAATTGGGGTACTTACTGAATTTAAAGAGAGAAACTTTGTATTTATATGAACAGACTCCAAGAACGAGGCTGAATTTTTTATATTCCTTGCTAATGCACGTTGAATAACTGTGACAGGCAACGAAAGGGGTGCTACTCATGGGTCATCATCCATTTATTCATTTAAATAGTACTTCTTGAGTGTAACTACTAATTTCAGCTCAACAAACAATTCTGAATGCTTCTTGCGTGCCTGGGACTGCTGGGTGCTTGAAGTACCCATATGTAAAATATATATAACTAGGAGTCATATGTCATGGAAAAGCCTCCAGTTTCTCCTTTGAAATAGGAAAGGAAGAAGAGTTGTAAGTGGGTATTTGTGTTCACAACCTTTAAAGATACAAACACTGTACTTAAAAGTTTGCTAAGATATTTTTGAGCCCGTTCATGTTTGTTCATTCAATTTAGAAGTAAACACCAGAAAAGTCTAGAATATATTAGTTCTGTTCTAGTATCCAAGGGAACTTGAATTGAGCAGCATACTTTCTTTTATAATTAAAATCTTGACATCTTATTTTGAATTAACATATTTATGAGGGAACTGTATTTTCTTTCTAATCACCATTTTACCTCTAGCCGATATTTACAATATCAAACTTTTTTTTAAAGATATTTTTCAACGAGTGCTGGTGGAAATGAGCTAATCATTGAATATGAGTAAACCACTTCTCCACAAGGGCACTATTTTCTTTCAAAATCATGAAGCTTTTCATATTTAGCTTCCAAAATCTCATTAGAATGTCTCCTTTTGGCAACGACATTGGTTAACAATAAATAATTCATCAACCTCAAGAGGCTGAGAAAATTTTGAAAGGTGCTCTGGTTTAACAAAAGTGAAATGGTTTAGTTTATACAATGTACCAAGGAATTACAAATAGGTAAAAAGTTCATATTTGTACTTTGGAAGGACTCTTGATGAATAATACAATAGCATCTCAACTGCATTATGCAAAATGTTTGCTGGATCACATTACCTTCCCCCCCCCGCCCCCCATTGAACATGGCTTTTTTTTTTTTTTTTGATATATGTACTGTCTAAATTTAATCAGATTAACTTCTCTTTAATACATTTCTTATGTCCCCTAAAACTTGCTCTTGCAGAGTAAAGATTAAATTATATAAAGATCTATGGTCTTCATAACATCTCTGCTCAAATAGCTCATTGCTCTATGGAATATATTATTGGGAAAGATTATGTGATACTCTTTCCTAGAGCTCTTTAAGAAAATAATTTGTCTGCAGTCATTTACAACAGCTATAAAAATAAGCACTGCCCTGCATTTCCCTTCCTCCCTCTTTCTCCCTTCCCTACCTTCCTTTTCAACTTCCTGCCTTCCTGTCCTTTTTCATTCCTTTCTCTTCCTTTTCCATAAGCTTCCTCTTATTTTTCTCTCTTCAAACATATTGTGTCCCTATTATTTGCAAGATACCATGTTATACGCTGGGAATAAAAGGATGAAGAAGTCATGATCCTGTAATATCAGCCGTGACATATAATAAGTCCAAAATAATCAATGACATAATACAGATAGATAAGAAAACACCACTGAAGAGTAGAGGACTGCAAGACAGATGTGCCTGAGGCCTGGTATTTAATTTTAACTGATTCCAGTTTGTCTGGTTTCCACGAGGATCCATTAACCCCAAACTGACTGGGAAATCTTGTCAAGATTAATTGGTCCTTCAGGCTATATTGGAAATCAATGGCTGCGATGCTTCTAAAATTTCGTTTTGCAGACTTTTAACAGCCAAATCTCTCCTTTCTCATTCTCACATTACCTCCCACGTTCCTGTGCATTCAATCCCAACCCAGAGGCCACTGTCCCTCTCTCTTTATCCTTTTATTCTTCCCCGAGCTGCACAGCAGGCATGCGGAGGAGGAAGACAGAAAACAGAAAACTTTTCAGTGTGGGCATCAAGCTGTCAGCCTGTTCCTGTCCCATCACTCGGATCTGCTCCTCCCCCGCGAATCCCCACCCTTAGCACCACTTACCCAACAAATGCCAAAGACTGAAAGAAACTGCACAATACAAGATGGTCTCTCCAATTAAAAACAAAACTCCGTAATAGCCATACAATTCACTGAGAACACAAGAGAGTATCTCAGGGCAACTTCCCAGCAGGTCCTGACCTTGACCCTGGGCATCTGGAAGAAAAGGGCATTTGAGGGGCGCCTGGGTGGCGCAGTCGGTTAAGCGTCCGACTTCAGCCAGGTCACGATCTCGCGGTCCGTGAGTTCGAGCCCCGCGTCAGGCTCTGGGCTGATGGCTCAGAGCCTGGAGCCTGTTTCCGATTCTGTGTCTCCCTCTCTCTGTGCCCCTCCCCCATTCACGCTCTGTCTCTCTCTGTCCCAAAAATAAATAAAAATGTTGAAAAAAAAAAAAAAAGAAAAGGGCATTTGAGGGGAAGAGGGAAGGGTGGAGCAGTTGTCTGAGGCGGCCACTCTTCATCTGCGTGCATACATACAGCAGCCTTGATCCTCACTTCCACCTACAAGGGAGGTACGTGGTTACTCCCCATTTTATAGTAAGAAAACGGAGGCACAGACCATCTCAAGTAGCACTGGAGTTTCTAGAGTACTTTAAGCGGACATGCAGGCCATTTTAAGGTAATATGGCAAAGGATATATATTACAGACATGTGCTTAGGGTACTAGCAAACTAAAAAGCTAGAACACACCTTTGTTTTTGTTTTAAATAAGTTTATTTATTTATTTACTTATTTATAGAGGGCGAGCGAGTGTGAGCAGGGGAGGGGCAGAGAGAAGGAGAAGAGAATCCCAAGCAGGCTCCACGCTGTCAGTGCAGAGCCTGGTGTTGGGCTCAACCTCACCAACCATGAGATCATGACCTGAGCAGAAATCAAGAGTGGGACCCTTAAATGACTGAGCCAGGGTTAAACGTCAGAAACCAACCTTCCCCCTCCCTTCTGGTCTAGAGAACTGCTTAGAGAAGCCCATGGAGTCCGCTCCACACACCATACAACTCCATGCCTCCTCCAGGTGAAGAACTATTCTTTATCTTGCAAATGTGACACATAATATCCTTTTATTTGTAGGTGGCCCCACATATTTGGAATTGGATTGCCACTGGGCAAAGTTACTTGTCCCTCTAACCTTAAGTCTTTGATAATTTTTGCAACTCCTAACTTCCTCATTTCCATCCGATATTCACTCCACTACAACAGCCTCTCCTAGTATTGGCAGAGTGTGAAATCAGTGCTGTGACATCTGTCAGATGCTTATTACTAATTTTTAAAAATTTTCCTCTGTAAAGGCTACACCTGCAAGATACCAGAGGATATTTTAAAGAAGGTACTTAGGATATGTTGTCCTTTTATAAATATACAAAAGGGGGGAAGTGGTAAGCATCATCAATATGCCAGGTATAGTTTGGTTCCAAACATTAAGCCAAAATCCTGCTAATCTTTGAGGAAAGAAAATGGTAATGTGAAATAGTAGTAAATGCCAGTTTTAGTAGCTCCCCAACTCTGCAGTGACTGGATTTGGGCCATTTGAGAATAATTTCTACTGTTAAATCAACATAGGGATGGAGAGAAAAACTTGATAAGCTATTCCCAGCCTGGTGATTTAGGAGTTAAACTTTAGAGCTGACACCCCAGAATTTGGTAATCTTCCCACCCCATACAGTACTTGGCCGTAAAATCTGTGAAGTAGCCTCCTTCCGGAAGTCAGGTTTCCTGGTAATACCATAACTGGTTAGGTACATATAACGGTGAATTTAACAACTAATCCCCTTGATTTTCAGAACAAATGGCACCCACAGGCTTGCTATTGACCTTCTGAATTGTGAATAAGATATGCTAGGCTGCCATAAGCCACTGGGTGTTCAAATGACTCCCCCCCCCCAAATCTGAGATGCTATCTTCTTTGTAATGAGATGACAAGACAAAATTATATCAGAAAAAGAACACCCACGTATACACCTGAAATCATGCAAATGAACATTTTGAAATTCAGTGGTAATTTGAAATTCAGTGGCCTCCTGTAGACTTCCTTTCCTTGTACAGGCAAAGCTAACTATTTTGTGCCACAACAAAACTGAGGCCTGCTGCCATTGTTCTTGCAACTAGTGAATCACAAGTCAACTGTCACTGGTAAAATGGGCACAAATTAGTTCCATCCTGGAGAGAAAGGGCTTTAGAATTCACAAGTAATTGTGGAAATAACTAACATATTATGTTATCATCATACGAAGAGAGCGTACATTGTAAAAATTACCAACACAGTAAGTTCGCTTGGCTGTACTATGTCTTTAAACACTAAAACTCCAAATATAGGGGCACCTGGGTGGTTCAGTCAGTTAAGTGTCTGACTTCGTCTCGGGTCGTGATCTTGTGGTTTGTGGGTTCAAACTTCACATTGGGCTCTGTGCTGACGTCTTGAAGCCTGGAACCTGCTTCGAATTCTGTGTCTCCCTCTTTCTCTCTCTGCCCCTCCCCTGCTCATGTTCTGTCTATCTGTCTCTCTTTCTTTCTCTCTCAAGAATAAACATTTAAAAATGCTCAGAAAAGTAGATATGTTAGAGTAGATAAACTACAAAGGGCTAGAAACCCCATTAGCCAAATTTGTTCTGTAGAGGACCAGAGGAAACCCCATTTAGCAAAGGCATAAGGAAATCGGTGGTAAGAGGGACATCAGCATTATTTTTTTTTTTAATTTTTTTTTCAACGTTTATTTATTTTTGGGACAGAGAGAGACAGAGCATGAACGGGGGAGGGGCAGAGAGAGGGAGACACAGAATCGGAAGCAGGCTCCAGGCTCTGAGCCATCAGCCCAGAGCCCGACGCGGGGCTCGAACTCACGGACCGTGAGATCGTGACCTGGCTGAAGTCGGACGCTTAACCGACTGCGCCACCCAGGCGCCCCATGGACATCAGCATTATTGAGAAGCTCAGTAGTGGTGTCCTCTGTAGAACAAGGGCAGGGGAATGAGATGCTGTTACAGAACTAAACTCCCAAAGCAATAGAGGCCAAATGATGGTATTTAACCATCAGAAGCAAAGTGGGTGCAATTATTGCAATGAGAGGCAAGGTTGGTAGCCAGGAGTGGCCCAAACTATGGAGAAGTATGGGGAGGGTCAAAAATATATGATCTTCCTAGAGGCATGGTGCAAAGGCAGCCAACACAGATATTGCTTAATTTATATAACGGCCAAAAATTGAAGAAGAATGTTTAGGAGGTTTAAGGAAGCTGTCCGATGAAAAAGTCACAATCCCTGGCCCAGTTTCCAGATCTGACTAGGTTTCCAGATGTAGAACCCATTAATTCAGGGAGAGGCCAGATCCCTAGGATGAAAGACCCTGAAATACCAGGGCCTATGTCATTTACTTGGGTCACCGTGAATTGGGGAAGGAGTAACAGGAGGTAGTGTCAAAAATTATTGAGTATGGAAAAAAATGATTGAATATGGGGTATCAACTGATGCTGATACCCAGATATGCAATGTGATACCATACCAACATCATTACCTGTAAACTACCTAATGGACTAGCTTAAGTTCACAGTGCATCCACTGGACCCACAGAACCACCTGGTGGACATTTCCTTGAAAGCTGTTGATGGGGGGTGGGAGGGAGGGGAAAGTGGGTGACGGGCATTGAGAAGGGCACCTGTTGGGATGAGCAGTGGGTGTTGTATGGACACCAATTTGACAATAAATTTCATACTTAAAAAATAAATAAGCATTTAAAAATTTTTTTTAAAAAGAAAGCTGTATGCATATTGAAATGGACAAAAAAAATTAAAAAAAAAAGAAAAAGAAGAAGAAAAAAAGAAATGGACATAGTTGGAAGTTCACAGAACCCCCACATTAATCCCTTGACCTATGGAGTAAGAATTACCCTAGTGGTTAAGGATAAGTGAAAATGTCCGAAATTGGCTCACTACAACAAAGCTAATACATTTTTTAAATTACCATATTCTGAGGGGAATAGTAGATATCAGTTCCAGTCTTGAATACCTAAAGAAGTGATAGTCCCCATCATATCCATTTAAACCATAAGTCTGATCCTCACAAAAACCACATGGATCATGACAGATGAAAATGGAGCAAAGAAACCTCAACTTTGTTGTGCTGAATGTTTTCTATTTTTAATTTTTTTTTTGAGCAACCTCCATACTGTTTTCCACAGTGCACCAATACACACATTCCCACCAACTGTACACGAGGGTTTCTTTTTCTCCACATTGTTGCCAATACTTGTTATTTCTTGTCGTTTTGAGTCTAGCCATTTTGACAGGCATAAAATGATATCTCATTGTGGTTTTGATTTGTAGTTCCCTGATGCTTAGTGATGTTAAGTATCTTTTCATGTATCTATTGGCCATCTGTATGGAAATATGTCTATTCAAATATTCTGCACATTTTTAATTGGATTATTTATAGTTGTTTTGGTGGTGAGTTGCATGAGTTCCTTATGTATTTTGAATATTAACCCTTTATTGAATATATCATTTATAAATATCTTCTCCCATTCAGTAGGTTGCGTTTTCATTTTGTTGATGGTTTCCTTCTCTGTGCAAAAGCTTTGCATTTTGATTTAGTCCCAGTAGTTTGTTTTTGCTTTTGTTTCTCTCACCGGAGACATATCTAGAAAAATGTTGTTACAGCTGATGTCAAAAGAAATTACGGCCTGTGTTCTCATCTAGGAATTTTATGGTTTCAGGTTTCACATTTAAGTCTTTAATCCATTTTGAGTTTATTTTTGTGTATTGTGCAAGAAAATGATCCAGTTTCATTATTTTTGCATGTACCTGTCCAGTTTTTCCCATACCATCTATTGAAGAGCCTATCTTTTATCCATTGTATATTCTTGCCTCCTTTGTCATAGATTAATTGACCATATAACAGGCTTTCTGTTCTATGCCATTTATCTATATGTCTATTTTTGTACCAGTGCCATACTGTTGTGATTAGTATAGCCTTGTAATATGTCTTGAAGTCTGGGATTGTGATACCTCCAAACTTTTTCTTCTCAAGATTTCTTTGGTTATTTGGGGACTTTTGTAGTTCCATACAAATTTAATTTGTTCTAGTTCTGTGACAAATGCTGTTGGTATTTTGATAAGGATCGCAGTGAATCTGTAGATTGCTTTGTGTAATATAGCCATTTTAACAATATTGGTTCTTCCAACCCATGAGTATGGTATATTTTTTCATTTCTTTGTGTTATCTTTAAATTCTTTCATCAGTGTTTTATAGTTTTTGGAGTATGGGTCTTTCACCTCCTTGGCTAAGTTTATTCCTAGATATTTTATTCTTTTTGGTACAATTGTAAATGGAATTTTCTTAATCTCTCTGCTACTTTGTTATTAGTGTATAGAAACAACTGATTTCTAGGTATTGTTTCCTGCCACTTTAGTGAATTCATTTATTACTTCTAAGAGTCTTTTTAGTGGAGTCTTTAGAGTTCTCTATGTAATAGTATCATGTCATCTGCAAATAGTGACAGTTTAAATGTGATATCTTGACAAATTAACACAGCTTTGGCATGTGGCATGCAGCCGTTGATCCAGCAAATTTTCTTTTCTATCCCTACAAGAAAAGAGGATCAGAAGTACTTTGTATTCATGTGAGATGAACAAGAGTATACACCTATGGTCTTACACTAGGGCTCTCTTACCTTCTATCTTAATATAGTCCAAAGGGATCCGACTGTCAGGATGTTCTGTAGAACATTGCATTAATGCATTATCTCAGTGACATTACATTAGTAGATAATAATAGACCAAGATCTACAAGATATACACCAGAGCATAGGAAATAAACCCACCATATCAATGAACTTTTAGGGTTCATTGGTTAGGACATATCACTGAACATGATGTGGGGATGAGAAGCACAGGATACACAGAATACATCATTTTATAGTATTTCTACCATGTACATATAACTTATATAAATAACTTTTAGAGCATAGAGGAGAATAAAATGTGGCCTAATAATTAGTAGTTAGTGAGGTCTTAGTACTTACTATCTTTGTTCGGAATACAAATTACTTAATTGTTAAGTTTGCTTAAGTTAATTTTTTAAAAAGATTTTAGTTCTAAGTAATCTCTACACCTAGGGTGCCTGGGTGGCTCAGTTGGTTAAGCGACTGACTTCGGCTCAGGTCATGATCTCACAGTTTGTGAATTCGAGCCCCATGTTGGGCTCTGTGCTGACAACTCAGAGCCTGGAGCCTGCTTCGGATTCT